>NW_017729022.1:42100688-42116224 GCF_001723915.1 Gavialis gangeticus
CTATAGCAGCGGTCTCCAAACTTTTTTGATCGTGCACCCCTATCAGTAAAAAAATTTTGAGCATGCACCCCCAATAGATGTATATTTATTTATAAATTATATACATGTACTACTCGCGTAGCGTACGTGCCACGTGACCATCTGACATACGGACCGAGTGAGGGTGCCAGTTTCAATCCGTATATTAAATTTTAGTAAAGCTTAATTTCTTTCTTATTTTTTTAGATAAAAAATAAATATAAATAGAAGTGCTAATATTTTCTTCTGGCACCCCAATGGATCATCTTGTGCACCCCCTGGGGTGCACATACACCACTTTGAAGACCATTGCTGTATAGCAGTGGGTGTATTCCTCTTCCTTGGATCTCTTGAGCACACTTTAAGAACCCTTGCAGCACCAAGGCACTGGCCACCATTTTCCCTGTGCTTTACTTGTAGGTGGGTCAAGGTTGACTGTGTAATTTTACTAATAGATTAGACAATGGATTTTATAGGGTAGTTTGGATAGGGATGATCCCATCTTTGGCAGGGGGTGGTTGGACAAGATGACCTCTGAAGGTCACTTCCAGTGCTACTTTTCTATGACTGTCTTAGGTCTCATTGTAGGAAGACCAATGAAGTTGGGGCACTTGGAAACTGTGGGCAGAGCTCAGTATCTTAAAGGATCAAATTCATGGTAAGAAAAAAGTAGGACAGGATTTTACATTGCCTACAAAGAACAGTTTACTTTCCCTATATTGTGGTCTTACCTCAATGCCCTCATCATCTGTGTTTCTTTTACCTTTTTGCAAGTTTAGTCCTTTTTAAATAAAAAACAATAGACTTAATGAACAGAAAATTGTATTTCTAAATAAATCATACATAGTGAGTTCTGTGGTATGTTCATGAGGAAGAACAAACATCAGGTGGGTCCCATTATGCCATTCATTGATTATCTATTTTTACTGGATCATTTGCTGACAACTTAATGTAGGAAATCTTAAGAGACATTCACTTGGTCCATGTGAGTAAAAAAGTCCTTGCAAAGTAAGAGTACAAAACAGAAAAGTTTGGAAATAGACCCACAGAAGGAGACTGGCTGCATCTACATGAGATGCTGACTGTGCAGTTTGCCTGTACAGTCATTTAATACTTACATATACAAGTACTAAATGGCTGCGCAGTAACTGGAGTTAGTGTAGACACGGTCAGGGTGTCCAAAATGAAATCAACATCATAGAGACCCAGGGATGTGGGTGCAAAGTATACAGTATAATCCCATGTAACAGTTGTGGTGCTTTGTCCAAAGATTACTGCAGTCTGTGATTAACCTGTAACGGATTCACTTTGTGGCACCAATGTTCAGAAAAACAGAACAGAGTCAAAGACCACAGAAGAAAAGTTGACACAAAAGGGGAGAGGTTGCAAAAACATTTCTGTATACATTGCTGCTGAAGGAATTGTAAGCTGACTGCTGAAGGAGTTGGATGAAAACAGCTTCCATATTTAAGGCCAAATCCCACCACGCTCTTTGTAGAACAGAGAGCCTGACCTAGAGTAAAATCAGTGTCCCACTAAACAGGGGGGATCTTAACACAGTGGCCTGTGCACACTGTGTGAGATGGAACAGGGACACAGTAATGCTCAGTAGACAAAGGTGGTGAGCCAGAGAAAGAGCACAGATAATGGATCTGCACCTGTATGGAGTCACTGACAACTTTCACCCTGACTGGAGAGGGCAGTACAAGTGCTGCATCCCTCTTTCATTCCTGTAGGTATAGTAACAGCTGTAGCCTGGGAATCAGACTCAACTGGATTCAAAGGTGACTGCCTTAGTATTAAGAGGGATTCAAAAGTGAAGATGTCTGTCCAAGCTATCAGTTTTCAGGCAGAACTAGTTAAAAACTTGCAAATTTGAAGGTATAGAAATAAAAAGAACAAATGGAAAGAAGTTGATCAGAATTTTCCAACCCCCACCCCCCCCAGTTTTTCTACTTAGATATACAAAATAAGACTTAAATTTTCATTGGAAAGATTTTTTCAAGGGCCTTTATTATGTGGAGGAGCAGCAGGTCCCAGGAGCTGCAGAAGGTGATTGCACGCAGACATTTATATTAACTATTTTCTCTTTGAAATTTCAAAACAGGTTTGGTTTGATATTTGCAGTTTCAGTGTTTCTTTTGACTAGTTTGCCTATTTCTAACTTTCCCAGGTTGAGTATCTATGACTTATGAATGTAAGATCAACTTCGCTAAATATGAAGCAAGGCTGAAAAAGACCCCAGCAAAGCAACATTCAGCAGCTTTATACTACTAGCTTATAATAGCTGAATGTATGGAAAACAGAAGCAGTTTTGCGGAAGAGACTTTGTGTTTCATTTAAGGTTGAACTGATTTTGTTCACATGAAGTCTTATTATCTCATGCTTACTAGAAACCTTGAGTCTGTAACAAAATTATTGCATTTGTATATCCAAGGAATACTTCAAAACACAGTCGGACCTTGCAGGCAAGGGACAATTCCACAGGGTTCAGAGTATGTATCAATTAGTAGTAGCTGTTTTCAGTCAGTTTCCTTCCTGCACTTCCTATTTCCTACAATCCATGTTTTACTGCTGCGCCCACGGTTGCCTGTTCTGTTATCCAGAACATATTATGGCAACGGTACTGTTGCGATAGAAGCTGGCAGACCCAAAGCCATTTTTACATTTTCTATCCTACCAACCTTTGCTTAGTTTTTGACAGACAATTGAGTTTATTATTAAATACCGCGTCTGGAAAACAGAGTCAGGTACAACTCTGAGGAGGACTGTTCAGGTTTCAAGAATGGGGGTGCACTTAATACTGCATCTCATTATTTGCAAGGGCAAATTTGCAGATGGTGCTAATCAGCCTAGTTTAGTTGATATTGATGCAGTTATCTCATTTTATATCATCTCAGGGTTCATTTTTAAAGCAAATATGGATCTGACTGTATTGTCTTATCTGTAACATGTTCATACCATTTTTCCTTCCATAAGTCAAGACCTAAAGCAGCAGCAGTAACTTTAGGGTTATAGAACTACTAGGTATAAAATTACCAAAACTCTTGTTTCTCCACCTACATCGGTTTGTGATTGAGTCCAATAGGAATGAGCTCAGGTTCCAGATTTCCTTTGCACTTTTAATTGTTAACTATCCATATAAAGTAATCAGGTTGCATTTGTGGATATATGACATAATAGTACTAAGCCTTTTGAAAAACACAGAAGGATTTTTAAGTGGGTTAAAGACTCCCCACTCCCCTATTCTAACCACTAAAAAACACAATTAAAAAACAACCTCTGCTCTCTGAAACTCTGCCTTTTTAAATTTCCTTGGCAGACAAGATGGTACTGTGTAGCATTACATGTGGTTAATGTTAGTCACATCCTTGCTGTAACCTAACATAGTGTAGCTTAGGTAATCAGATGTGACAAATGGCAGAATGGCAAATCAATCTGGGAAGTTTCTCCTGGAATGTACAAGTTTTGTAAGAATATGTCTGAAGTTTGCTATTAATTCTGCTGATTTTACATGGAAAATAACAAGGGCAGATTCTCTAGCAACATGGGAAATATTTTGCATCTCAATTCAGAAATCAGGCACAACAATAAATTGAGAGAAAGACAGAATATACACCTATTGGCAGGCTTCATACTTCCACCCATCATTGGCACAGATGGCCAGAAGATCTGGGCTTGTGGATAAATTGAAGATTGTGCCTAATTATGCACGCTTAACCGCCTCTTTAAGTGTCTATCCTCTGTTTAGGGACCACTGACATTCCCAGAACTTTGCTTAGGTGCTGCTAACCTGTAGGTATCTAAATTTCTTAGGCACCTTAAGGTATGTCTATAATGCTCAACTGTATGCCATATAGGTACTCTGTATGCAATACCTTATGGACTGCGAGATATTTATATTTCTTTTTGTTTGGGAGGTAGTGTGACTGGAGGACCTATATGGAGCCACTAGTGACGTGATGTAATTGTATACATACACATCAAATTTTCTCTAATAACTATATGAAAACTCCCCTAATGCTGATAGTGCCCCACATTTTCAAGTCCTAGAACTGAAATCCCAGAAGTGGGATTCTCAAAATAGGCACCCCCTCGTCCCTCACCGAAGGGTACAGCCTCATGACATGGGTAAGAAGAACAGACTCTTTATTTTTGTTATTGTTTTTAGGAGATGTTATTTAATTTCCTTTTTATACTATTATTAGTTGAGATTTATAGATAAAGGCAGGGGTCAATGTTGAAGTCTGTTCTTACAGTTCTTATGCTTTTTCAAAATAGGAAGAATTTGCAGCAGTTCCTAAAGATCTATAGATAGAAGCATTTGAATGTATTCTACATTGTTTTAGCTTTTCATAGAAATTTTTGCAAGTGATCTCTTTATTTAAAATCTGTTTCAAAAAGACCATTCACAATTGGATATAGGTAGCAGCCAGAGAAGCAATACTGTCTGCAAATGTAAATTATTTTTCATGAGAATTTTTAAAAGAAAAATGTGTTTGGTTTCTTTGAAATTTCACATATTTGTTCTTACTAAAAACTGAAACTGTAGAGGCTTCTGTTTTGAAAAGCATTTACTAAAAATGGATTTTTAGTAAAATATTTTAACTTTTATAGAAAATGATATTACATTTTATCAAAATAATTTCCTACAGAAAGCATTTCTCATCAAAATTACAAGAGAATACAAACTATTGAACATTTATAAAATACATTATTGATAGAATGTTATCAAATATTTGATGAGAAGAAAAATGATAAAATTGAAAATAATTACCACAAAATAGTTCTTATTTTTTGAAACAGTGGGTATCATAATTTGGAAGAAAATTCCTCACCCATGAGACATTTGGAACAGAGATAAAGGTTGACATTCAGAAAAAGTAATATTTTGTAAAGGATGATTTCTCAATTCAGTGCTTAGTTCAATTTTGCAATGTGGAGAATTCAAAAGCAGCATTTTTCTACTTGACTTATAATTGAAGTATTAGCATTTGTTTTATATATGAGAAAGGGGAACTAGGGCTAATATCTGGTGAGTCAAGATAAGCAATAGGAGTGGAAATGCAATTGATAAGCAATAGGAGTGGAAATGCAATAGTAAGTACAAGAGGTTTCTCTCATTTTTTTTCAGGTGTCTTTGAACAGTCTCTGATTTGGCATTGGGCAAAATATTTACCACCCCCCTAAGATTAGAAGCCTAAATGACATCAAAAGTCAAAGTGGCTAACAATCCTAATTAATTTAGGCACTTTGAAAAGTTTACCCATTATCTTACTAGTAGCACGTACAGACTATAATATAATATATTTAGACAGAGACATATTAAAACCATAAAAAACAGTACTGTTTCCTCCTTAATCTGTAACATAATGCATTTCTGGAGAACAAAATATACTCTGTGCTTTTGAGTTGTTTGTTTTTGCATTTATCTACCTCCAATGATTTTTCCAATGTACCACTATTTTATCATGGCATCTGAGTCTCTTCCTATTATTGCTTCCCAAAATGTATTTTTCATTCCACATAGCATGTATTTGTTAGTTTCCATTTCACAAAAAAATATTCTCATTATTTTATTTGCCACCGGTAGGATTGATCGCCAGATTATGGGTCTAGATACCACACAGCCACCTTTGTGTAATCAACTGAAGGAGAAAGTCACCTATATCTGTATATGTCCATCAGTTATACCTGAGAACTAGCAACATCATTTAGAAAAGCAACATAGTGGGATAAGAGCCTATGTCCACTGAAGTCAGTGGCAATATTACCACTACTTTAATGTGGGATTCCACCCCAATATTTTACCATTAAAAAAAGAATAGGCACCATCTGTATAAAAAATACATACAAATAAAAACACAGATAGTACCATCACTTTAAAATATAGATGAAATACAAAGGTTAAAAATATCTTGCAAAAATATTACATTTTCATTCATTTTTTAAATTTATATCAAAATTGTTGATTCTGTGTCATTTTCAGAATAAAATATATATTTTTTAAACTCATTCTCTGTCATTTCTTCTTTCTTTTGCAGAATGAAATCAAATGAATGATAGACAGGTTTTTTTCTTCCACATTTTCCTCTTTTCCCCCCAAGGGTTTTTCAAAACTTACCTAGGCTTGGAAAAAGAAAAGAAATATTTTTCAGTCTAACTTCCAAAGAACAGTAAAGTCCAAAGTTTTGTCTTTCCTTTCATCATTCTTTATGTTTTATAAGTTTCCCAAGGCTGAAAAATACTTTGAAAAGGTGGAAAGGAAAAAGTGAATGGAGAACAAATGAAAAAAAAAGAGAAAAGAAGAGCGGCAATTGTGCGTGAGTGAAGAGATATAATATCAGATGTCAGAAATAACTTAAACAGGGAATGCTTATGGATTCAATAGAGGGAGACTGTAAAAGTTCTTATTTTCTTGTGCCTGATTTATGAGTTTCCAGACCATGATCTCCAGCCACATAGACTACAAACAGACTTTTTTTTTTGATGGCAGGATCAGCTGTGTTGGGATCAGTTTGATTAGCAGAGACAGATGTCACCTGAGGCTGTTGTCCCGCAGGATTGGGCACCTACCATTCCTGGGGACTTCAGAGGCCCAATCCTGTAGATAATGGCTGTGGGTGCCTGACTTAAATCCAAGGTGCACATCTGCAAGTGCAGAGAGGGAAACCCCATGGGCTAGGGACAGACATTGCATATAAACCAGTTTAAGTGATCAGAAACTGGTTTAAACCTGTAACAGAACAGACATCCAGTGCACAAAAACCAGTTTCAAAATGGCTGAAACTGGTTTGAGATAAATCTGATTGAATGTAGTATCAGACTTAACTGATTTGGTTCAAACTGGTTTGTACAATGTCTGTTCCAGACCCCTTCCTGGTTTAACTTAGACTTGCTCAGCATCCTGACATGCTCTCTGGGCTGGGTGGGGCTCTCTACCCCACAGCAGAGCTGGCCTCTCCCCTCTGCTCCCTGACTGGAACTTGGCAGAGACTACAGGCATCTGCCTGGCTTTGCCCTGCTCCCCACCTCCGCTCCCCACTCCCTGCTAAACAGGGATTTCCCCCCCTCCCCTCTGCCTTACACAGACATGTCTCAGCATTAGCTAGCAGACCACATGCTGGCTATGGTCTGTGCTGTGGGAGACAGGACAAAGGCAGAATGAACAGGTAACTGGTAATGTCCCTCTGTTATTTTATTGATGGGGTGATAAATACTGTGTCATCAATTCCCTGCTAGCCTGGTCAGAAAGGTGGCCGGGGGCGGGGGGGGGAGCAGCGTGTTCTCCCTAATCAGAGTGTCCTGCCAGGGCCTGGCAATGTCCTGGTCAGCTCAGCACTGATGAAAGGAAGGGAGGGCTGCTCTAGTGACCCCTGGCTTCTAGCCTGGGCCACTGCAGGCATGTGCCTGATTTTTTTGAGTCCAGAGGGGATGTCTGTATGGTTACAAGCTGGTTTAGCCTAGCCAGGTTAGACTAACCTGCAAAGATTGAATCAAATCAGGCTCAGACTTTTTGAATGTCTCCCTGTTCTGCAGCATGAAATGTGCCCCAGAAACTCCCCTTCAGGAAAACTCCTGGGGTGTGAGTCTACAAACATGGAGCAGGGGAGTTAGGTGTTTTCTCTGCATCAGGGTCAGGTACCCCAGGCCATTAGTTCACAGGATCAGGTCCCTTAAGCCCTAGGAGCACCTGACTAGGTTGGCTGGAAAGTGCAAGCAGCCCCAGGCTGCCTGAAAATTGCACCATAAGTGAACAGATACCATCTATGATACAGCGCTTCTTACTAGGAATTGTTGTGCCACCATTTGGGGGCACTTGGGGTGTGATTGGGGCAGGGAGTTCTTTTTGGTCTGGTTTTGTGCTACCGTAAAAAATTTTCTGGCATGACAAATGTGATATGTGCTTGCAGCCATAGTGATTTTAGCTTTACAGTCCTCCTCACAAGCTTTAGCATATATAATACATACGCATACTATTGTATGGTAGATAAATATAGACAGATAGGTTGATATATATCTAGATCTCATTATAGTGTATCTCTAATTTTCTTGAGAAAGATCCTTAAATTGATTTTCAGCCCTTTGCCACTGTTTTTCCTTCCTTGTTCTTACCATTTTTAGATACCTAAAACCTAAGCCATTTTCTTATTTCCAATCATCACTTGGAAGAAGAACAATGTGAGGGAATTGGAGTCAAGGACTCAGAGTACTCTTTCTGCTGCTAAAACCATCAACAGACCAGAACGTGCCTGCCTTTTGCAAGGACAAGCTAGGGGCTGCAACAACAAGTCTGTTCCTCTGGAACGGGTAGGCAGAAGGGTAGCCCAGGAGCTCAGGGAGCCACACTACTCTCTGCAAAAGACAGACATCATCATTGTTGGATTACTTTGGCAAGGAACACAGTCTACACCTGCAATATGGGGGTAGCAGCTGCATTACCTGGGGTCTCTGTCTTTTGAACTAGCACACCTGTAATAATGTTAAATGCCTTTGTAAACTTAGAAAATGCTACAAAATGCAAAGTAATTTTGTGCTTGTGTTGGTATTACTGTAGTTAATGGAGCCAATCATTGCTTGGAACAGGATAGATATGAAATTCAATAATGTCCTCATTTTCCTGCATTTAAATGTTTTGGGGTTTTGAGAAGAGTATTTTCTGACATTAATTCATCAGCAATGGCTATTCTTTATAGAGCCAGACAGCCACAGTTGTTGATAATAAGAAATTTACTAGCAAATCTTTCACCACATTTGTTGGCATGTTGTACTTTGTTATACCTTCCTAAAGATGTGATTAAAATCATAATTTATTTCACCCTGCTGTACTGAATTTGCTTCATGAGAAACAGTTTAAAATGTCTCACCTAGGATCATGCTACCTATTGATTTCCATAATACACACACACACATATATATGAGAGAGAGTGTCACTAGAGAGAGAGAGAGAGAGAGAGAGAGAGAGTCACTAGATGCTAAATGTTAAACAAAAGCACAGGAAAAATATTAATTCTAATAACCAGATGTGTATGATACTTTATAAAAGAGAAAAATACTAAAATGTTTCATTTATTACATTCAAATGTGTTTTCCTAAGAATTATTTCCAGTCTGAGAAACCATATGGAAGCAGAAAACTATTATAAAAATGAAAATAAGATGGTTTGTATCACCTGCATAACTTGTTTTGTTCTCTGCCTTCAGGCTTCAAAACCCGCATCCCATATTTTTTCCTTTCTTTAAAAATAATGTACAACAGTTTAATTTATCCCAGGTCCTGACAGAAGGATCGGATTTTAAGCATTTAATGCTGTGGTTTCAAATCCAATTTTACAGTGTTCATCATTTCAGAAGTGGCAGAACCCAGAGTGGGCTGTAAAAAAGAATGGGAGGATAAGTTTTAGCTGCTGAGCAGACATAACTTTTGTTGTAAATTGCAACTTGATGAACATTTCTATACAGTGCCACTGAAGAGTAATTCTAGAGCTCAGTCTACCAAGATTTCCCGTCTTCATACTGAGTATTTTAGGGAAAACTTTGTCTCTGTAAACTGAGCCCAAATAAATTGACTGTGTGGGAAGGTGGTCCACTTAGGTTAGCAGAGAAAAAAAATACTTTTCCTTAAAATGTCACTCCACTGCTGTTACTGCATCTTTTGAGGGTTGCACTTGCTCTCACAATACATTCTGATTTTCCTTCATGTGGGGCAAATAGCTGTTTGGTTACATAGCCTGCATATTTTCAGAGCTTGGATTCAATTGGGACAGACTGGTACTGTCCACAAGCCCCTTTTTCATGCTGTCTTCTTATTGCTCATAATCTAAGCTTTAGGGCTTTGATGTTATGGGTGCTGAGTTCAAAACTATGAACCAAGGCATCACAGATGCAGTCACGTCTTCTGGCACTCAAAGAATCTGAAAGAGCAACTCTCAAAGGTGTGAAGCATCTCATTTATCTCATTTATCCTAAGAAGTGCTAACTCAGTGATAACAATGGTAGCATTTAAGATGTTAGCTATTTCATTGCTCAAGGACAGTAAGAAATTAGAGGGAGGATGATGTTATGAAGATGTGTACAGTTTACACAGAGACATTACATTTTGTTATTGTTGGGGAGTGGGCTTGAACAATGCTCCATCACTCTGCATACCTAGTCATGAAAAGAACCAAACCGAAGAAACCAAGAGAGCATCCAAAATTGCATCTGGCACTCCCAATGTGTCCAGCAAAACACATACTCACAACTGAGAGGAAAGTAAATACAAGCAACTCAGCAAAGCCCAGGGGCAAATTTCCAACTCCTGAGAGGAAGTCAGGCCTTCAAACCAAAGCAAGCGGTCATTTTTAGAATATTCATGCAATTTGTTGTGAGCTGTTACTTAAGTAGGTGAAGCTTATTTTGGGAGCAGAATTTTGAAGCATACCACCACCACCCCTGATACCCATTTTACCCCAGATATTGTGTCTTTCCATTTTTTCACCATTCCTCAACAGCCCCAAAATGCCCCCATGCTGAGGCATAAGCAACTATATTCCCTGATAAGATGAGAGTCTTCTGTATAAACTACTAGGCCCATGCGAAGCGGCTAGTATTCGCTTTGGATTTGGATTTGGCCGATTCTAGGGACAGCGATTCAATTTGGTGATTGGAATCATTGTCCCAAATCGATTTGGCTGAATCTGATTTGGAGATTTCTGAATCACTCAGGCCCATCCCCCCAGCCCGGCAATGGCTGCCCCAACTCTTGCTCCTTGAAAAAATAAACGCCCTGACTCACTGGGTGCTGCTGGGTTGGGGAGGCAATCTCTGCTGCCCTACCATTGCCCCACACTATGTGGGGTGCACTGCATGAGCCCCCTGAACCCTCCCTCACTCCCCCAGATCCCGCATGGGTGCCCTGCCTGGGCCAGCTCTGGCACTTTAAGAAAAAAAAAATCAAAAATGAGAAAAGCTTGGGGATTCATCCCTCCTGCCAGTGGGGGATGATCCCCGATGCCCCCTGCTGTCCTGCATCATGTGGGGGGCTCTGCATGAGCCCCCCAAAGCCCTGAGGCTGCTTCAGGAGCAGTGAGTCCTGGGGCTTTTCTTGTTTTTTTTCTTTTCTTAAAGGGCCAGAGCTGACCTGGGTGGGGCACCCATGGGGGTGCGGGGGTTGGAGGAGCAAGAGGGTTGAGGTGCTTGTGCAGAGCTCCCCATGCAGTGTGGTGCAGTGGGGGGCAGTAGGGATTGCCCCCCCACCCAGCAGCACCCGGTGAGCACCGGGGCTTTTCTTTAAAGCACCAGGCATTGGGGCAGGTGGGGCAGCCATGGGGGGGCTGGAGGAGTGGGCAGGGGCTAGGGTAGCGGGGGGGTCTGGAGACTGGGAGGGGTACCCCCATGGTCCCTTCCCCCACCCCCCAGCTGCTCAGAGTCCAGCTGCATCTCCCTGCTACAGCCACCAGGGACTGTCCAAATCATCAAAGGTCTCCAAATCTTTTCCAAAGATTCAGAGAGCTTTGAATCAATTTGGACCTTTAAATTGGTCTCCTGATTTGATTCGGATTTGGAGATTTGGCTACCAAATAGGGCCAAATCGATTCACCACCCAAAGCTTTGCACAGCCCTATAAACTACTACTTTCCCACTCTTGTACAGTTAATCTCTATCTGCTCTTCTGTGTTTAGAGTCCTAGTTTACCTACCAGAGAGAGTAAACGAGGAGGATTTTCTCTTCAATTAATAAAAATAATGAAAAGGAAACCAATATAAAGGGGTTCTAAAATAAGAATTATCCAACAAAGTTAGGAGAATCTTTAATCATACATGTATTGCATTTAGTTCCATTTCCCTTTCCTATATCTTCATTTGAGATGATTAGATTTCAGACTGCTTACAGGTTTCATTTGAATTAACAGGAACAATTTCAGGTATATATCTGGAACTCAGAATTAATCTCCTTAGTCTAAATTGAAAATCTCCCAATTAGAGAGACTGGTGATGTTTTTCGGCCACACAAATACTATGGGAGGTTGTTATGGAGAAAGGGCTCCCAGCTATGTAATTTCAAAATACAAAGAGTATACTGAAGTTATGTCTCATTTCTTATAGGGACTAAAGAAGATATACCTTCCCTAAAAAGATTTCCCTTCCCTAAGAAAACGTCATCCAAATGCAAGCATGAATGGTTTAGTGAAGTGAGATCCAGCCATAGAGGCTCCCTCCACATAAGCATGGACATTTTGTTCCCTGGGGACAACTGGCAGCAGCACACCTTGTATTGTTGCTAGCTGTCCCCGGGGAATGCCTGTGCCACGCGTCCTCTGGTGTTACATCGACTGGGGTTAGGGGAGGCTGGGGCCAGCACTGGGCTGGCTCCAGCAGCCTTACCTGTGGTCCTGGGGGCCTCCTGGGTCAGCAATATGTCTTCGGCCATCCAGACTCTGGTTTTCAGTGGTGTGTGCTACTCCTACATGCACCACCCCACTTTTTTTGCAGGTTTGTTTTTTTACCCTTTGATATCCAGGGGTCAAACTCCTCCCTCCCCCCCACAAGTTGCTACCTTGCAATGCAAAGAACAGCTGAATGTGCAGTATGTGGCACCACAGTTGTGTCTAAGGTGCCACAGACTGCACGGCTGTGCTTTTCTCAATGCAGCTCCAGATTTTTTTTTCAGTAAGTTGATTTGGATCCAGCTTATGCTGGAAGAATCCTAAGGGCCATATCCTCACCTCCTAGAAATAAGTCTGGTATCATTCAAGTCAATAGAAATATATTCATTTGCATCAATAAAGTAGCTCTAGACTTTAGTTCATCAACTATATAAAATTAATGGGCATAGTTTCAGTCCCTTTCTCAGTGCATCACAAGTAGAGAGCCACATTTGGTACCAAGTGTAAGTCTTTGGAGAGAGGCCAAGATTTAATGGATATATTACCTTCTTCACTAAAGAACTGACCCCTCCAGGTCACAGTTCAGATACATTAGTGAGATAATGTATGGAAGCTTACACTGATACTTTACTTTTTCCAAGGATGGTTAGAGGACGCCTGTCAATCAAGCATCATAATCAACCCCTATATTCACTTGAAGAAGCAAGTTATAAAGTCAGGCACTTTCCATTTTAAATACAGTAATTCCTTTTAAAACATTACATCATAACAGAGAATATCTGATATTTAGCAGAGTTATAGTTTAGTGTGGTGTATGCATCTTCTTCATTATAATTTCTTCCCCTCAGAAAGTTGGTGGAATGCTAAAATTCAACCTCCTTTTAACAGAGTGTAGCCAAAAATAGTATGGACACATGATACTGAAGCTGCTCTTGTGCTACCCATTTAAGTTATGTATCAAGTCTAAATTTAATCAAGGCCACATTTTATTTATACATTTCATGCATTAAACTCATTTAAACTTTTAGTCAGATTTCATTAGGGGAAATACTACCGCGCACATCATGCAGTAGTAAAGCTAATGTGCTTCAGGAATTTGAAAGGATTTAGAGATCGGAGGGTCTGATTTCAAAATTTCTTTTTCTTTTTCTGCTTAGTGCTTGGAGCAGGTCTGTGTGCTGCATGCAGTTTGTTTCCTAGGACACTAATACAGTCAGCATGCTCTGTACAAATGTGTAAACACAGACATTCCCTGTAATCAGTGAGTTTGGTGTCTTAAGGCAAGATTATGGTTTTTTAGGAAATGCAATTTATGTTCAGGATTAAATTACTCCTGCAGACTGATAATGTCTGAGGTCGAGTGAGATGATAAATATTGTGTCCTAACTGCTTTTTCTCTATCTTAAGCCTTGGTTCGATCTTTTGGGAGTAGAGGAACATGTACGTGTAAGATGACTTGCCCTTTGCCCATGTAAAAAATGTAGCGTCTACAATGTACAAAAATTATGAATACATAGGTGGAAATGCATGGAAGTAATATAAACACATTATGAAGCAATCAAGACACTGACAATATTCAAAGTTAAAACTGACTTTATGTCTTTACCTCTCCTTTTTGGATATAGGTTAAAAAACATTATAATAACATACCCTTACTTATGGATTCCATGGCTTGCCACTTCCGACCCAGTCCTCCATGGCACTGAATAACCCTTGATTTTTAATGAAATTGTAGGGGCCTTGCTTTCTGTCTTTGTTTTAATTTAGATTGGGAAAAAAAGATATGTATCCTCAACTCATGAAGCAAATACATTTGTAAGTTTGTTTTTTGCTTTGTGGGTGGAAAAAAAGTCTTCTGCTTCTTGAGGCAAAGAACTAGGATTTCACTGAAAATATCATTACCATTCTTTTTTTCCTAAGGTATATATATATACATTTACACAGGAACAGAAACTTTCATATACGTTGATAAAACTAATTTTATCACATGTAACTGAAAGGCCAGTAAGTGGCAAAACTGTATTGATGCTATGCATATTTGAACTTGTGATCCAGAGAAGAAATCCACATATTCCATTTTCAGATTCATGATTCATCCCAGCATAACTTTTGCTTGTGAAAGCAGCTTTTGTAAAAAGCCTTCTAAGGATGAAGTTACATTTAAACCATACTAAGGAAACTAAAAACGCAAGTGTCCACACATTGACTTGTATTAATTACACTCTGAGGGCCCATCTACACATGCAGGTATGTGTGCTAGCAGCAGCTCGAATAGGAGCGGCACAAATTTGTGCTGGAGATTTTTGCCTCAGTGCACATGCCTAAATATGCACTTTGGTGTGGAGCAAATTGTGCCACCTGGGGCAAACTGACCCTGCCCAGCTCCTCCCAGATCTGAACCTGTGCTGGCCCTAGCAGTATAAAAATCTGCCATTGTGAGGAGCTCAGGGCTACTTGCCCTCAGAAGCTTCTGATGCCCAGTCAGTTGGTATCTGGGGACACTACCCCTTGTGCCAGGCAGACTGCTGAAGCAGCCCTAACCTGGAGTGGCCCCTGCACCCTTTACCCACCGCAGTAGTCTGGTAGTGGGGGCTGCTGCCTGGCAGTGACCTACTGCCACCTGTGACGGCATCCTCACTCTTGGACCTGTGGCCCCATGGCTGCTCACCTGCCAGACCTGGATGGGGACTACACTGCAGCAGAGCCTCCTGCACCTCTGGGCCAGCTGCCAGCGGGCCATAGCTACACAGCTGGCTGTCGGGCGGCACTGCTGTCATAATTTCTGGTACCTCTACTCTGCCATCTGGGTAGCTATCACCCAGAAAATGTGCTCCTTGCAGTGGCCCTCTTTGAACTGTTAAGGTGTGTTCTCTTGGCCTCAAAAGGCCAAGAGGTCAGCCACCTCATCTGCCCTCCAGCTGGGTCCCCAGTGCTGGGCCTGGCCAGGCTCCTCTGCCTGGGTCTTGCCACTTGTCTCACCAGCAGAGATCCTGGTGTTGCCTGTTTAAAAATTGCAAATTCTCTCATAAGAAACCAAAATTCTCTGATTAAAATATCCAAAATGTGTCCAAGAAGAGTGGTCGCTCCTTAAGGACCAATCCTCCAAGCCCAAAGGGAGGTAATCCCAACATGGATCAAAGGGAGCAGGGGGG
>NW_017729022.1:42116663-42122416 GCF_001723915.1 Gavialis gangeticus
AGTCACAAGCTGGCAGAGGGTAAATTCAGATTAGACATCAGGAGGCGCTGCTTCACTGTCAGGGTGGCTAGGATCTGGAACCAACTTTCAAGTGAAGTGGTGCTGGCTCCTACCCTGGGGGTCTTTAAGACAAGGCTAGACAATCACCTTGCTGGGGTTGTTTGACCCCAGTACTCTTTCCTGCCATGGCACGGGGTTGGACTTGATGATCTGCTCAGGTCCGTTCCGACCCTACTAACTATGAAACTATGAAAAATTTGTGTTCTTTTGCTATTAATATGAAATGCCACTATATATAGAGAGATCAGTTGGCCAATGTTTTACTGATCTATTTACACATTTGAAGCACTTTGGAAGCCTACCAGTGCCTCGATCATCATTATAAAATGTGTTCTAAATAGCTATACACTTTGACATTTACTTTTGGGTTTTTTGGGTTTTTTGTCATAGAAAAATCAGAAATGTCGCTATCCCCTTTGCTCACTAGGATGTTGAATGCTGAGCAACACTGATATGCCAGGGCCCTGCCCCTGCCCTTACCACATGTCCCAGCAGTGGTGTGGACATGGGGCAGGGCTGCAATGTGGCAGTTGCCCCTGCAGCTTCAGCTTCTGCCAGCAGGTCCCATTTGGCATCTGGGCATGCAGGATGTGATTTGTGGGGGGGATGTGGGGTTTGGGGGGTAGTTTATAGGTGGGTGTAGGGTTTGTGGGAGGTATGTGGGTAGGGCCTTTGTAGGGGTGGTATGGGGCACAGGGGACTGTGTGTGGGTGGTGGGCTGCTCGGGAAGGGTGGGTCTCCCCTCCACCCCCAGTCTCTACTTAGCAGGGACAGAGCCTGGGTCTGGGTCATTCTGCAGCCTGCACCACTTCTGTTTGCCTTACATGCTGAGGCAGTGTGTTAGAGAACTGGGACAAGGGGCAGCCATAGAGATGCTTTGGTTGCCAGCCATAGAGTCTCTTTGGAGGCCCACCCCCTCCAGTTGCTTCAGGGCACACTACAGGAGCATATCTTGCCCCACTTTTTTCTGTGGGTTTTTTTTTTTTGGATACCTGGATTTCCAGGTATTTGCGGCACAGAGAATTGCGGCACAGGTCATTGCTGAATCCATCCATCCAATACTGCACATATGCAGTGCAGGGAACATTGTTTTGTTCTCAGCATGCCTCTTGCAGTGTCTGAAACTGCTCTGAGCTGCCACAAGAGGCATGTGCATGCTCATCTGGATGCACCCTGAGTGTCTTAAAGTAATGCCACTTTAGGCAAGGGTTAACTCTGGGTCTAGCTTGAATTAGAGTAACTTCAGTCTGTTCCAAGGTGATAAAATGAGCAATTAGCAGTCCTCTAGCGTCCCAGAATGCACCACACAGAGCCCGCACCCCAACTCAGGGTGGGGACAGAGCCCAAGTGTGCTGGCTCCTAGCCAAGCTCCTGCTCACCAGCCCCCTACTGGCAAGTCAAGGCTGTGTAGGCAAGAAACTATTAATCCTTACCCTGTGAATGCTCAAAACACAATCTAACATTAACACTGCTTAGCATTCCATAGCTTTAGTATGGTCTCAGTATAATGTAACTTCACCCTTAACACAAATACAGTTTTAAAACAGAATGGCCTTATTTGAAGATGTGCTAAACTTCTGTGGTTCTTATTCAAGTATGGATTCTTGACACTTCAGGAAAGCAGGCTATTCCTTGCTCTTGTCCCCAGAGTATTGTATTAAAAGTGATCTAATTACTGTGTCATCCCATCTTCCAGGAGAAGACAGCACATCAAATTCAGGAAATGGACAAGGGGTGAGAAAGGACAACTTCTACAGTATCAATCCCTCTTTCCACAGTCTGAAGAAAGCACTACAAAGGAGCTTCAGGAGGTTTCTGACATGTTATATGACCCTGTGGCCCAAAGTCACTGGTAGAACTGTGGTCTGGCATTATACTGCTTTGCTGTTCTTTAACTTTAAACCTTTAAGACTCCTGAAGCTAAGTTATTCCTTGCCCTGTCAATATTAACTTCCTGCAGACTTCCCCCCCTCCCCCTCCATAGGCACACAATTCAGGAGAAAGAGGAATTTCCCTGGCAATGTGGTTGTTCAGGAGCCATATTATCATGTTTCTTTGTTCTTTGCTTTTTCCCTAAACCCACTACAGAGTGACAGGAGCTCTGTGAACCTTGGGAAATCCAGTAGGAGCTGAATACCTTTGGGGTTATGTGGGTCCACTCAACCTTGCTCTTCACAGAAGAATTATTTGGAATGAAAATATGATGTTTCCATTAAATTTAACATAACAATAATGGGAGGTAAAAGGGATTTCACAGAGAAGAAAATAGAAATACATAAAGTGACCTGCCAAGGCACCTTAGTTGGAGACCCAGGACTGACAAAAAACATAGGACATCCTGCCTTCAAGTCTCAGGCACAGAACAAAAATGCCTTTCAAACATGGCCAAAAAAAAATAAAAAAAATAAGAGAGATTTCCCCCTTGATTAGAAAGAAAATTGTTTCTGGCCCAAGTCACATTAAGTCATGCCTTATCATGAAACAAATTAGTGGGGCCAAGTAGTCAACCCTAAAAATAGGAGACTGCAATGGAAAGTCTGACATAGACTTAACTACTATATAGCTGCATAAACACCACTGATCTACAGTAGCCTTTGTATCATAAGGTACAAAGCCAGAAATATAGAAAAGAAACATAGGAACTATATAAGTGGTAGGTACTAGCATATATTTCACTTTAAAAAAAACTTGCACAAGATGTTCATGTTAATTTTATATGTATACAGTACCTATTACTAGAGAAATAGATCAGCCTAGCAGGATCTGGCAATTTCTATGAAATGGACTGTCCTTAATTGAAGCAGATGTACAATTTTCAGACACTAACAAAAGCAGGGTGAAAATAGATGGTTTCTGTATACAAGGAATCCGACCAGTTGTATTTTTGGCCTTTGCTGCTGTAGGATTAAACCTGCTGGCCAAATTTATTATCATTGTAAGTGAACACAACTCTACTGACCTGCTTTGATGCAACAAAGTTGCCCTGCAGAGGTCTCAGCCCACTGAGTTTGATAAGTCTTAAAAGCAAGTTTTGCTTAGCTTCAGGTCAAAACTAGATATAACTGCTGAGTTTAGCACAGTTTCAAACAAAATCATTATTTCCTCCCTGGTCCCTTTAGGGAGGGAAGTACCTCATTTGCAATTTGACCCTATGTTCAGTTAAAAGTGTTGTGAACTGTGGCAAACCTTTCCATGAACCTAGCTTGAGTTTCTGGTTTATAATGAAACTTCAAACCAGGTGAATCTCTTGTGGGTTCATGTGTTTTACTAAGAGGTTTGCACCGTTCTAATATACTTTACACTTTAGCATTAAGAATTGGCAATAAAGACATTTTTATATGCTTTGGTATCTGTTTTCTCCCCACTAGGTGTCAGCATAAGGCAACAACATTGCATTTGAAAGCCGGAGGAAAAAGATTACAACTGAGAAATTTAGTTAGGAGGACTGCAGAATAATAATGCTTAACTGGGCCCAGTCCAGCTCCCCCTGAAGTAAGTTTATAAAAACTCTCTTTCACCATAATGGGAGCGATAGACAGTCTTGCTATGAAAAACTGTAAATAGATTTAAGACTCTTTGAGGTTTTTCATGTGGTCTACAATTTTTCATTAAAATGCTTCTTTGGGAGCAAGAAGTAGGATTCAGCCATTCATAGGACAAGTCCTACTGGCTGCTGCAGGGAAGACTACTGTGTCTGGTTTCAGGAAAACTTATAATGTTTTCCCCTATTTGTACCATCTCCGCCTCCTACCTTCCATTAAAGCACTCTATCTCCAGGCTGTCAATCATGCACCATGAAGTTAACAACCTGTGGGAGTCCCAGGTGAGTCATACACAGAAATAGTGGTATAACTCCCTTCACCTGTGACAATTCCAATTGGATCTGATTCCCACCTATTTCACTATACTTTGGAAAAAGGAAGGATTTGAAAGGTGAAGGAGTTGATAAGCCTGAGCTTACTTATTTTTTAATAAAATACTTGACACAACTCAATGCATAAGAGGCCATACACTTCTATTTTCTTTGTGTCCATTTAATTAATCTTTTATTCTTTGTATTCTTCTCTGACCCAAGGCTTAAGGTCCCAATTTACAGTGTAGATCATGAAGTCATGGGCGCACCCCAGTTAATTTGAAAGGTTGGTTTCTTCTGGTTAAGTATTCTAATTTCGGATGCTTATATAACCTGGGTGCACCCAAGGGTGTGCCCTGTTCTCAATTGGATGGGATGGGTAGGCAGGAGGGGGTGCTGTGAGAGGGATGCCAGAATTTCAAACAGATCCCTCTTTCCTCTGTAGAGTTAACCCAAACCCAAAATTCTTAACTATATACAATGTATTGAGTTATAATATACATAATCATAAAACTAAATATCATATACATATATGTACACTGTGAACATTAACCAATAACCAAGGTCAAACCCTAAATAACATTATTTACCCATCATGATAAAACAATTTCAGCAGCATCAACACAATACAACATTTCAATTGCAAAATATAAGGCACAAACATGAACAATCTTAATAACACTTATTCCTTAACATAGTCCCTGACCCATGGCAAGAGATAGTCTTCCTTACAATGGGGTCCCTTGGGGGTGTCCAGGAAGCACCAGGGGCCCCTCCCCTTAGGGCCTTGACTAGGTGGAGGGGGGCTGCTTACTCAGCCCCTTCTCTGGGTTTGCCCGCCCCAAACGTCTTTCCCCTGTGGGACCCAAGGGCCCAATGACTCACACTTCCTCAGGCGGTGGAGATCAGGGTGCAGCTTGATGGGGTCTCCTCTGCTGGAGCGCCTCTCCAGGCCTCTCCCGTGCCACTGGGTTCCTTCCCACCCTGTGCCCTGAGGGCTCAGCTCCTCTCAGCTGCTGCACCACTGCTGCTGGCTTTTGGGTACTGAGCCTTTTGCTGCAGCACTACTATTTCCCCACGCCCTGGCTTTGGCACTGAGGGCTCTTTTAGCACAGCCCAGTCCCTTCAGGCTCTGGCCATCCATCCTCACGTCAGGTGGATAACCCAAGCAGCCTCTGTGGCTCCCAAGGCTCGGGCCCATGTGCTGCCCTGTGCACCTTGGGACCTGGCTGCTTGCCAGGAGATGGGGTCTGAGCTGCCTCACTGCAGCCCCAAGGCCCTTGCCCCACGCACTGCCCCGCTCACCGTGTGGCCTGCTGGTGCTACTGGGGTTTCAGGCTCAAGCTTCTGCTTGTGACTCCCAAAGCCTGGACTGTGTGCACTGAGCTGCGTACTGTGATGGGCCCAAACACTCTCACAGCGCTCCCCAGGCCAGGTCTCCATGCACCACCCTGTGCACTGTCAACAGCCTGAGCTATCTCGCACTGCTCCCAAAGTTGCTCCTCCAGTGGCAGTTTCAGGAGTCTTGGGCCTATTCCCCACTGGGGGAGAGCTCCTCAGCTTGTCTTGGCTCCGCTCTTCTTGAGTCCCTCGCTGCATCTGCCCCTTGTGCTGGGCATGCAGCTGCTTTTATACACTCCAGGGCTCTGCCCCGATGTATTCCAGACCTGACAGTTTACAGTCTTCAATCTGTCTTCCATTGCTGTCTCGGTGGAAACCTGCAGGACCTTCACTAATGCTGGCAGCTCACACAAAGCTGTATAAGCATCATACTCTTTTCCAAAAATGAGCCCACACACCACTCAGAGCATTTGCCCAAGCATACTCCAGCTTCCAGCAA
>NW_017729022.1:42127416-42134113 GCF_001723915.1 Gavialis gangeticus
TTTAAACTTTTGGGGTCTTCTAAATTAGTTTAGAAAGCCTGTGAGAGCATGGATTTCTTGTGAATCTTTATCAGCGCCCTTCATCTTCAGTGATTTGGCACTTTCTTGTTCAGTACACAGCCAGAAATGGAAAATTTGTAGGTAGAGAAATTTGCTTTGAAAACTTAAATGAAAATTTTAAACTTTTAAAATGAAAGCTCAGTGTTTAATTTGGAGAATAGTTAGAATATTTGGGTCTGTTTAGCCAGCATATCCAAGCCATGTTTTAATTACGATATTTACTTGCACAATACGTGCACCTTTCCCACAAAAATCACTCCTCTGAAATTGGAGTGTATATCTTTAGCTGGGAAGTTGATCTTCTTTGGATAATGACACTGTGGGCACTGACAGAAGTGAATTTGTCACATGATCAGCCCCTTGAAGGCACTGTATAGTCATGCTCTGACAGAAGTGCACTGCTGCAGAGTGCTTTAAAAGTGCCCCATTGCTTAACAAATTAACCCTTATGTAATGAGGGTTCAGATAAAGGTGCTCCAAATCAGAGCACCTTTATTAACATCTGTCTGTTCCTGCACATAACCAGTGCTGGGGTGATGCAGCCGAGTCCCACCCTCTGGCAGGAAGGAAGGGGAGAAGGGAGGGGAAGGCAGCTCCAGGCTTGGGACTCCCAATCCACCTACTTCCCCTCCAGCTCAGGCTGGGCAAACCCCAGCCTGGATCTCCCTCTCTTCCCTCCCCCTCACTCTCACCCTTCAGACAGCACTAGACCTGGGAGGTGGGGAAGAGCTAGCAGAGAGAGGCTGCAGACAGGCAGCTCCTACTGGAACAGCTTCAAAGTGGAGCTTGATCCCCCACCCCCCTGACCCAACAGCAAAAGTCTGGGTAGGGGGAGAGGCTTCTTTAACTCATGGTACTTTCTGCAAAGCTTCATGAGTTAGAGTGAGGAGCTGCATGTCTGTCAGCACCCTGTGTGACAAGATGACTACCAGCTTCTCTGTCCTTTCCATAAGGCAGAAGCGGGCAAAGTCAGTTTGAACCTTTCCACAGACAATCTCAAATTAGCACCAGTTTCTCCTAAGTTATAGCTAATAACAGCAGTATGGGAGATATGTATGCAGTACATGCCACCCATCCCAGTTATATACATAGCATGCCCACATCACAGGATAAAACTTGCCAAAAACTGGTACTAATTTGAAACAAACTGTGAAAGGATTAACACTGAACTGGGCCTCACTCCTGTTTCATGGATGAGACAGAGAAGCTGGCAGCCATTCTGTGCCACAGTGTCTCCATGAAAAATCAAGCTCTGGCTACAATGCTGGAAAAATGCCCCACGCCTCCACCCCTGCATTCTCCCTTCCAAAAAAAAGGTGCGCGTCTTAATATCTTATGTGGGGGAAAGGGGGAATCATGCAAGAAAATATGGTACCTGCTCAAAATAGGCACTATGATTGCTTGCTATTCACACTTGCATCTGCAGGATTCAGGGAATATAAACAGCATAACTTTGGCCTCAGAGTGTGATTACCTGCGCTGGCAATGAACCAGCTAAAAAGTTGCTTTGCCATTTTTAATATACAAAATCCAAATCATTAAAAGGATAGATAATACCCTCTTGTCAAGACTTTTCACCCTCCAGGTCTCAACATTGCCTGAAATTTACTACTAGTGTCTTCATGGGGGATGGGCTGGGGGGAGGGTGGGGGTTGGCATGACGGTAGGCTAAATGCAAGAATTATATTTTGTGAAAATATTGTAGGCTTCATTCTGATGAGGAATTAAAAGACCTTTCAAATTTCTTCACTAAAAAAAAAAAAATCTAAGAAAGTATGCACCATAGCTTGCCGAATAGGCTGATGGTTCAGGTACTCACCTTGGATATTAGATACTGAAGTTCAAGTCTTTGCTTGGAACCAGGTAGAACAGACAAGTCTCTGTCATATTTGAGATGAGTGACCTAATCTATGGACTATTGGCTACTCTGAGTTTGATTAAACATTCTCCTCATGTTAAGGATCAGTATGGAGAAGGTGTAATCAAAACAGATAATTTTCTGTGGGAGGGAGGGAGGGGAATGGTTTTGATTAATGAGGATTTTTCAATGAAAGCACATTTCATTAAAAAATTCCTTGTTTCTTTCTGAACACTTTGTCTGTATCCACAAAGTTCAGCCTGTATTGGCTGAAACTCTGGGGTTTTCAAAGACTTCTGTGTGTCCACTCTGCAACTTCTGTTTCATAGGCGATGAGGCCAGATTGGGCCATTGTTTTGGAACAATTTAGGGGCCTGAATATCCATCTCAAGTGTGGTTTCTAGCTACTACTAAGACTTATGGGGTGCTATTTGGGTTAGTAAACTGTATCTAATGCTCTGATAAAGAGCACCAGACTGATTCCTGAATTGTGATAGTAGTCACTAATTTATTGTGGGTTTTTTTTGACAGTTGGTCCCTCCTAAAGTAATAAGAAGAGAAGGAGGCAGTCTACCCTACTGGGTAGTGTTGGTGCTACACTAAACAATTACTTTTTCTTTGTAAATACCTTTTTACAACTTGGGGGAGGGAAGGAGTTATCTGAAGATTGCCTGGGAAGCAGCTTACATGAGAAGAGGACCCCATTTGCTGTGCAAAATATCCATGAAGGCTAAGGACAGACATTACACATAAACCAGTTTAAGTGATCAGAAACTGGTTTAAACCTGTAACAGAACAGACATTCAGTGCACATAAACCCATTTCAAAATGGCTGAAATTGGTTTGAGATAAACCTGGTTGAATGTAGTATCAAATGTAACTGATTTGGCTCAAACCCAGGGGCGATACTTATGGGGTGCACATGGGTGCACTTGCACCCTCTGAGCATGGAGGTGCACCCCCTACAAAAAGGCGCTTGATCCCTGCTGGCTGCTGCTGCTGGCAGTATCTGAGGGTGGTCACCGACCCCTGGTTGGCACTCGCAACCCCCTCTCTCCCCGCTGCCAACAGCACCAGCAGTGTCTGCAGGAGCTCCTGCTTACTGCCACCATACTCCCTCTGCTGCTGTGCCCCCCACAGTTGCCAGGGGCAGGCATTGTTCAAGCCCCCTGCTGTCCTCTCTGCCAGACACCAGAGGGAGAGGGAATTAACCCCATCCCTGCCCCCCGCAAGGGACCCTGCCTGCCAGTGTCTGGCCATGCCCCCACCCCACCGCTACAGCTATAGGAGCGGACAGGGCCTTTGATGCAGCTCCTGTCATAATGTCAGGGAGTATGAGCCCCTTCCTGGTGAGGGAACTGGCTTTGGGGTCAGCAGAACTGCAAGAGGCTGCACATGGTGGCACTGGGGTCCAGAGAGGGCCAGAGCCCTCCCAGCCCCCTTCAGCACCACCACACTCTGCAGCATCTTTTCTTGACTGCAGCATGTCTCCCCACAGGGAAATGGCTCATGTTTAGGAAAACCATGACAGGCGCTGCCGCCCATCACAGTCGCTCCCTGCTCACTGCTCCAATGGCTGGGCAGAGGAGGGGCCAGAGTCCACCTGCAGGGTCTCTGGGGGAGTCAGGGAGCTGGGCTATTCCCTGCCCTGCCCCAGGACACCACAGCTGGGTCTGTCTGGCTTGGCCACCACTGGGTCTGTCCAGCTTGGATGCAGCCGCCACTCCATCTGCACTCAGGGCAGCATCCAGCAGAATAAGACCCTTCCTGCTGGAAGGGGGCTGGCCCCAAGTGCAGACTGAGCAGTGGCTACAGCCTGGCCAGGCAGGGGCAGACCCAGCTGCAGTACCCCAGGACAGAGCAAGGAATAACTCAGCTCCCTGCTCCCCCAGAGGCCCTGAAGATGGCATCTGGCCCCATCCCCACCCCTGCTCAGCTGCTGGAGCAGTCAGGGAGGAGTAAAAATAAGGGGCAGCAGCCCCCATCACAGTTTTCCCAAGCAGGAGACCCTTCCTGGCAGGGAGCTGTGCTGCCGTCGAGACAAGCTGCTGCAGAGCATGGCAGCACTGGGAGGGGGGTGTTGGAGGGCTCTGGGCCTCTCCAGATCCTGGTACTGCTGTGCACAGTGTGCCACAGCTGTTCCAGCCCCACAGCACAGCACCCTCTCCAGGAAGGGACTTGTGCTCTCTGACATTATGATAGGGTCTGCTGTCCCCATCAAAGGCTCTGCCCCCTCTCGCTGCAGTAGCAGGGTGGGGGCATGGCCAGATGCCGGTAGGCAGGCCCCTTGTGGCGGGCAGGAATGGGGACACAGCCCCCTCCTTTTGGTGTCCGGAGGAGGGAACAGCAAGGGGGCTTATTCTGGTGCAGAGAGTGAGTACAGCGGTGATGGTGGGAAGCTGCCAGTGGGGGTACAAGGGAAACTAACTCTCCTCCCTTCCCCTTCTGCCACTGGGGCTATGGTGCCCCGCTGCTGCAGCAAAAAGGAAGGAGGGGGCAACAGACCTGGCTTGGGTCCCTGCCGGTGGCACAGGGAGGGGAAATTAAACCACCCTCTCTGACCATGCCGCCCCCCCAACACGTCCCTGCAGCTGAGGGCAAGCTTTAGTGGCCCCCGGGTCCTGGCCTGAGCAACTGCAGGCATTTGCTCACAGTTCCTCAGTCCAGAGAGAATGTTTGTCTTGTTACAAACCATTTCAACTTATACAGGTTAAACTAACCTGCAAAGGTTGAATCAATTCAGGCTCCCGCTTTTTGAATGTCTGTCCCTAGCTGAATAATTTGCCTAGGACCACCAGTCAAACTTGATTTCAGTTGGCTTTAAATTCCTGAGTGAACTGTTCATACATCTCTGGAAATAAATGCAGCATAAGAAAGTAATACAAGCTACTTTTGGCTCCAAAGGGAAGACTCTATTTGGAAAGAGTATGAGTAGTGATATGCATATCTAGAAGGTTGACATTTTATATTATTCATATTTAGAACTTCAGTGGCCTTATAATAGCATAAAACCCATTAAAATAACAAGGAAATATGATAATAGTGCAGCATGAAGTTTCCATTTACTGAGCTAAAACCAGGGTTGTGGGAAATAGTGACTTCTATTAGTTACATGAAGTTTGAGCCTGAATTTTAGGCTACCAATGAAAGCAGACTGTTCAGGAGAAAAAAAGAACAGAGGAGACGCACCATATAGGGTTAGACAGGGTTAGATTGCCAGACTTCATATTTTATAAATGGCAGATAGTACAATTTTCACTTTTAGCTTTGCTTTGCTTTAACTAGTCAGTGCTGTGACTTAACAGTTCAGGTTTGTGGATCTGATATTTATGTTCAGTATTGTTTCATTTCAGCAGTAAAAAAGGGAAGAAAACCCCCATAAACCCCAGCCAAAACCCACCCAATATCCTCCAAATACTAAAATGAATAGTCTCTTCATTAATTCTATGCCTTACTATAAGGGTGTGTCTACATGAGATGTTTACTGCAGAGCTGACTAATTAGCTCCACAGTAAAACATCACCATTTCTACATGCGGTGCTATTAGGACAGAGTAAACTAATTAACTCTGCCATAGTATAGTACTGCCAGACACAAGTACTGTCCTATGGCAGAGTTATTTACTCCACCGCAATTCACATGTAGATGCTGATGGACCTGGCTGGGGCATGAAGGTGCTTCAGTGCCTGCTGACTAGCCCCACACTGAAGCACTTTTGTGCCCCAGCCAGCCCCTGTGCAGTATGTTCAGCCAGGATGGAGCAGCCCTTGGCTGGCAGGCTGACCCCTGAAGTCCCCTGCAGGCAGGGCTGCTCTATCCCAGCTCAATGTGCTGCAGTCCTGGGTGCACAGGCAAACACAATACCCTGGAGCAATAAACTCCAGCACAAACTTTGCCGGAGTTTATTCAGTCACATTAATTACATGTGTAGACATGCCTAGAGAAGCCAAGTCATCCTTGCTCATGTTGAATGCTTCCCTCCAGCCTTCATGATCAATGCCCAGCTCTAAACTTAAATTTCCTCTTTTTTTAGGCAATTATATCTAAATCGTTAGAAAAAAACAAGTACAATTATGTAATATGGATATTCATAAACTAAATATTTTGCCATGACTATATTATGGATAGAGTACTGTCATCACAGAAGTTTACAGAGGTAAACAATAAGGGCGTGGACAGATGTTATGCATAGAATATTTTAAATAAACTTTAAACCCCAAGAGCCTAGATGCACAGGCCACTTTATATTGATTTAACTTCCTGGAATGTTTCAAAAGCACACTGGGAAAATCGAGTACTATTTTGAGATGGTTCTCTTTGAACTGGGAGTTAGGGCTGTGCAAAATTTCTCCGGCTGTTTTGTTTCAATGCTGTTTTGACTTGTTTTGAGCTCAAAACAGCAAAATTGAAATGAAACGAAATGCTTTGAAACAGACTTGAAACAAAATGAGGGCAGTCAAAATGTTTTGAAAGCTTTGAAACCTGTTGAGTTACTAAGCTGGGCTTGCTTATAGCTAAAAAAGAGAAACTAAGGAGAGAGAAAGGGAGGAAGGGGGAAGGACTGCTCTGATATTGACTGTGTAGGTGGCCAGTGACTGTGATTCTTCCCTGAGGTCCCTTCCAATCCCAGTGCTCTCGGGTGGGCTGGAAAAACAGCATAAAAAGCAGTGTTTGAACTGAGCTTTCTCTGTGTCTTCGCACTTACAAGTGACACAAGGTTTGCTCTGAACAGTTTGAGGTGCAGTTTCATAGTTTCATAGTTTCTAGGGTCGGAAGGGA
>NW_017729022.1:42134124-42165760 GCF_001723915.1 Gavialis gangeticus
CGTGATGTGCCGGTCATGGCTGAGGAAGCCAAAGCCCTCGGTGTAGCACCATTCCTGTAGCCGCTAGTTGGTCTCCACAATGCACGTTTCATTCCGACTGCCTCGTCCACACACTGGCAGGATAGACGTTTCCCAGAAATGTCTGCACCTATCTCCTTGAAACTTGGCAGGGTTCATGGGCTCAGTAGGGGTTACCACCTCTGCAGTTTTCACGCTGCTGCACCTTCAGACACACACATGACATGAGTTTTACTTGTCAGCAGCTTGAGGCGCAGGTTCCCAGAAACCCCTGTTTGTATGTCCTTGAAGGCTGGCAGGCTTTGTGGTCTCAGTAGGGGCTATCATGCCTGCAGTTTTCACCCCACTGTCTTAAGACACACACGTGACATGAGTTTTGCTTTCAAGACTTTGAGGTGCAGTTTCCCAGAAATCCCTGCACCTATCTCCTTGAAGCTTAGCAGGCTTCATGGCCTCAGAAGTGGCTACCATCCCTGCAAGTGTCATGGTAAGAAATGAGAATGTTATAAGCAGTTTTGTGCTTCACCATTATAGCCTATGGGCAAAATGTCGAAAAAACGTAGAAACAGCTAAGCAGTTTTGACAACATGAAACAGAACAGTGCTTTCAAAATTAAACAACACTCGAAACAAAACACTGTCCCATCGAAACGGCGAACAAGTCAAAACAAAATGGTGCTGTTTCACACAGCCCTACTGGGTATGCACAGATGTAGAACATCCTGCACCTGGTGTCTGGCCAGTCTTCTAGGCAACCTGACCTGCACCACTGCTCACCGCCCTGTCCCAAACCCCTCCTCCTCTCTCAAACTCTTGCAGGACAACCCATATTTTAATACCCAAGGACAAATTGCCTACAGTGATGTAGGGAAGCAGAAAGCTTTCGTATCCATTTCACTTGTCTGCTGTGTAGGGATCCCAGGCTTATTTGGGGTAGGGTGTTTGTGTGTGTGCGTGTGTGGGGGAGGTAGCCAGGTTCAGGGGGGTAGGGGATTTGTGTCTCCTTGCTGGTGGGTGGCTGGGTGGGTGGCTGTAATAGGAAACACATGCCAATTGCTTGGTCATAGGGGTTGGGGAACAGAGCCATCGTGCAATGGGTATTTTATAAAACAGGATGGCTGCCAGTTCTGTACTCAATGTAAAATGAATTAGCTCATTTACTGTTCCTTGTTCCTCATCCTCTGTGATGCTCTTCAGCAGTCCTGCCCTGAATACAGGGGTTGGAAAATCCAGGGAGTTCTTTGGGGCCCAGGAGCACCCAGCCAGCTCCCTGGGAACTATGAGGAGGGGACCACAGAGCCCCCAACACTTGACAATGCCTCTACTCTAACCCCATGTCCTGATCCAAGTCTTCTTCCTCCCCTAGGAGAATCCTGGGGAAAACTCCTCTGACCCCTGTCAGGCATAATGGTCTTGGTATTCTGCCACCTCATCATGGCATTTTGACAGTAAGGCAATCTCTGAAAGGTAAGGACTCTGCTTAGAGCCCATAGCAGTGTAATTGCGGACACTTTTGTCTTGGGACATTTGCAAACCAGTTTCCAATCTGGGCATTCTTGGAACAGTTCAAGCATGAGATCTGCCCACTCTACGAGTAACTGATTTTCAAAATGTTTGATGGAAAGGCTTCCTTGCCCTCTCATGGCGCAGGAGTGCATACACAGTAATTTTCATAATTTATTCTCTGTCCTGCTTGGGAAGCCCTTTCTATACATTACTTCAGAAGTACAGAAACACACAGACTCAGAACACTAAGTTTAAATGCTGGCTCCAGCAAAGCCTATAGCAAAACTCTCATGGGCTTCAATGGGGACAAGATTCACCTGTCTTTGAGGGCCAGCCTGTGGCCATTACACTACCATTTCCCTACATCTGATGCATTATCTCTCTTTACACACCTCGCAGCATTCTTTTTTGTACTGGGGTATAAATAGGTCCCCTTTTACTGTCTAATTTGAAAGAAGTTCTCCTCTGGATTCTTGTGAAACCTGATGCTTGGAAAAGCAATTCTCGCTCTTGTCTGAGAAATATCCTCTCTCTTTCACAAACCATTATTTAGAATTATCAAACAATCTCTACTTCTAGTAACAAAATGTCCATACTGTCCATTACTTGAACTGAAATTCAGCTACTTGTTTTATGCTTGACTTATTTAGCTCACACTTGGCTTTTTGGGGTATTACCAGTATATGTTTTCTTAAAATATTTCTTAAAGTGTGTGTAAATTATATAATTAATATTAATATTACACCAAATGTCTTAAAGTAAAGCCCTGGTGAAAAACAAAGAGAGAAGACTAGGTACAAGCTCTATAACCTCTTTAGCTTTCATAGTAGAAAAGCAAGGTTTATCATCTTTGTAGAATGAAACCTCTTCAAGACATCCTGACATACCCAAGTAGGTAAGATATTTTCTTCAGCGGAGGCCAGGAGTACTTATGAGTGATGCCAGAAGTTCAGCAGAATTTAGAAGACTACTATTTATTTCTATTTATTATCTACTGTTATTGACAGCATTCAGAGACTTTCAACAGGACTTTCTTTTGCTTTATATCAGGCCCTTTTTTGAAGTATAGCTAGGCTTTCACAAGCAGAGAACTATTTTCTAATCAGTAGAGGTTTTGAACACCATAATTATCTAAAGATAATTCAAGGAATGAGCCAGTGAATCAGTCTAATTGATATTTCCTAGTTATTCTTCTGCTCTTCATAGAGTAATTAGGACTGGAAATCATAATAAAACTAACAAGACACATATTAACAAATGATACACTAGGATTCCACATCTGCAACTTTTATGATAGAGAGCAATCTTTCCTCAGGTGAGCAATTCCCCATTTAAGGTAAGCCATGAGGGATAAAACTGAAGAATATTGTGACCATAGAGACTATTCTTTTATTGTCTCTAAGTAGATTTAGTCCACTAAGTCAAGCCATCATAAATAATAGTCACTCCTGTAGATACCCTTTTACAAAGCCCTTCCAAACAGATGAGAAACAGATGATCCAGTTTAACAAGTTGGTTGAAAGAACAGGGGAGTGAAAATAAACTATTACCTATTTTATGGTTTAATAAGCTCGGTTTTTTTTTTTTAATTCTATGCAGAGACTAAGTGGAAACCTGTGCAAACTGTGGCATGCTGGTGTGAACTACTTTCAGTTTAGCTATGATTCAATAAGGTGATAGACACATTCTTCAATAAACTTAATTTCTGAATGCTTTATGGAGTGGCTCCCAGAAGAGTACATTTTTTGTGATTGATCTTCAGTTGGCAAATGTACCGCAAGACCTACATCTGAAAAAAAGGCTGCATCCATCTCACAGAGCAGAGGAAAAAAAGGTAAAAATGTCATTAATGAGTAATCATCAACAAACCAGGATTTAGGGGCATGGCTGCAAAAACAAGTCTCAAGATAAATGAGGGCACATGGATCTATAGTGTGTCTGCTATTCTGCAGTAACTGCCCATTTGTATATTCTTACTCCAAGATAAATGAAAAGTAAGCCATAGGAGCTTCCTCATCAATGAAACATGGAATAACTACTGCATTGTTACCCCCGGTCCTCATTTTTCCACAGTAACTATTTATGTCTTCATACCTTAAAACAATCTGGAGATTAAGATCCTCAAAAGTGGGCATGTTGCCACTTCCATGAGTCTTATTAACTGTATGACTTAGTTTTGCCTCAGTTAGCTCACACCCCATTTCATTCCCCATATCATATAATAAATAACTTACACAAGTAAATCACCAATTAAATGAAATACAGAATTAGGTATTATCACCATATGAAGGCACCAAAGTGCGCTTTCTCTCATGGCTTCATATACCCACTAATTAGAAGGGGTGATAACCACAAGGTAACTTCACATAAGATAATGACCAAATGTTGCTGGTTTTGCTTGACACTTATCTAAAAGGGAGGTTTGAAACAGGTTGATGATTGATGAATTTTGTAATGAAAAGAGATAATTTCTTGATGAAAGCACTAGTAATTATTTTAAAGGCAGTTTCTTCTTTTGTGAAGAAAAAGAATTTAAATTGGTGGAAATACCAATAACTTCTACTAATAGAGAACCTGGTACTTCCCCCTCTGGCCTGCAAAGACTAAGACAAACATGGACAAAGCTAATGGGTTGCAGGATGAGTTTCCTTTAAATCTCCTGAGCTTCCATGTGATAATTTAATTCAATTTTAAGTATGGGACACTGAGTTCCCTCTCAGTATAGCTATGCTGTCAGAGATATTCATCTTAGTCTGCACCCAGGATGTCTTTTCAGTGAAGTAACTTGAAAAATCAGAGCAAGTAAAAGTCCACTCCTTAGATGATTGGGGATATCCCTGCTTAAGGAAGGTGACTTCTGTGAAGCATTGTTTTGCTATTACCAATTTCAGAGGAAAGCACGGGGTTCTTTTGTTAAGGGAACTACTGGCGTTCTCCTTCAGTGGATTTAGCTGTGAATTTTTCCTTTCCCATCAGAGAGAAACAGAACTTTATTTAAGAGAGAAAATCAGAGAAATCTTTTCCCATATCAGTGGAAATAAGTAAAACCTCATTTAATAAAACTGATGATAATCAGAAGAAAACACTGTGTTGCCATGCACCATTGACCCACCCTATCCTCCTTCTGGCTAGCATCTTGATTCTGGAAGGCACTTAGGCATAGGGTTAAGTGCTTTGTTGAATTGAGGCCTAGATCTCCGATGAGACAAACACTGCCAAAACTATCCTATGCAGAATGAAGTCATTTTATTAACTCCTTTGACCCTAGCACTTGGAAAAGCTCAAATTTCCTTGCAGGACTAGTCTTGGTTGATATCATTACAATCATAATCATCTCAAGATGAATGGGAAAATGAAAATTCTTTATATTCATGGTGAAAAGTGAGCTTAGTGACCAAGCAGTGCATGGCAGTTTGTGCACTAAAATTTACAAGGAAAATTTACAATTCAGTGATAAATCTGAGAGGTAATGGCAAACAAACAAAATAAATCTAACCAACTCCAAGAGCCTTGGCAACTAGCTCAATTCCCTTCCTTTGCAATACTCACTATATGCAGCATATGTACTCTAACTGGAGGACCCCATTTTTAAACATGGATACCTACATTTAGGCACCTCTGACTATCAGACACTTTTAACATACTACTCTAAGCATATATGTCCACATATATTCTTGCAAATTTGAAAATACCACCACCTAGTGGGCAACAAAAAGCCTGATAGTTTTTCAAATTCCAGTCAAAAGTCTGGCCAGTATACCATAGCCTGCTTGGATACAAGGCCAATTAGTATAAATTTTGGCACACTTACACTTTATTGTTTCTTGTGTTCTCTGCCTACACCATGATGGTGTTCTTATTGTTAATAGTAATAATCCATCATGTTTTATGCATTTAAATTAAAACAGATAATTGGCAGACTGTCTTATTACTCATTTTGTCATGTATTATCAAAAGCATCTAGTGCCTATTAGAGCAGTAATAATATCTTAGTCAAGACTTTAAAGTTCTTTTCTTTGTTGGAGAAAATAAAAATGAAAGGGTTTGGCACTGACAAAAGTGAAAGGTTAATTTATCTGGCTCAAGCTATGTACTACAATTGGAAGCTATTTCTGAGTTAAATGGAGTAAGATTAGAATTAATCCCCAAATGTGTTATAGTTCTCTCTTACTTGGGTAATATAAGGTCATATTTCCCCCATGTCACGTGCTTTTCTGTAGCAGTTGTTAGCTTTAATGTCATGTCAGACTCCATCCCTTTTCTCATTTCTCCTTCTATTATCTTGGATGTTCCTAAGAAATTTTATTTACTAACCCCCTCTATCACTCCCTCTTACTTTTGTTTTTTGCCTTCCTCCTTGCCATTTGCCATCTTTTTGAAAAACTGAACAGGGTCTGTTCCTTAATTTGCTTTGTCCCTTCATCTACTTCATCCATAACACGTATTTGTCTTGGAAGCCCTTTAAGAAATCAATCAATTTGATTTAAAACAATACCAGAGATACATTCACATAATTCAGTTTTTTCTATTGCTCCCCACAATTAGTAGTATACTCTGCATTGTCTCTTCTGCAGGTAAATAACATTTTTAAAGACACATGAGATCTTCTGGGAAAAAAGGGGAACAGTTCAGGGAATTTTTTTTTATGTGTAGCTGAGGCTGTTTGAGATAATTACCAATATTCCTTATAGTAGACTTAACTATCTGCTGACAGTTTTACACTTGCAGCACTGATAAAATGATCTGTGAATGAGAAGAATTTAGAGACAGTGTTGCCTGAGGGGGAATTAATAGTTCTAGCTGACAAACTAACTTGCAGCTAGACTGTGATAAGTACACTAGGCACGCTTCTACAGTTTAAATAATTGGACATGAAATATGACTGGGGGCCTATTCATTTTCATGCCACGGCCACTAATTTGCACAGCCATCTATCTGCAGAAATTATAGAGCATGATCGTACTTCTCATTACAAGGTCTGATTTAAAAATGAACTGGGACACCCACATGCTTGTAGTAAATTTTGCATTCCTAAATTATTTGGCATACAGATCTTCCTTCTTCCTCCCTTGTTCTAAAATAAAGTTTACATGTAACAGATTTATGAATAACTCTTGTGTTGTATTCCCATATTTATTAACATAGTTTTAGTTAATTGAGGTATAATGTACAAGAAGGAGCTTAGCATTTTGAAAGCATCTGGATCTCAATCTTCTTGATCACAATATCAGCAACACTGAAACAGAGTAAATAAACTTCTGTCCCTTGACAGAAGAGAAGAACGTGATACAGGAAAGGCACAAGTAAAAATGATAGGCCTCTGTAGGGAGGGTGGTTTTATTCAAAGCCAATAATGTTGCTAGAATGACATCTAATAGGAGAAATAAAGCTGTGCGCCAACGCTTCACAGAAAAGTATAAGCTAAACATCACAGAATCCACCTGAAAAGAGACTGCACAAGTGACTGCACATTGCTAAACAATTAAAAACTATTTAAAATATATATTTTTTCATTATTTGGATAAGTATAGCTTACTTTTAATTGTATTTCATAGTACTTCAAAGCAGACAGTCAATATAATGTAAGGTTTTGTAACAGCATAGCTTCATAATACTTTAATATTTGCTATTATGTAAGACGAGCCAGTCATTTTGTGAGAACGAATGGGTCTGTGAATTAGCAAAGTGTAGTCTGAGCTACTTTGATACCATCTAGGAGATGTGCTGTTCTCAGAATTATAGAAAGTAGAGCAGGCACATCTGCTATTAGGTCATCTAGTGCACTTTCTGCAATTGCAGAAATTGTTCTCTAAATTATTTTTTTAAGGCTAGGCAGGTCGCCTGCTAATGATTCATAAGTACTGCCTATTCTCTTACAGTGGCACATCCTGTTACTGTGACGTTTGTCTTTCTCCATCCTTTCTGCTGTCACATTCTCCACTATTTCTTGTCCCTGTTTAGACTGCAAGCTCTCTCATGAAGGGACTGCTATTTAAAATCTGCACAGCACCCAGCACAATAGATGATTCAGCTGTGCTTTTGACTGCAGGGTCTTGTTTAATAATAAAAGAACATTGTAGTGTCTTACTACCACTTGCTGGAGAGGTTTTGAGGGACAAGGTCATAAGGAAGTGTTAGCTAGTGGCCCTCTTCAGAATTGTTTTCCTGTGTAGTCACTATGCTGGTTTTGGCTCTGAATACTTATGACTGATCTCACTAGCTCACAAACTGAAACAAATACCTTACAGATACTGATGTCTATTTTTTCAGCCTTAGTCACTTGTTCAATCAACATCTGCCATATAGTCTGAAAGCTGACAATAAAATTTGTTGGCACATATTTTCTTATATTTCATCACACTAAAAATCATTTACCTTCCCCTCCCCCCACTTCTTTTTAGGGAGGTGGGGGCTTTTCCAACATTCAAACTCCAGGTTGGCAAAGAGTCTGTTTCTGTTTCATCACTAAAATCCTAGGAAAATAGCTGTCTATATTTGCTTTGGGCAAATGACACATACAACAACTTCACATTGCCCCACTGAGATCCAATGAGGATACAAGAGCTCAGAAATGGGAACTACATTCATTAGTTAACAGCCAGGGACTACAAAATAATCAACTTTGTTGGTGCTATTTGGATCTCTTATCCACTGAAGTCAATGGATAAGTCAATGCCCCAGAGTTTCTTCACATGTGTAAAGCAGACAGGATTCTGCCCTTCATGACCATTTTGTTAGTTCCTCAGCAACACCGTTAATTTATTTTTTAAAAGGAGACATTTCCATGGGGAAAAGGTTTCCTATGGAAAAAAAAGACTTAAATCCCTCATTTTGTGCCTTTTGGGATATTTGACAGGGTGTGTTTAACTGGCTCGTTCAGAGATCCATTTCTATGCCACCTCTCCATCTGCAGTGGGCAAAAGAAGCCACTTTTATTAATGAAAGAAATTCTGAAAGCTTTCACCTTGTTTTTGTTACTAAGGAAACCACTTCCTTTGCATCAATGCATTCAGCAGGTCTGTCTTACTTTCCACCCAACTTTAACAGAGGCAGTATTGTCGAGGGGCATTGCGGGGGGGGGGGAAAGAGAAAGAGATAAACAAGGGGGGAAAGATCAACAGAAGTAACTGAAAGTTAATACAAGGATATCTGCTTGTTAAATTGAATTAACTCTTGTTTCTATGTCAGTGGGGCTGGGGAGCTGTGTGTATGGATGAAGAGTTAAGGCTCCAAGCAGACTATGGCTAAGTGCCAAAGAAGAATTGAAGCCTCCACATCAGAAAGGTTCACTCACAAAAAAATAAATAATCCAAGGGGAAAAAGGTGGAACTATGTGATTAGTATACAAGATCTAAAGGAAAAAAATGTTGGGTTTCCACTCCCCTATCAGTCTTAAGGGGGTAACTTTATTTTAAATAGAGTCCTTTCTTCCACTAACCCAACCATAGATTTTCCTTAGTGCCCTGTCCATGAGAAGTTGGTAATTATGTGCACTTAACACTCTTAATGCACTTTTTGTTGGGGATTTACCAATGGTAACTTAATTCTTATTCCACTTTTGCAGTGCCTATCATAAATCTAAATATAGAGAATGAGGAGATAAGTCATGCTGCTGACTGCCCTTTCAGCTGCCCATACAATGCCTCAGTTGTTTCTTTTGCCAATGTTAACTCCTACAAATAACGTAAATGTCTCAAAAACTGCAGTGAATGACAAACAGGCTACAACAAACACCACATTTGGCAGGAACCTGGGTAACGCATACACATTCTGTCAAATAAATTATGCTACTAGAACTCAAATGGCAAGCTGGTTGGCTCAGGAAGTGCATAACGGTATACATCAACTTCTTCTTTTTTTTTTTTACCTCTAAAAAAACTGATATTTTTGCTTCTCAGTCATTTTATGAACCCAGTTGAAGGCAATTGTTACAAAAATCATTGTTACCATAAAATCATTGTGTGAACTTAGCCCAAGGCAATTGTTACCTTTCTGCAAATATGTGACAGCCTGTAGTGTATGAAATGAGTCAGGGCCCTGTTACATGGTAATTTTAGGCAGCTTCTGGAGCTCTTAACTACTAGACTGGCTGCATGTTAACACCTTTTAAGTAGTTAAAGCACTCATTATTCAGATTAAAGTTGCTCCAGGGCAGGATTATCTCTACTCTGCCTAATTTTGCTCCTGTTCCATTAAAGAACAGCTGTGGCCATATGCCACAGCTGTTGAAGCCCTCTAGCCTCTCAGGAAACAGTGGCCCCTTCTGAGTCGAGAGGCCCCCTCAGTGAGTCAGTGGCCCATCCTTCAACCAGGACATGGTAAAGCTTGAGAGAGTCCAGAGAAGAGCCACCCCTATAATCAGAGACTTGCATGGCAAGCCATATGAGGAAAGGCTGAGGGACCTGGGACTCTTCAGCCTGGAAAAGAGAAGGCTGAGAGGGACTTTATACCAGCTTTCCACTACATCAGGGGAGTACATCAAGGGCTCGGTGAACAACTGTTCACCAGGGCATCCTTGGATAAAACCAGGAGTAATGACCACAGACTTCTGGAAGAACATTTCAGGCTCAGCGTTAGGAAAAACTACTTCACAGTTAGAGTGTCCAGACTGTGGAATAAAGCTTCCTCCAGAGGTGGTGATTTCCTACCCTGCAAATCTTCAAGAGGAGACTGGATGGTCACCTTGCTGGGGTCACCTGGCCCCACTTATCTTTCCTGCCTGGTGCAGGGGGCTGGACCCAATGAACTTTTGAGGTCCCTTCTGGCCTTACAATCTATGAATCTATGAGTCATGGCAGAGACACCAGGGAACAATAAGGCTGGGCACACCACTGCTCCTAATGGGATGAACCAGCATTGCAGCCCTGAAGTGCCCAGACCAGCTCACTGCTCCAAATGTCCAGGCCAGATTCAGTCCATGGTGCCTGTGTCAGGCAGCAGGCTGGTGTCCACCACTCCTGATAACCCATGGTTGAACCTGCAGCCAGACCCACACTGTGCTGCTGTGCATCTCCCAACTGGTGCCTGTACCCCCAGGACCTGGACACACATCCCAGTGGGCCCAGGCAGCTGGAGTAGGGCAGAGTTTGAAAGCTGCCACATGGCAGACCAAGGGCAGATCCCAATGACCCTGTGTTCTGCCAGGCTGTGCAGGGTCTGCCTGTCTCACCTGGCAGTAGCTGCAGTTGGCAGGCACCTGAAACTCCTGCATCCCCCATAGCAGCCAGGCAGCTCTGGGCATGGAGCATGGGACTCAGCACTCCCCATCTGGGCAGGGGCTGTACAGAGCACGCAGAGAGGCTGCACCACTCATAGCAGCCACCCGAGCATCATTGACAGAGCTCTTCGAAGCCTAGGTGAGGTTTATTGTTGCTGTGATGTGGTGAAGGCAATTTGCCACTGCTGTTGCACTGTTCCTATTCTAGGAATAGAGACACTTATGACTAATGCCTTTACTATGTTCCCGTAAGCAGGTCTGATGGTCATTACTCCTGGCTTTTGTAGAAAACTTGCTCCCTGATGGGCTCCTCAGCCAGTTCTTCAAAGCAAAATTCAGTCTTTAAGCAAACAAATTAAACAAAATCTCTCTGTTCTCTGCCAGACACTAGGAGGGGAGGCCCGTTCTGCACTGGTCCCAACACAGCAACCTGACCTCTCTCTGCAGCAAGCAGTTCACTTCACAGCTTGCTTCTTCCCCCTTCTTTGCTTACTCTTTTAAGAGCTTTTACAATTCCAAGTGAATGCGCCCTGCATATCCAAATGCCCCATAGCTGAGCTCTCTTAACAGGGCTTACTGTTCCTCCTTAAAGGGACAGACTGGCCTGTTATAGGTCCCTTTTAAACACACTAAAATTTAACTTTGAAACAAACAAGTGATAATAGTACGAGAAGAGGACAGAGAAAATATAATACAGAGAAAGAGAGAAAAGAACAGATTTTGAATAATAAACACTTAGAAAAAATACTTTCACTCAGCTTTCTATATTCTCAAACTTCTTTACCAGTTAGCAGGCATGATCACCTTGCAAATTTAAATTTTAAGATCTTTGATTCCCAATTCTTGTGCCCAGTTGGCCCAATAACCATCCATGTATAATTTTATGTGTATACTTGTATATATAATATTTGCTTTCAGTTATTTTTATAGTTATAAACATTTTTTGCACTCAAAGAGAGAAGCACAAATCTATTTGTAGATGAATGGAGCAATTGCTTTGTCAATGAACCATGCAGTGTGACTTACTGACAATAAGTCAATTTTTTTCCAAGCGTAATTCCACAGAACTCAATGGACACATTTGTCCTCACTGCAGACAAACACATGCAGACTGTCCATTCCATACATAAGCCTTCCGTGGTTCAATGCTAAATTCAATGGACAGTCCTTTTCGTAATTTACAATTTATTTATCTTTTGTCATGAACCCTAATTTTGAAAGGATGATTTTTCTTTTCTTTTCTTGGAGAAGCTAGGAAAAAGATTAATTTATATACTGGTGACACATACCTTACAGATTGATTTAATACGCACAACATTCTAACTTGGCACTCTTCATTTTAAAGAGAGAAAATCCTGAGAAATAACCTCTAAGAGCACATGAAATAAACTTGATTGACTTCAGAGTCCCCAAAATGTCAGAATAGAAAGTCTACAAAAAGTGAGGGAAAAAAAAACTTTGAGCCTTTTTGATGACAATTACATCCTGTGGGTGACTAATGTTTACCATGTAATTAAGCTTCATGGAGCCCTTATTGACCAGCAGAGATGATCAATTTTATGTTTTTGTGGAGAAGCTTTAGAGCTTATATAAAATACCACTTGAAATAACATAAATTAAGAAAAACTGTTCTCATTGTGTCTTGAGATTATAACCTGAATACAAAAATACTGTGTTCTTTTGTTTTAATGATAGCCTGTGCTCTCTAATCCCATAGAAAAAAGAAAATCTTCACTTTATGTTATAAAGACTTTTTTTTCTAATTGGGATTTAGAATGAAAATGTGAAGTTAATTTCCTACACCTAATAAACATATTTTGCCAAAGAACTGTATTTTATAATTCGGCATGTGTGTTTTAACAAGGTAGAACAATTTTCCATCTCATATCCAGGTAAGTTGTTCTTTAAACTGAACATCCATTGAAAACTACATACCCAAAAGCAAGTTAAAAAATGACACAAGGTAAAGACATCCAGTTCTATATGACAGAAATGCACAAAAGCATAGAAGCTGATCTTTGAAAAGCTTCTTTAATCACGCAAGTACAGACATTCAAATAGCTCAAGGCAGAATTAGTCCAATCTAATCAGGTTTCTCTAAACTTTGTAGATTGGATCATGAGTGAATGGAGCTTATGTTTGCCCTTCATTACCTGGTTGGGCTGGCTGGCCAGTTCAGGGTGCAGAGCCCTTTCCTTCCCTCACTCACCTCCCTTCCCTTGCCAGTGAGAGGCAGCAGCTTACAGGGGCATGGGGCTGTGGAGCAGAGGCTTTGCTGCCTTAATCTGTGCTAGCCCAGGGCTGGCTCAGCTCTCAGCCCCAGCAGATGACTGTGGGCTGGGGCTAGCTCACCTGCTCTGCAAAGAGAAGCCTAGCAGGATAGCCACAAAGCTTCCTGGGATGCCAGGGAACTGTGATCCTAACTTCAGTCAGGAAGGGATCTGGCAGAGAAGTTCAATAACTGGTCTAACTTAAACTGAATAAATCTGATAGTAAATCCATCTGTTTTAAACCAGGTTCTACCATATTTAAACCAGTCTATGTGCACTAAACGTCTGTTCTGTTACAGGTGTAGACTGGCTTCTGGTCACTCATACTGGTTTATGCGTAATTTCTGTACCTAGCTACAATCTCATTCTAAGGTTCAGCTACTTGTATTTTATTTCATTGTGTTATCAAGTAATTATACTCATGTAATTGAAGTGAGTTTGTCTTAGCACTTCACTCATACAGCACTGTATTTTGCAGTGACATCCATTCCTAAATTTACATTGTAGATTTCTTTATATAGATTTTTTGTCTGCTTAATCATAAAAGAGTGCCGATCCACTGGTCTAGGAGCTTTTGGCAATATTCTCAAAGTAGAAACAAACAGCTTGTCACATTCAGTTCACCATCAACTTAATGACCACCCTTAATCAAGATAAACATAGCAAAATTACCACCCATGAATCCTCTTTTTCCAGACAACAGAGTAAAGGTAGGTCCTATGACAGGTGCCAAAGGGCTAACAAACATGAGATGCCTTGAAGCAAAGGGGTGTAGGTTGTAGTCGTGTTGTTCTAAGGACATAGGCAGACAAGATTCTTTGGATGAATCTGATATCTTTTATTAGACCAACTTAAATAGCTGGAAATTTTTTTTTTGCAAGCTTTCAAGTTTAAACACCCTTCATCAGGCTGAGGAAGTCTCTGCCATTGATTCATAGATTATTCATAGATTCATAGATTAAGGGTCGGAAGGGACCTAGTACATCTTCTAGCCCGACCCCCCGCCAGGGCGGGAGAACAAAAAAACCCCAAAAAAAGAAACGGGACTCAAATGAGTCCAGCCAGGTAGGCATCCAGCCTCTTCTTAAAGACCCCCAGGGTAGGGGCCAGCACCACTTCCCTTGGAAGTTGGTTCCAGCTCCTAGCCGCCCTAACTGTGAAGTAGTTTTTGCGGATGTCCAATCTATACCTCCTCTCCATCAACTTGTGCCCATTACTCCTTGTTATGCCAGCGGGCGCTAGGGGAAACAGCGTCTCCCCCAAACCCTTCTGGTCCCCCCTAGTGAGTCTATAGACGGTCACCAGGTCCCCCCTCAGCCTTCTCTTGTGGAGGCTGAATAGGTTCAGGTCCTGCAGTCTCTCACTGTAGGGTCTGCCCTGTTGTCCCCGGATCATGCGGGTGGCCCTCCTCTGGACCCTCTCCATATTGTCCACATCCCTCTTGAAATGGGGCGCACAGAACTGGACACAATACTCCATCCAAGAAGAGTATGCACCAACTGCAGAGACCTCCTCAGCCTGACAAAAGGTTTTTAAACCCGAAAGCTTCCAAAATTTTTTTCCCCAACTATTTAAGTTGGTCTAATAAAAGATATCAGATTCACCCAAGAACCTTGAAGCAAAGGGAAATTCAATCTGATGTGCAATATGAAATATTTTATTTGGGAAGGCTCAGTGTTTGCCAGTGTCTTGTGTCTTTATAGTCAAGAAGAGTAACTAACAGGCAGGTGTGACAAAATTAATACATGTGACTGGCATTATCTAAATCCTTCTTGGTGGTTGTTTTTTCTTCCATTCCATTGATTCTTTTTGTTACAGTCATTTTGTTCACAAGTTGATTTTAAAAAAGGTATAAAACAAATTACTTTCCTTCCCAGCTTTGGGCAACATTTTCCTGATGTGTAGCTTCCAATCAGTCTTAAAAATTTGGTCCTTAATTTGCTACAGTTATCTTGCTCAGGTGTCTGCAATTTAGCCAGGAGCTAAATTCAGCTCTCATTTCTAACCCTGTGCAACCTTGCTGAGCTAACTTAAATCATCATTTTTGTTTTGTGTATGAAAATTTGAACCAGAAAAGAAGGCAGCATCATTTTTTTTCCACTCAACACTCTTAGCCAACTTTTGTATATAAACCTATATAAAAAGCCAAACGCTAAAAATACTGGGCTGGATATGTAGAACTACTCCTTTAATAGAAGAGATGAGAAAATTGGCCCTTTTAAAGACAAAACAAAACAAACAATACCCCCCTCAAAAAACACCCCCCAGCCAAATTGACTTTAATTTGCTAAAGAATGAGTTGAACAAGAGATTGCAAACATTGATTTTTCACCAACATTCTTGGGTTACAGTTACTCAGAATATTAATTTTAAAATAAGAAACATTAAGTATAAAGAAAATCCAATTTATTCCACATCTCTGCAACGCTGTGACAATTAAGGTAAACGTTTTTCATTAAGTCTGCTGTTTATCAGCAATCAGCCTACATTCCTGGTCTCTGGTGTAGTTATTAGTGCCAGTGAATTATGCATTCATCCCATCACAGACAACGTAGCAATTATCTTCATAATACAATTTTTGTGTGAAAATTAAAAAATGTGAGAGGCAGTCATGTTTTCACCCTCACCTGTCATATTAGAATGGTACTTGGCTTATCAACAAGAAACAAAAGACTTGCTACAGAAGCTGTTCAGCGCTGTCATACAGAAAGAACAGTATCTTTAAACTCTTCTGGTAATTCCTTTCATGGTACCAACCCCCTGCATAAGCAAAAAAGAGTTTTTGGAGCTGCAAAATAAAGATCTCCTTTCATGGAGATGGATTTGCTTAGAGGATTTTTGCTCTATCTCCAGCATGCACTCTGTATTCTAATGCCTTTCAATAAGCTTTGCAAGTCTGCATTAGATTTAGCAAAGGGACTCATTTTAAGTAAACAGACTTTAACTTAAAACATGCAAGAAAGAAGAACTGGGACTGTTATTCAAAGCTCAGTTACCAAGACTTTCTCTGCTGTTTTCATGAGAGGAATTAGAAAATATTCCAGCATCTTCTGCAGAAATGTCAGCCCTTCCAACAGATATGATCACCAGAACACTTTCAAACCAAAGTATGTCTATGGGCTTGGCCAAATATATAGTACTTAAAAAAATCATTTAACTTTATTATTTGAATGAGTATATTTGGCAAATTAACATGTCCAGATTAGGGTGATTGCCTAGGAAGATTTCCGGGTTTGTAAGGCAAACAGTAGAGGGAAGTGGGTAAATAACAGGGCAACAAATTATGAATACTAACTACCTCTCAGTCTGGAAAAGTGCCTCTCTCCTTTTTTAAATCAAATCAGAAAGAATAAAAGAAAAGGTAAAGTAAATTTTGGGTGAGCAGTTGGACACCAGGATAGTTTGTGTTAGTAAAACTTAATACTTCAAAATTCAAAAGCTGAAATAGTGTTCATAAGACGTTTATGCAGTTATGAATAATGAATTAATTAGTATAAATTGAAATCCATTTGCAGATGATGAGTGGGCAGGAAAAAGAGCAAATAATCACTTGCTCAGTTCGAGGCATTAGTGAAATTTTGTACCTATGAAATCAATGGAACTGTTTTACCATTGATTTCAGTGAAGCCACGAATTCACCTATTCATTTTTTCCCTGTTTTCTCACTTTTTTCCCTGTGGATAAATAGAAAATGACATTGATCTATACAGAGATGGCACATACCATATTATCTTGAATACAATACACCCCAGAAATATGTACCTAGTTGAAGAAAGATTAAAGAAAAATGTATTTTTGGTAGTTGTCCGGACCAAATTTTAGATGTATGCTGGCAACACAAGAGTTAAGTTTGATCATATGCAGACAAGCAGACAAGGCCTATGGAAAATTCCACAGCGTGCCCATCATGTGCCCCCTGTACGACCTATTGGCTTGTCAATCACAACTGACCTAGTTGTGTAAGAACACGCATGCTCAGTTCTGCTCAGCAGATGAAGTAATCTGACCAGACGCACGCTCAGTCTACAGACTGCATGACGTAATTGGACTAGAAATTTCTTTAGAGAAGACAACCTGATTGGCTACCCGGTTGTCATAAAGACTTGGGGGCCCCTCCTTTTGGGGGAGACGAAGGAGACAGAGGGAGTTAGCAAAAGGGAGAATGAGCAAGAGTTTTGGGGGGTTCTGACAGCGGTGCTGACAGGGAAGATTCATCCTGAGAGCAGAGGCTGGCTTGGCAGGGACTGCTCCTCAGGAGGGCTTTAAGCCCACTGGTCTCCTGTCCGACTCCTGAGAGCAGAGGCTGCTATTGCAGGGACTGCTCCTCAGGAGGGAGACCACGCTCAACCTGTGAACAATACTGCCTTAGCAGAGACTGTCCCACAGGAAGAGATCAAACTGATCCTGAGAGCAGAGGCTGCGGCTGCAGGGACTGCTCCTTAGGAGGGCTTTGGGCCCACTGGTCTCCTCACAGCTATGATTTTGCGATTTATTCGATTCGTCTTGATCTGATTATTCCGTATTGATCTCTGGCTAACGAACTAATTTCTGGCTTCGACCTCGACCACGATCCTGCATCTCGACCACTGGCTACGACATCGTAACTTCGACCTCCACATCGACTTCGGCATCTCAACGACCACCCATTTCATCCATTTGGACTGGCATCACGACATTCTACGTGTTACAGTTCTGTTATTCGTATCCCGATTTATGAGCTGTTGACCAGCCCTGGGACTATCGAGTTGGGCAGCTGCCCCTAGCTCCGGCTAGAAAGCAAGGGCTCACTCGAGAACCCCGTGGGCCAACAGACCCCTTTGTTGTTTGTTCTCATTAACACTGTAACTGCGAAAGCAAGATTTCCGCCTACGCTCTAAAAGCGTAAGTAAATAAATCAACTTTATTTGAAACCTCACGTGTCCCATACCGCTCAGACTCCTCACCGCTAATCCCGCCTGTTCCGTAACGAAACCCTCGGCCCACTGTGACCTTGGGGCCGCTGTTCCCCGACAGTAGTAATTAAATTAGTAGCATAAGTCGGGACAGAACCTTCTCCTTATTTGCTCCTATAAGTCAAGTGCAGAATTTACTTTTACTTTTGCCTGACAGAAAGTGTTCTTACCATATGTCTTGTATATAATGTGCACCACCACAATTTATAGCAGCTGTTTTTGGGGGGGAAGTGTCTGTGCATGCAATAAAATATGGTACTGCAACTTCAAGACATCCTAGAATGTATAGGAAAAAAACTTCATGTCAGGGCCTATTACTCCAAACCATGAATAAACGTTTGTATATAATCAGTATAATAAAAGCAATTTTAAGATAAGTGTACTCTTGTATTTGAACCCTTACATTGTCATTGGTGATTTACAAACTCTATTTTTCCTATCTAATATCCAGTCTAGATACCCAAATTTGGGATTTGACCATCCTGTTAAAGATGCTGAGCCCTGGCAATTAGGTACATGGTTACAATGGGGTGATACAGAAGCATACAAACTGGAAAACATTTCTGGCCATTTGGTACTTTTGTATATGCCAGAAACCCACTTATTCCAGCCCATACCCTTTTATTATGCCATGTGTGAGTTTATAAGAATGTTTTTCTAAGAGGGAAACATCAATTTTACATATAATTAGCAAAACAAATGAATAAAACCTCTAAGCATAGTGGCTTTACTATTCAGTTTAGCTACCAGACTACCTTTAATAAGATCATTTTATTCATCTTTCCCATTTCAAGGTTTTTTTTATGTTCAACAGTATCTTCTATATTTTCTGTTTAAAGTCCTATATAAGTAAGTAACTTTCTACATGCTTATAGTTTCTTTAGGAATGACCTTAATGGGAGCAATTTATTCTAAAAGTATATGCTCTGATTCTTCTTGAGATGAGGAAGACCTTTTCAAAGTTGCCACCACGCCAAATTACCAAGGTGGAGTAAGAAATATGGTTTATTTTAAATACAATCAACTTTTATCTAAGAAAACTTAAAGCAGCCTCTGAAACATGTAAAAAGAGTTTGGCCTTCAACACACACAGTATAGGCACTGATACCTGAGCATGAGTGCTCAAATCTGAGTACTGAAAATATGCATATCACATAGTAAGCAGAGTTATGTAAGAAAGGGAGAACTCTGATAAGCTTTGTATTTAGCAAGTGGATAGCAAATATGACTACCACCATCATACTGCATTAGAAAAGGGAAGAAAGTGTAAGTAAAGCTGATGTCTAAATGAAAAGTGCTTAATCAAATGTCATTATTGATTACTTAGGTAGTATCTGTGTCTTTAAAATCCCATTTATACCAGTTAGTGTTTTAGCTGTAGTGAGACCTGAAGCCTCAAGACTGAAATTAGCAATAGGAGAAGACAGGATGTTGCAAATTAAATAAGCAGTCTGAGGCTGAGATTCTCACTTCCATAGTGGCTGTTTTACGGCTTGTAAAGAAGCTGTAAGAGCCCTGGAACTGGCCAAGAGATCATTCCTTCAGTGCAAGAACAACTGCAGCCTATTCTTTAAGGATCTCCTTATAAAGCCCTAGGACTGGGCCATGCTGTGCACATCTACACAATACACTGGGACACACTGGGCACATATGAAATTAGTGCACATGAATAAACTCTGGAGTTTATTGCTTCAGAGATTTTTCTTCCCAGGCATGCTGTTTGAATGTGTGCCTGGGAGCAATTAACTCTGAAGAAACAGCTCCAGAGTTTATTCAGGTGCAGTATGTGGAGCCAGGTCAGAGCTGCTGTAGCTGGCAAGAAACCCTGGGGGTCAACCTGCCAGCCCAGGGCTGCTCCAACCAAGCTCAGCATGCTAGGAAGGGCTGGCTGGGGCATGAGGGTGCATCAGTGTGCAGCTAGCTAGGTGGCAGGCAACCCCTGCACTGAAACATCCTTGTGCCCCAGCCAGCCAGGCAAGTGTCTTCACATGTGCTACTGAGCACAAAAAAACCTCGACAGTAGGGCCGTACTTGTATTTACAAATACTACTCTGCTGCGGAGTCTATTAGTTTCCTGCACCCTAATAGGGGTGCACGTGTAGACATTTAAATGTTTATGCAGGGCTCATTAATCAGCTTCGCAGTAAACATCTCATGTAGAGGTGTCCACTGGGTATGGGACCACATTTTGTAATGGTACAGATAGTCTGGCAGTCTTAGAAAGCAAGGAACAGGCTGCTATAGCTTAGATGTTCTCCAGGCCTATCCATATTACATTAGCAGCCATTTTAGCCCCTGAAAAGGTCCAGATGTGGATGATGCAATACTAGCTTAAAACAATTTTAGTACTATTTTTTTCCTTCTCCTGATTTCCAAATTCTTGGCTGTGCTTCTTGGAGACAAAGCCAAAACAAATCTCACCTCTTAAAAATAAATAATTAAAAAATATCTGTAACTGCAACTGCGTATGATATAAAAACTGATTTTACACAAACACCCTGAAGCTGGAGTAGATGTAAAGTTGAGGAGTCTCTTCTCTATTTATAATGTAAAACACAAAGCTGCTATAGAGATAAATTAAGACCAAGACAAAAAAGCCAAGAAATTTTTAACAGTTCTTTGTCAAGTTGTTTGTGATTTTTAAAAATACTGTACTGAAGTGGGTACTCCCAGAGGAATAATTATGGAGGCAGGAAGCTATTGCCCCCCCTGCGCCATTGAGCTAATGCACACATTGGTAAATTTGCTTCAAGGAACATTGTACTGTGGTCACAGCCTCACCACAACTACAGGGAGCTCTAAATTGAAGAAAGAGGATGAAGAAAATGAGCAGAAGGAAAGCAGCTGCTGTTAAAAATGTTTTGTGGTAACCACATGACAAAGTCATAAAACACACTACATGGAAGGGGAACAGGTTTGAGCATAAGGAAGTCTTACACTGAATTGCCCTTTCACAACAGGGTGGTCCCTCTGGGATTATAAATTAGTAATCTAAACTATACCTTACTATTAAAATGGCTCAGGCTTAAAATAAGTTGTTGTCTTAGTCATTAATTAAATCATAAAGCCACTAAATAAACTAACTGACATCTTTGTTAAATAGGAATTTAATTATAAAGCTTTAATCTTGGCATATGCCACTTGAAAAGAAACTTTAAACTCTGACCATAAGTGCATATACTCAATAAATTTAGCCTTCCCACTTATTAATAACACTTCCCTTACTTAAGGGGTTTCCTTTTCTTAAGCTGTTTGCACATTTAACCCATTATCCACTTTGTACATACTTAAGACAACTATGCACTCTCTTGGGCCTGATCCAAGCTCATTGGAGTCACTGGGAGTTTTGCCAATGGCTTCAGTGGGTTTTGAATCAGGCCCTAAAATTATTCAATAGTACTTGCTTTATTGTAGGGAGGAAAAATTGACAACAGTAATGAACTTCCTTGAGGATCCATCCACATGTAAACACTTGCAAGCTTTTTCTTCACCAAAATCTTTGCCTCCATCTTTCAAATATACTCACTGGGTGAAATACATGGAGCAGTTAAATAGCAGGTGCTCCCAAATCTTCCTCCTTCACCTTCCCTTTCACTACTTGCTTTTTTCATTTTGCTCTTCCTTTTCAAGATTACATTTCAACTATTTGCGTATGGTAAGTGATGGTTGCCAAACTATCTTCTCTCATATGAAATGAGACAGAATCTTTAACAGCATCTGATAGCTCGATCTTCTTTAATGTCATGTTGAGTTTTGTAATGTCATTCCAACTAATTTGTTATTTGCCAGTTTAAACAAACAAGAATAATTATTCAAAAGGCAATTAAAAATGAGTCTAATAGTTTTTTGCTTTAAATATGCTCCACTAAATGTAACAATTTGACAGCGCTGAATTTCTTATTCCATTTGTTTATTGGTGGTGTGTATGGGGCCAAAAGCACACATTAGAAGCCACTACTAGGCTGACTGGCTAAGGACAGAAGTTACACATCAACCAGTTTAAGTGATCAGAAACTGGTTTAAACCTGGAACAGAACCAAGCACAGCTGGTGAACTCGGACTGGTGGGGTGGTGGAGTGTCCCACGGAAGGAGGGGCAGGGTTTGCAGCTAGCCGAGAGCAGGGTGGGATTGGCAGCCAGCTGGGAGTGGGGGAGAGGGGGGGTTTTCAGCTGGCCGGGTACTCTGGCCAGTAGCAGGGAGGCTGCACCCCCCCTCCCCCGCCAGCTGCAAACCTGCCTCCCTCCCCACTATCGGCTGGCTGCAAACACCCCCTCCCTCTGCTCCCATGGGATGTTCTACCATCCCACCAGACTGAGTTCACCAGCTGTGCCTGAACACAACATAAGCTCAGTTCACATAAACCAGTTTCAAAATGGCTGAAACTGGTTTAAGATAAACCCAGTTGAATGTATTATCAGACTTAAGTGATTTGGGTCAAGCCAGTTTATGAACCTTCGGTCCCCAGCCCCTTCCTGGTTCAAGTTAAATCACAGTCCCCCCAGCATGCTTTCCAGCCCTGGAACTGTGCTATGCTGTCCGCTCAATCAGAGAAGTGGGAGGGAGGGGGGAGGCAAGGACTGACCCCCCCCAGGCAAAACCCAGCTAGGGTCTGGGGCCAGCAAAGGGGATTAAATACCCTTTCTCCCACTCAAATTTACTGCTGGCTGTGACTGTGGACTATAAATCCTAGAGGCACCTTGCAAGTAGCTCCTGCCTGTGTCTGGAAGCAGGAAGAGTCCTGTTGCTGTGAGTCTGGACTGAAAATCCCAAAGAGCTCAGGGGCCCAGGAAGAGGAAGTGAACACACAGCCCATACTGAGCCATGCACTAGTACTCCCCAGCTTCTGGCCTGAGCCATTGCAAGCATGTGGCTGCATTTCATGAATCAAAAGTAAATGTGTGTCCAGTTGTTTCTCAGTTTAAAGATTAACCTGCAAATACTGAATTGATTGAGCCTTGGCTTTTTGGCTATCTGTACTTAGCTATTATGGCTTTAACCAAATACATTCAGAGCCTCTAAACAAATATCTTTGCTGAATATTTGTGGATTGTTGATTCCATCTGACATCTGAACATAGAAATTATGGTGATAATCTTTGTGTGCCTATAATGCCGAGGTTCTGAATACAGCTATGTGAAAAACTGATATTTCAGTTCAGTGACTGAAACAAAACATTGAAAAAATATTTGGATTGCAGCAAAGCAAAATCTACTTCCAGTTGCTCTACAGTGTGCCTTTGCCACTCTCTGTCCCCCACCACCTTCCTCATTACTGACCCCAGTGACCTCTCCCCCCAATCTGCAGTAGTGTGTGTGTGGGGGGGTGGAATTTAAAATGATCCTCCAATCATTAGATTCCATACATGACAATTATAATAAACATATAAACTTTCCATGTGTAGAATCTAATTATTCAAGGGGGGGTGTCTTACATTCAGTGTTGTTTTGTATTTGAGTAAATATGGTAGTCTATAAAGATGCATACTAACCCTGGCTTTTGACAGACTTCAGACTAATATGACTAACTACATCTCCCATTTAATTGCTCTAAACACCAAATTATATGACTATTGAAACCACACCACTTCCCCCACTCATCACCACAAATACTTCTCTCTTGGTATTATAAATAATGCTTAAGAGCCCCTTGTGAATCCAATCACTGAACCCACAAGTGTTCCATCTGTTTCCAAATTGTACAATCTATAGTAAATGTCCATTGTGCTAAAAGTTGTATAGACACACAGCTGCTTAAGATATAAACTCTCCTACCCTGAAATTAAGTCCTTAAAAGCATCATTTTACATTAAACATTAGAAAAATAATTTATTTTAAGCCACTGTCAACGGTACCATATTTTGTTATATTTGTATGAAATATGAAACAAAATGGTTTTAATATACATATAGTAAATCTCTGTAATACCGTTTCCATACTGACAAACTTGTTTATGAAAATGGGAGGGAGAAAAAGAAAGCAGGAACAAAAAGCACTGATTCTTTGCAACTCTAAAGGATGGAGAATTCAAAAGTACTTTCTTTTTTCCTCTCCCTTTGAAGTTTTGGGAATGACTGGGTGGCCCAATTCATATTGATGCATGATGACCCTGACATGGCTTTAAGGCATTAGATAGGCATCTTTCTTTTGTAGACCTTTGGCACAGCTTTATGAAGCTATGTTTTTCAGTTCATAGTTAAATATCTAATCTATGTATTAAAGAACTGTTTAATTCGATATCTACATATTTCCTCTGCTGCTTTTCTAGGCAAGACTAAAACCTGATTTTTTGCAGAAGACAAGGCTGAATGCCACTGTATAGACCAACCAGAATTTGGCACCTTAGATATCAGCCTGTCAGTACTGAAGGCTCAGCATATTAGAAGAAATGAAATACCTTGCCAAGAGTGTTTTTAAGTATTGTGGTTGGAATATGCTCATCTTGAAATATTTATTCAGTGCCCATTTATAATAACTAGGCAGGTGGCCTGAAAATGTTTAGTAAGCTGTTTTGTTACTTTAACCCCTGACCTTATAATTGAGGCTCCTACACCAAGCCTCATTGACAACAAAAGAGCTCCATATAGATGGAGAGGAAACACCACAGAGTCACTTGCAGAGTTGTAGTCTTTAATTATAAACAAAAAGGAAAATCTGAAGTCTTTAAAGTAACCTGCAAGTTGTAAGCACACCTAAATATAAACATGTATTTCTGTTAATCTTGACTTCTCCTTTTCTCTGGCTGTTGAATCCTAAATCCCCATCTTTGTTCCTAATTGGGCCCTGAAGCAGCAGTCAAGAACCTATTTGGTTCCTGATTCATGTAAATATTTCCACATCTTCTTAACTCCAATGGTATGCAAATGCAGAATGTGAGACCTCATTTGGGATAGGGACAGTCTTTCACTTTAGGCTTGTACATTTCCTAACACAAAAGGATCACTAGATTCTTTCCATGAACAGCTGTAATAGAGTACTTTGTGTACCAAATAATCCCTTCCTCTAAAAATCATTTTACATTCAATCACCTTGAATGTAAAAAGGAAAAGGAAAGAGAAAAAGAAAAACTAGTATTTTTTCAGGGACTTAGCTGAAGTCCAGAGAAGTACAATGAATGGGAATCTTACAGTCAAACTAGTTATGAATTCAGTGCTTAGTATGTAAGTTTGAAGCAAACATGCTTTGTCATATACTTTTACATGGGTGGCTCTAGGGTTTTGAAAAGGGTGCAGGTGGTGTGATGCAGCATCCCAGGATGCAACACATAATTTTCTCTAATTAAAAAGAAACTAGAAGCTTTACTAATATGCTGGAGGCCTAAGGGTATATTATTCAGTTTGTGATGCAAACAAAACCAAATATAACTGAATGTGTGGAGAGGGCTCTTTGGCAGCTCCATGGTGGTCTAGGCACCTGATGTCAGGAGGGTAACAAGTGTTACCCTCCTACCCTCATCCTGGCTCAGGACAAAACAGCTCATGGGAAGATCTAGGATTTTGAAATGGAAGGTGTGGTGCATCAACACATATAAAACAACACAATTTCTTCTAGTTAAAAATAAATTAGAAACTTTACTAATCTGGTAGGGGCCTAGGCTTGTATTACTCGGTTTAAGACTGAAGCTGAAACCCCTCCAAAAATAACTTTATTGGAATGAGTTAAAAACAATTCACAGGACTGTGAAATAGAAGCAATGTTACCAGGAGCAGACAGCAGAATTTCAGAAGAAAGGATAACTTGATTAGTGGAACGCCATGACTATTAAAAAGCAGAAAAGGTCACTTGTGGAACCAATGGTTTAGAAGGAGTCAGGTAGATTAGAGTGAGACATGAAGTCAAGTTACTCCCTATCTGCTGCCTGAATAGAAATACTGCTGCTACTGCCAGATGGTTGGCTTTAAACTTTGAGTGGACCAGGAATCAAAGGCGGCGATGCAACTGCACCACTGCAACCCCCTCCCCTGTACTGCTTCCTGCATAAGTCCCCCAGACACTCTAACATGGCCCCAAAGTATTATTCACTGGTCTTTATGCATTGCCACTTCAAATGTTCTTCTGTTCTACTTTGCCTGCCATTATGCTCAGTCCTACCACATCATGCCTCAAACCCAACAAGCACCATCATCCCATTGAATCCTATCCTGCCCCCTTACTACCCACATGAATCTGCTGTACCCTTCACAGATTTGTTCCCATCACGACCCAGCCCCACTGACCCCTCACCATCCTCTTCCCACTGTGCTGAGTCTTCCTTTATTTCTCTGAGCATTCAAAACTTGCAGTAGTCCCTCACAACACTGGGCTCTCCTCACCCACAGTCCCTCTGACTCCAACCCCCCATACTCCCTTTAACCTCAACAGACCCTGACACCCAACTCAGACCCAAACCCCATCTGCCTCTCACATCACCCCACACCCATAATATCCCAGCCCCTCCTCCCATATCCCTCAACCCTACAGGCCTCCCTCCCCTGAAAAGTTCCTTGTTGCCACTGCCCCTCCCCTAATCCAGCCCCAAAAGGTCACTAGGAGCACCTTCCCCTCAAAAGCCTCCAAATAGTTTCCTCTGCCCTTCATACCATGCAATCAATGAGCAGATGGAGCTGGGCTATAACCATCCTTCCCACTTTTCCCCCCCACTCCTAAAAGAGATGCCTTCCACTGTCCTCCATGCTCAACATACAGAAACAAGTATGGGGGACAGGGGAGGAATTGCTTCAGCCACTGGCAGCAGCCATACACAAAGCAACCAGTCCCTCACCCTCCCATACTCAGCTTTATGCTGGTTGCACCACTGGTTCGAGCTCCCACAGCCTCCATCATCTGCTGAAATTAATAGTGAGTACATGACAGACAGGATAATTGCAGAAGAAAGGCTAGCTTGGTTAGAGGAAGATCAAGGGTTGGTAATACCCATGGAGTAAAGAAATTGGTAGAAATCAAGTGGATAATAATGACCTATGAAGTTAATTGACTTCCTCAGCTCCACCTGAAAAGAAGTGTGGTTGTTCCTCTTGAGCACATTGTTTAAAACTTTCAATGGAAGCAGGAATCAAAGGGAATGTGACTCCACTCCCAAACCCACCCTATGCTTTTTATGTCCCCCCTCCCTCTACATTACTGACAACAGTTGAGACTTAGAGATTTTAACTTTATAAATATTTAAATTTTTAATTGTAGGCCTGAAGAGCAAAATAGGAAAGAAATAAGTTCCTCTTGTCACAGTGATTTTTGTGGGGTTGGACTAGATTGCCCTGAGGTTCCTTATACTGAGATTCTATCATTCACTATTCTATCTGTTGTTAACCATGTGTGCAGTCCTTCTGGAGTTCATACAATGCCAACAAAGCATCTATTTTAATTTTTTTCCTGATTGCAGACAATATGTATTTCTTCATTATATCTAGTTTTAATTCTTATTCTCATTTGGTTATTATTGTCCTGAGTTAATCCTGTACCTTTTGAAATAAATTATAACATCTTTTTATTTCAGTAGAAAGAATTTTATATATTTTAGCAGCAGAGCATTAAGGTACAGTTAAGTTACAATCTAATGCCAACACCAGACAAGTCATTACTGGGTGCATCTATATGAGATAGCCTAATAGCCTAATAATACTGTGACGTAATGCATCACAGCACAAATAGTGCTAATACGCTACTGTGCAGTATTATTTATAAGGTTACTGCGCAGTAGCATCACTAAAGGATGTTCACTGGTGCTACAGTACCAGTAGCTCTTCAGTAACTCTGGTTACTGAGCATCTATTTAGTACTTGATTTATACAAGTACTAAATTAAATGTGCAGTAACCACTGCCAGGCAAGGTTCTTTGAGTAGATGTGATATCTTATTAGATCAACTGAGTAGCTGGAAAAAAGTTCTTAGCATGTTTTCAGGTGGAATCATCCTTCTCCAAGCATAGGAAGTCGCTGCTGTTCTGAAACTCCAAGGAATGAGAAAAGCTAAAAGTGTGACAGGATATCATTGAGAATGTAAATAGGTAGAAATTAGGAAAACAAAAGGTGCACCGCAAAGGGAGGGTTGAAAAAAAGTGGAGGTGGGACGGGGGGGCAAAGGTGGGTAGGGGATACTCTAGAGTAGTAGTAATTCAAAGTAGAAAACAGGCCATCTGAGGAAAAGGAAATAGCTGGAAATATCACACCTACTTAAAGAACCTTGCCTGCCTATTAGGGGTGTATGAAATGGGCCCTATTTGATTCAGATTCAGCCCGAATCAGGGACAGTTGATTTGGATCACTGTCCTCGATGTGATTCAGTCAAATCTGAATCTGAAGATTCAATGTTGATTTGGAGAATCAGCAATTTGGCCATAGAAACAGATTTAACTGTTTTTTCTACATACATTGATGTACCAGGCACATTTGATGAACGCTGAGATGCTGGGTGGATGGAGCATCCCATGGGGCGGGGGGCGTGTGCTTGGCGGCAAACCTGGAAGTGGACCAGAAGTACTTCTGGTCCACTTCTGGGTCCTCTGGGGAGCGTGCAGGAGGGCCCGCCCAGCTCAGCAATCTGCTGCGGGGGGACTGTGGGTTCCCCCTCAGACCCAGGAGGCATTAGTTGCCAAGCCAGGGGGCCGTGGGGGGCCCCCTGCGTGCTCTCCGGTGGACCCCGAAGTGGATCAGAAGTGGTTCTGGTCCACTTCCAGGTCTGCTGCCAAGCACGCTGGGGAGCCCCCTGCACTCTTGTGGGAAACTCCATCTGCCCCAGCATTGCAGCATTCATGAGCCACCTGGTACCTAGAGGTATGTAGAAAAAACATCTAAAGCTATGTCTATGTCCAAATCACTGAATCTTTCCGAATCTCTCCAAATCGATTCAGAGGGTTCCGATTCAATTCGGAGAGATTAAAGGGTCCTCTGATTCGATTCAGATTCAGAGATTCGGCTACTGAATCAGGCCGAATGTCTGCTGAATCGAAGCAGGGGCCGAAGCTTGGCACAGCGCTACTGCCTATGTCCTTAGACCAACATGGCTACAACCAAAACCCCAGTAACCACTGTGCAATAATGAACATGTAGACACACCCACTGTGTAAGGAACTGGGGTCTCACCTTTGTCTGAAAGCAGAGACAGACACTGTTAAATCACCCCGGCCATTGCAAAATTACCTGCACTGTACAATCTGCTGTATACTGAAGTAGATAAATCTCCTGACTAATGTACTTCAAGTAGCCTCATCTTTGGGATGAGGGTGGGGAAAGGATACTTATACTATCCATTTAAAGCAGGGCTGGCCATTGTATTCACCCTGTGGGGGCCCTAAAAAATTTAGAAAATTAATATTCATCTGCCCCATGATGCCTGGCATGTGACACTCGATGGCTTGCCAAAACTCAGTAAGCGGCCCTCCACGCAGAATAATTGCCTGCCCCTGATTTAAAGCCTACCAAGAACCCTTTTTTTTTTTCAGTTTCAGGCTGTTACCAATTTTACTTTCTCTTTCCAGGGAGAAAAAAAAATGTCAAAAAGCCTTCCAGGTAGTCAGTTCTGTAGCTATTTTTATTTTCTGGACAGAACATTTCGATTTTGCATAAAGGGAATTTTCCACTGGGGGTGAGGGAGAACTGGACAATACCCACACATACACTCTCTCTCTCTAATGGAAAATTCCCAATCTACTTCTGTTTTGAGATATTTATACTTTTACTGGGAAACTACACTACAAATTTTCTCAGAAGGACGAACAGCAGATGTTTTCAGAGGTATCCCTATAGAATCTGCTGCAAAGGAAGGCTTGCTCTCCCTAGGTGCATCAGCACACAGATGTTGTCACACTATGCATATAGAACCCAGTGGGGTTCTATTTAATTCCTTTGTGTTTTCTTTCAAATTATTTTCTGTTGTTTAGATAACAAGTATAGGAGACAGCAAAAGGACTTTTTACATTTTTAAAAGAGTGGCTTGAAAAAAGTTAGAGAAGGTGTAGAAAAAGAGCCATAGAGATTATTTAAATACTGGGAAAAAATGCCTACCAAGACAAACGGGAAATTTTGTGTATTAATGTCTTCAGCAGCTTTTGAAGATGGCCTACACAAGCTATTGGGCTTAACAAAGGGGTGATGAATGAAGCCCTCTAGCCTGAGATACATGGGAGGTCACTTGCTGAATACTTGCTCTTGTTTTTAGACAATGCGCACAAAACCTTTTAAAACAAATTATCCAGACATTACTCTATATACATCTCTTTGGAACTTGATTTCTAAGCCATACAATGGTGCAAGTATATTAATGGAAAGACAATACAAACATGTTGTCTCTATCTTAAAATGCTCTTGCAATTGTGTGAAACGTGTTAGTTCAATTCTATCAGAAGCTTTCACATGTCTTAATAATTTTTATCCCTGCCCCTTGTATTCTTTGTGAAATCAAGTGTAAACATCTAGGACATTATAAATGGTTATCAGTTTTGAAATCTCCCCTGAAAATGTAATATTTAAGAGCTTGTTTTCATCTTCATTTAGGTCATTAGTAAGGTTCCTGATGACTTTGACTGCGCAGAAGCAGGTCTTAAGTTCCTGAAGCTGAATAAAAAAATCTATGTTTAGTCTCAATAGACCTAGGTTGCAAAGACAGTTTAGTCTCAACAGATCTATGTTGCTCCATAACTTAGTACTTTTAGTATAAATCATGGACTTCCAATGGCCCTTTTTTCTCCCACAGTAGTTTACAAACTTGTATCTAAATTGCTGTTTGTATCATCACCAGTCTGAAATTCATAGATTCATAGATTGTAGTCAAAAGGGACGACAAAGGATTATCATGTCTGACCCGCTGCCCCTGGCAGGGAAGAGAACTGAAGTCAGATGACCCCAGTTAGATGTCTATCAAGCCTCCTCTTGAAGACCTCCAAGTTATGTGATAGTACCACCTCTTTTGGAAGCGCATTCCAGATTCTGGCCACCCTTACTGTAAAAAATGTCTTCCTAATGTCCAACCTGAACCTACTCTCCACAAGTTTGCACCCATTATTCCTAGTTACTCCTAGGGGCGCTCTGTTAAATAGTGCATCTCCAATTCCCGGTTGTCCTCCCTTGATAAACTTATAGGCAGCTACAAGGTCTCCCCTCAGACATCTCTTGTGAAGGCTGAAGAGATCCAGATCCCTCAACCTCCCCTCATAGGGTCTTTCACAGAGGCCACTATCCATGCAAGTGGCCCTCCTCTGAACCCTCTCTAGGTTCTCCATGTCCCTCTTGAAGTGTGGTGCCCAAAACTGGACACAGTATTCCAGTTGGTGCACCTAGGCCAAGGGTCAGTGAAGATCTAGTCAGGGAACTTCTGGAGGGAATGGATGTATTCAAATCAGCTGGTCCGGATGATCTCTACCCTAGAGTACTGAGGGAATTAGCTGAGGTCATTGCGGGACCCCTGGCATGGCTTTACGAGCACTTGTGGTGCTCTGGTGTGGGCCAGAGGACTGGAAGAGGGCCAACGTGGTTCCCATCTTCAAAAAAGGGAGGAAGGAGGACCCAGGAAACTATAGGCCAGTTAGTCTTACCTCGATCCTTGGTAAGCTTTTTGAGAGAATTATTCTGGCACATGTCCACGAAGGGCCGGCAGGGGAGATTATGCTTAGGGGCAACCAACATGGGTTCATTAAAGGCAGGACCTGTCAGACCAACCTGGTGGCCTTCTATGGCCAGGTCACAA
>NW_017729022.1:42170760-42185175 GCF_001723915.1 Gavialis gangeticus
CTCTGAACTCCCCCCAAGCCCTCAGCTCCACCGCATGGCAGAAGAGACCGCCTTCCGGGCAGTCCTAACTTATATAGCCCCTGTGACCTTATACACCTGGCCCAGTGGAGGCCAGCTCCGGTTGGCTGTTGGCCAACCCATTTGAAATACATCACTAGTTGCTGGGCAGATTCCAACCCACCAGGTAGAAACCCCTTACCCAGGTAAGTGATGCCAGTCACATAGGCAGAGGGAGCAGGTTTCCCCCTCCCTCAGAAATGCAGCCAGCTCAAGTTACCTAAAGAGACAGGCTAAGGGTGTGGTCTCCTCTGCTGCATCCTAATCAAATGGTCGCAGCACAGAGACCTCAATCACAGTGTCACAGGGCAGAGACCCTCAGGGAGAAACCAAGGTGGCTTTCTGCCACAGACAGTAAATTCAGATTAGACATCAGGAAGCTCTACTTCACTGTCAGGATGGCTAGGATCTGGAACCAACTTCCAAGCAAAATGGTGCTGCCCCCTACCCTGGGGGGTTTTAAGACAAGGCTTAACAATCACCTTGCTGGGGTCGTTTGACCCCAGTACTCTTTCCTGCCGTGGCAGGGGGTCAGACTTGATCATCTTCTCAGGTCCCTTCCGACCCTACTAACTATGAAACTATGAAACTATAAGTCAGCACTAACCTGTGGTCTGGTGCCTTTTGGACATCTATCTATGTTCAAGGTGGGGGAATTGTCTTGGTCAGTACTTAGGAATACTGAAGCGAAGAACTCTTTGAAGAGGTCCACCTTTTTCCTTGTGACAACCACCTACTGTCCTGATTTGTCCTGCAGGGGTCCTATGTTACGCTGCGCCTTCTTTTTGCTTGCTACGTATCTGTAGAAGGACAAGAAATCTTGTTTTTAACTGGGTTTAGCATAATTCTCAACTTAATTGTTAACTGACCTTTTGAATTGTTATAGCTTTTTTTACCGTTTGTCCTATTTATGAGTTTTCCATGTCACCTTATCTTATTGCAATGTTCTTATTCATGCTTCTAGTACTCCTGAATTCAGTATAAATTGCAAATCTAATTAAATGGCTGTTTATGACTCCTTTCCAGTTACTTAATGAGGATGTTAAATTATCTGGTTTCTAACATGCATCCTTGTGATATACCCCACTAGAGAACTCAGCTTCATCTCAAGACACTGAAGTGTGCTATAACTTTTTTTTCCCTAGTCCTTTAGCTCCCTTTTATTACTTGTGACATGTTCATATTCAGGCTAACCTTTATTATTTGTGCAGGTAAGATGTTATATGACACTATCAAATGCTTTAGCAAAATCTAGAATAGGGTAAACAAGTTATCTTAATAGTAATGGATTAAAAATGAATTAATTCAAAACAATGAAGTGATAATTGGTTGGAAAACAGTAACCTTTAGAATGACATTGTTTGATTAAATAAGAATGTAAAAGTAAAGTTTTGCTAAGCCTATTTTCTTTTGCAAACTCCATTGCCATTCAGCCAAAACCACTTCAAACATGCTGGATCACTTTAAACCAATGAATCATGGCTTTCTAAAGCATTCTTAAAAGAATTACATGGCAACAACCTCTTTTCTGCAGTGCAGTGGTCTATACATGAACATCTATGGATGGTTTATGGACTAGAACAGAGGAAAGTGAGTTTTAGGCAATGATCAATTCTAATCACCATATAGCTTTAACTGCTTGCAGAAGAATATATAGACAAAGAAGTGTATTATATATTTACTTGTGTACAGTTTTTCAGGTGAAATATAAATTCACCTGGTATTCATTTTTACCCTTACTACCACGGGCATCATTTATGCCTTTTTTTTTTTTAGCTGAAGGAACTTCATGTCAATCTCATGCAACAATACAATGGTGTACATTCGGATTGATGTCTGATTCAACCACTAGATGGTGGTCTCTCTTTGAAATTAATCCACGGATACGGCAGAATTATTTTTCACATTTTAGATACCCAAGAACAAAATGAAAAAGTTGAAAAAGAAAACAAAGCAATGTAAAAATGGAAACTACAATGCAACAATTTCTACACTGAGTTCAAATGAATAAACTGTTTATTTTTATACAATTTGTTTCTTCGGTAAAGGGCTTTCAGAGCCTTTCATAGCCTGTAATTAAACTCAAAACAAATTAACATTATGCCAGTTCACTACCATAGTAGCATACATGGTGACTCTTTTATATCATTCTTCCACTGCTTGCAGATAGTTCAATATTTTGAGTGAGATGGTAAATACTTATTTAGCTTTGGGTGTATTTTAATATAATTTATCCTTTAATCTCACCAGTAAGTGGTTTTTTTGTTTGTTTGTTTTGTGTTTTGCAGTTTTGGGGGGTTTTTCAACTGTTACTTCTGGGACCCTTAATACTCATGTGCACTATTGCACTATGCTGATTACCATAGGCACTTTCAAAAGATAAAATTATCTGGAAATACATGTAAATTTAACTACTGTTAAGCCTAAGGAACAATGGACACTAGTGATTTGGATTTCTACTACAAAAGCATTCAAACATTTGATAATTCAAATATCATGTATAAATCATTTTTCTTTGGTGTTTTCAACCAGATTCTATAGATTCATAAAGCCTAAGGAATAAAAAGCATTTAAGGATGTAAGGCGTTTGTGCAGGTTTTTCTATTTAGGGTACAGAATCTAGTTTCAAGCTACTTACAGGAGAAGATGTACGTGAACTGGCTCAGAAATCATAAGAACCATGGTAAGTAAGATGAGCTTTTCCCTCAAACTGAAACCATTAATCCCACTGAATTGGGTTAGTTCACAAAAAATTTTGTTGGCTCTCTTCCAGGTCCATACAATATCTGACCTAGTACATGGGAGCCAAAAGTACCTTTCCTTTCCTTTCCTCCAGCCCCACATCTTATGCATTCCACCTTCCCCTGAATCTGCAGTAGAAAGACTACTTGGGCACATCCCCACAAGTGCGCACATGTGGTTTGCTGCACCTCAAAGCCATTTGAGGTGCTACAAACCACATGCAGTGAATGTGCACTCCTGTGCCGGGCTGCTAATTTGAAGCATGGTGGGTTTTTTTGACACTGGGATCTCCTGGTGTAAAAAAAGAACGCTGCTAAAAAAAGTGGAGTGGCACATGTGACAGCAGTATGCGCCACCAGAAACTGGAGCCTGGCTAGCCAGAACCACATTCTGGCTGGTGGCCAGGCTCCAAGAAGCCAGCTCAGTATTGTTGTGGCCCCGGAGGCCCCCAGAAACCCAGGTAAGGCTACTGGGGCTAACATAGATATTGGGCCCAGCAACCCCTACCCCACAGCTTGCCATATGCCAGAGCACACATGCAGAGGCATGCCCAGGGACAAACAGCAGCAGCACAAATATCTGCCGCTGCTATCTGTCCTGTGGGAAATGCATGTACCTGCATGTGCATAGTCATGAATACGCACCCTTTGGGTGCATCCAGATGAGCATGGATGTGCAGTATATGGCACCGCAGACCCATCTGTAGCACCACAAACCGCATAAGTAGGCATTCTTTGCGCTGCTACTTTGCAGCACAGGGTTTTGTTTTGTTTTACTTCAGGAGATCCTGGGATAAAAAAATCCACTTTAAATAAAAGTAGGATGGCACATGTGGCAGCTGTGCACCCTGCCTAAAACCATAGCTTGGCCAGCTGGAGACATACTTTGGCTGCCAGCCAGGCTCCCTGCTGCAGGAGCACCAGGCTGCAACTTCCAGAGGCCCCAGGACCCCAGTTTGATTACCCAGCCTCCCCTACCTCACCTGGGGATAACCTGCCATGTGCCAGAGCATGCGTGGCATGGGTTTTCCCCATGGACAAGTAGAAGTGACAAAAGAGACTGCTACTTGACCCTGGGGAAAACACAGGTTCCTGCTCAGGGGGACATACTTTTTGTGGCTATCCCTAATGCAGTGAGAGAAGCGGTGAAATCATTGGTCTTTTTTCCTACAGAGGCAACAGTAAGGTGGTATACCTCCAGCTGATCCAAATCATAAGGTTGTGCTTTTATCATATAGTGTAGTGCTCTGACTCCAAATAATGTCACAGATCCCACCATTTTCTCCTCCATCTTTGTTTGCCTTTGCTGCAATCCTCTTAATAGATCTATGATTCTAGTCTTGTAACTCCAATTCTCTCTCACAACTGACCATCAGTCTTGAAAGATCCTTCTAGACTGACAGTCTTTTTCTCTGATTGACTGTGTATAATGGCTTACAGTTATACAGTGAACAAGGATAAACATCAGAGAGCACATAAGATCTGAACTGAATCTAGTACAGAGGCATTATGGCTGATTTTCCTGGTAACTAGATTTGTAACTGTGTGAGAAAGAGGCACGAAAAGAGAAATGCTGAAGGAAACACAAGAAAGAGCCCAGTGAGATGCAGAGAGGAAAAGCACCTGGCTTTTGCATGGTCAGGAGTAGATATAATCCAACTTAGTGCATCTACACAGTATGGCATCTATTGGAACAGTAATTATCTTATATGAAGAACACAGATTTTATGCAAAAACACTTGCCAAATAATACGTGAAGAATAGATTTGAAACTTAGTTTCTTTTTCCTAAATATTCAAATAAACAGGCATGTTTGAGCCTGGACAATGTCCTCATTCTATTGCCACTTCAATGTATAACCTGAAAAGAAAAAACAGAACAACAAAAGTCAATTACAGCCTTGCCTGATTAATGCCTAACTTATTAATAATATATTCTTTTATTAAGTTCCTAGAAATACAGATACAGCTTACAGTGCCGTATTCACAGATACCATTTTTATTACCATATCCTAAGAGTGTTCCTCCTGATTGAGCAAGTGCTTAGGAGTTTTCCTCCTCTGTGTTTCCACTTAAGCAGAGATTGTGCTAAAAGTATTTACGAACAAAAACCTAGAGTTTGGCAGAGACGGCCCTGAATCCTCCTAAGCTTGAAAATGTGACCACTCAGGGTCAGACCAATTGCCATGTTTGGGGTCAAGAAGGAATTTTACCCTGTGGATCAGTACGGATAGTGGAAGTTTTTGCCTTCCTCTGTAGCTAGGGGCATGACCCTCTTCTTGTGATTTCTTGAGCATATAGTAATAACCTTTTACAGAAGCAAGTTGTTGGCTGCTGCGGTCCCCCTGATTTACTTGTGGCAGGTTCGGTTGTTATGATTTGTGTTGTGTGTTTAGGGTTGACTAGGTAGTTTTACTAAGAGGTTGGATTATGGATTTGTATAAGATGGTTTGGACAGGGATGATCCTACCTCAGGCATGGGGTTGGGCTAGATGACATATGGACGTCCCTTTCAGCCCTACTTCTTCGATTCTGTGCTCCAGAATCACTGAAACAGGCATTGTCTCTCTGTCAGACTTTCATATGAGTGATAGCTAACTAGTCAGAAGGATGCAATAGCATAAACTCCAAGAGAGAATTAACATTCATGACCAGTGATGAAGGGTATAGGAGAGGGAGGTAAAGAAAAAGCTAGATAACAGCCGAACTAATGAGACACACATATGTAAGAATTATTAACCACTGGAAAAAAACAGAAAAAACCTTGAGAAACTTTTCACATTAGTCATGTTGACATTATGGAAGATGATTAGGTTCATTTGACAAAGTTTGGGTAGTGTGGATGAAGTAAACATGAATATAAGACTGGATTCTGGAGAGCTGGACTTTAAGGCTTTGTATGTATGAAATAGGTATAATAGGATTTTTGTTCTAGAGGGTTGTATCATAGAATAGAAGATACACAATGCTAAATTATTTTGTTGTTTTTTTCTATAGCATATATAGAGGGTGTGATGAGCTGTTAATTGGATGTGTGTTTTTCACTTATATGAGGTAAGTATAAAGTTATTCTTAAACTTGTATGGGAAACAAAGATGAAGAATAGCATTTGTCATTATGGCATAAGTAGAGTTTGGCTGCTAATACAGGGTCAGAGTCAAAGTTGTTTGTGAAAACTTACCTGGATTATCTGACCTTCAAATTTTAGGTCTTGTTATATATTAATTTTAGGCAGCTCCTGGAGCTCTCATCTGATTAACTCTCTGCCTCCCAGGTTCATGTTCTCCCTCCTCCGGTCCATCTCTTACACTCCTCCACCTAAAGCAGGGATAGAAGCCTGTCCTGCCTCACCAGCCCTGTAGTGGAAACTCATAATTATAGCTCCTAGTGAGGCCCCTTTTCACCAGCCCTCTCATGGAAAGTCACAGCTATGCAGGTGGGAGGCAGGCAGAGAAGATTTTTAGCTTTAAGGTGTGACTTCTCCATATTTGAGCCAGCACTGACATCAATCACTATTTGGACAGCTCAAAGTACAACCTATAACAAGGCCCTTTGTAAGTAAGATGATCTAATGTAATTTAAAAATAATTGGCTGAACCCTAAACAAAGTTTGTGAGCTGAGAATTGTCTTTCCTTTTTCAAAGAACACTATTAGAAGATGCAGAATAAGTTGTTTTAAACTCATTTTTAAAAGAACTAGTTCTGTTAATGAAGCATTTCCACTGTCTACAGGAATGGGAACAGAACATGGTCCCCTGCACTGTGGTATTCAGAGAATTGCACCAGATGGATATGAACTGGGAGAGGGATGCTGAAGGAGCTCCATCCACATATGATAGAAGAAGGGGAATAGTTCTACTGTGGTACTGACCAGGTTCTACTTAATGGGAGCAAATGAGAAGAAAATAGAGGAGGTGCCCTCATGTCTGTACTGTTTGCACATATAGACATGGATCATGAGATTCACCATTCCTTATCCTTAACTGGTACAACATAAGATCATGACTTACTTCCTCCAATTTAGACCTTTCAGTTTTTCTACTTACCTTGAGTCCAATTTTCTGTCTCATTTCTCCTCAACAAACCTATCCTCCTTAAATTAGGAGTCCAGCTGCCTTTTATTAACCTTGGTGATGTATTACTTAAGGCAACTGTGGCACTCTGCCACAACTAATCATATAAGTAGTATTGCTTTCAAGGAGTAATACATTCTAAATCCTAAAATTATCTCAGTATTGAATGAATGGAACTAAGTTACAACTATAATAGGCCACATATAAGTAACAGATAAAGCTTGTTAGGAATTATTTGTTGTAACAGTTGTATATTGGAAAATGCCAATTCAGCAATAGGGTTTTCTCATTTTTGTTTTTTTTCTGAAGTCATGTAAGCTAATTAAATGTTATAATATATAAAGTTTTGTCCCACTTCTGGATCTCAGTGACTGATGCATGGAAGGAAATACAATCCAATTCATAGACACATAGGAATGTAAAATTGGAAAAGACCACCTGGGTTACTGTGTCCAAACCCACACTAGACAGGGCCTCTGATATCTGCATTTAGATCCCATAGCAATTAGCATTGTACAAGGACATATGGTAGATAAGAACATGTAATTTAAAGATGCTCTCTAACTAAGAAGACTACAGAGTTTGAGAATGGGGATATGGTCCCTGTGTCAGGTTTGCTAGTGTAAGACAGACAGACAAGGGTCTGCAGGAATCATTTACTGCTCCACAATAAAGTTCATTGTTTAGTTCTCTTCATTCATGTATGCCTGTGTTTACTGCACCCAGTGATCCCTAGAAGTAGTGAATGAGAAAGAATTTTGAGATCCAAACTGAAGAAGGCAGAACCAGAGAGCAAGTGGAGCAACACAGCCAGTTGGAAGGACAAGTGCCGTTGTAGATGATATTCCTTACACAGATACTGATAGTCTAAGCAAATGGACAGTTATTCATGGAAGTCTTGCAACCTCCATATTACCTTCTCATGTTGGGCAACATAGCAGAGAACTAGAGGGCATTCAGACAAAGAAGGTACTTAGAAGTCACAGGTACAAAAAAGAAAAATAATAAAGTCAAACCCTCATTCTTTTTGCATATTGTGGGGGAGGAAGCCCTGGGTGTTTATGGCACCTTTGCCTTTGCAAATGATCAAAATATACAGTTTAAGGGTAGAAACGCACATCCTGTTTGTGGTAGGACAAACTGCTTGTTCCAAGACAAAGCAATTCCCATTCAAGCATCCCTTACCAAAGACCAAAATCTGCTACCACAAAAAAATATGGTAACAGTTTGTCCTGGGACACTTCAATAGGCATCTGAATGCCTGTCCCTGGCAGCATGGCCTTTGCACCGAGGCATCCCACAAGCCTCCACTTCCACTCCAATCCTGGCTTCTCTTCACCCCAGGGTGCATGTGTACAAGCATAGAGCAGGGAACCCTATGGGGTTCCCCACTCCATGCTGACAGATGTGTACCCCAGGTTGGACCAGACACCTGGGGCCACTGTCTCACAGAATTGGACTCCTGAAGTCTCAGGTGTGGCAGGGGGACTATCTAGCAGGACAACAGTGCTGGGCGACATCTGTACCTGACAATCAATGGGGATCAGCTGTACTGGGACACACCCTAACACATCTGATCCTATGACAAAAGCAATGTCTGTTTCTAGCATAAGTGTAATACTGTCCAGATTTGAGGCGTAACACATGCCAAGGAAGAAAGAGACTCTTGAAAGAAACAGATTTGTCTGCAAATAAACAACAGGAGAAAGTGTAGACCAGTATCTTACTGAACTAAAGAGAGTGAGCAAGAACTCTGCTTTTGGAAATTTGAGAGAATCTCTGCTTAGAGATTCCACCTCACAGAGTGAATTTTTGGAGTGTGCTAAGTGAGGGAGAGTGAACAGCCCAGCATTCAGCAAGTGTGAAAGGCAACATGGCCCTAAACATTGTGCTGCATTTGGAAAGCCCTGGTTTAACTATGACAATTTTTTTCAGGTACTTCAGACCCCACACACAAAAATTTCTAGTGCATCCATTTGAGATCATACCCGAAGAATTTTATGTAGTTATAGTAGACTCAAACAAATGTAATGAGAGGGACTGGATTTTGCCAGTAAGTATAAGGAGCAATTATTTCATTTAAATTGGACACTGGAGTTCAGGATAATATTTTACCAGAGTATGAATATAGAAAATTAAAATGGAGACCAAAAGTAAGCCCATCAAACATTTAAAAAACTGGCTGTTCAGGAACAATACAAGTGAAAGATGTATTGCTTACATCTAGTGTAAAAACAAGGCCTACAAGCTCCTGTTCATTGTGCTAGGTAGAGAGGTGACAGCAATTTTGCATTTGGAAGCTTGTAAAAAATGGAATTTAGTTATGTGTGTGCTTGCAGTGCAAGAAGACACAACATTCATGCCTCCTGATGATGCTTTTGGTCACTGCAACCTAAACCTCGACAATCTTAAGAAGAAACAAATCATACCAGAATACAAACAACCATATTCCTATTGGAAGAAATGCACCTACAGAAACAAATACAAATATTGTCATGCAGAAAAAGGAAATTAGCCTCAGTGGTCTGTAACTAATGATCTTTGTGCCCGGTGCAGAGGAATAGCTGCCAAAAATATAAGTCTATTGCTGCTCCCAGTATATGCAAATATTGGATGAAAAGGGTCCCACCAAAAATAAATCAGAAACTGAATCTGATACTTGCCAGTCTGAAAAGAAAGTGAAACCTCCAGAAAAACTCAGAGACTTTTTAAAAGAGCTACAGGGAATAGGAGAATAAGTGATAAAAACTCACTTCAAAGTGAAGTATTAGTAACCTCTCCTCTGTATATGGGTTTTAATTGATTTTTGTAATTATTGTTAAGAAAGAATATATAATAATAGAAGTTGTCATTTAATGATGTTCCCTAACCAAGAAGACTATAGGGCTAGGGACAGACATTCAAAAAGCTGGAGCATGAATTCATTACATCTTTGCAGGTTAGTCTAACCTGCCTAGGTTGAACTGGTCTGTAACAATACAGACATTCCATCTGGACTGAGCAAATGCAGGCACATGTCTAAAGTTGCTCAGGCTAGAAGCTGGGGGATGCTAGAGTGCGCCCTTTGCTGCAGGGAAGTTGTGCTGGGGGGTGGGGGCATGGCCAACCCAGGCTGAACTGGCCAGAGAGGGGTTTAATTCCCCATGCCTTGCCTCACTGGCAGGAACCTGAGCCGGATCTGCCAGGAGCTCCCCCATCGCTGCTGCAGCAGCAGGCAGTCATGGCCTCTGAGGCAAAGGGGGCAGGGAGGGGGGTTATTCCCCGCTTTATACCCACTGCCCCTGGAAGACTGCAGCCAGGTCTGTCTGCCTCAACTGCTGCCACTGCCACTTGCTCCCTGCTGGGGTCTAGTGGTGGAATAAGCCCCCTCCTGTCCCCTCTGCTGGAGGGAGAGGAAATAACCCCCATCCCTGCTCCCCTAAGGGGTCCTGCTGGCCAGCATCTGGCTGTGCTCCTGCTCTGCTCCACTGCTGCAGTGGGAGGGGGCAGGGCCCTTGATGGGGGCAGCAGCCCCTGTCCATGTTGGAGACTGAAAGCCCCTTCCTGGCAGAGGTGCCCCGCTACAGGCAGGCAGAGCTGCAGTGGACTGAGTGCAGCAGCACCGAGGCCTGGAGGGGGCCAGAGCCCTCCAAGCCCCCCACAGCACTGCTGCAGTCTGCAGCAGCTTTCATAGATTTTATAGACATTAGGGGCTGGAAAGGACCTTGCAAGATCATCAAGTCCAGCCCCCCTGCTCATAGGTGACTGGTGCCACCTTAGTAATGAGGGGCACAGCAACCAATCAGCAACCAGGGGTGGGGGGTACCCCCATGGCTGATTCCACTGACCGGGGTGGGGGTGGGGGGACTGATCACTGAGGCCACTTCTGGAAGTGCCATGGTGCTCTACTCCCTGGCTAGCGCTTGCAGGGGGGCACCAGCTCTCCCACCTGCCTGTTGCCTACGCAGCGAGCATGGACAGTCAGGGGGTACACCAGTGCTCTCAGGGGGTGCACGCACACCCCCATGAACTCCCTACATGTCACCACTGCCCCTAGCATAGGGAGGAAGTCTGCTGGGGTCAAATGATCCCAGCAAGATAAGCATCCAAATGCCTTTTGGATGAATCCAGAGTACAGAGCACAGAGTGAGCTAAGGCAGTGGCGGCCAGGTCGGGCAGATCCCGCGGCAGTGCTCTGGGAGCAGAGGAGGGAATAATCCTGCTCCCTGCCCCCCTCCAAGGGGCCCTGGCGGTCAGCATCTGGCCCCACCCCTGCCTTCGCCCGGGTGCTATAGCAGCGAAGGGGGAGCAACCATGACGGGGTCAACAGCTCATCATGATGCCCCAAAGCACAAGCCTCTTTCCAGTGGGGCGCCATGCTGCGGGTTGAGGAAAGCTGCTGCAGAGTGCAGCTGACTGCGGGAGGCTTGGAGGACTCTGGCCCACTCCAGGCCCTGGTGCTGCTGCGCATAGTCTGCTGTGATCATTACAGCTTGAGTCTCTGGTAACCATTAGCCATTGCAGACAACCATGTAGTCCAGAACGTTAACTCCAGAAAAAAAATCACAAGAATAACCACTCTGATCCTCTCTGCAAACTAAAAGCCACAAAATAGACTCTAGTTCCTTGTAACAATCTTTACCACAAAAGACCCAAGGCCTCAAGAGTGCGATAAGAAGTGATAATCAAAAATGCCTGGTAAGAGAGAAGAATTCCCTTGCAATTACCACCTGTGTATAATAGTTCAAGAAAACTATGTTGTCTTTGCAGTGCTAACAGGAGAAAGATCTATAAAATTTCTAGCATTAAACATAATAGATTTTGTCCAAAGCACCCTTGAGAACAAAATAAGGATTGAGTAAAGGTGATGCATTTTTTATCACAGTCAATTTCAGCAGGCTATATAGTCTGTTTACTAAGTAAATTACATTTTCTTAACAAATAGCAGAAATATTTCTGTGCGTAGGATCATCCTATTTAGATGCTTAGCTGGAAAAATGCAAAATATTCCTCTTTGGTTTTGACAGTGATCTTGATTCTGGTTGGTATTTGCTAGCAGATTCCTAGAGGGTTTTTTATTATACAGTTGGTTGCAAAGATGAGAGAGAGAAAGGATTTTATTTCTGAGATTAAATGGGTATGTACAAATGAAAAACACATTGTTTTGTACATTTATCAGACATATGTCCAGAGGGAAGCGAACAGCTCTTGGAGAAATAAAGCATTCATCAATGTGCAGGGGAGGATTTTTATTGTTATGACATTAACAAAACTTAACAAATATCAAACACTGAATAGGTAAACAAGATTAATGCTTAGCTTTTGCTAATTAATACCCAATTGCACTGCAGTTTCCAATGTGTCAGAAAAAATAAATCACCTCTAAAGTTTGGATCAAACTGAGTTTTTCATCCTGAAATGGCTTTTTCGTTGACCATTTAAATAGTAAATACTGAATAATATAGCAGTCCACTGGAGCTTTCATCTGTATTACATGGGTAACCAAATTAACCTTAGTACAACACCCACTGTTTTTTGTATATTAGGTTTACACCAGAGATTGAATTGGCCTCTTATATCAGCACTGAGCTACTTCGATGACTGGCACCATATAAGAGCTGAAGAAAAGCATGAATTTTAAAGTATTAGCCAGAGTCTCCCAGTGATTTAACAAGACTAAATCCAAACATGCTGTGAACATGGAAACATGCTGTGGGGACAATTCCCAAAGAAATTGGAGCCAAATTCTGTTACAAGTTTCATAAATCTGTATGGGTTTCATGCTAAGGGTTCTCATTGGTACTAACCTGAATCCAAGGCACTGTAACTGATTTCATGATGTCACCTCAGAGTTACATGCATGTAACCAAAAGCAGAGTATGGCCCCTGGTGCATGTCATCCAGCTGTCTGAAGATTATAGCTTAAAACTAGAAGGGAAGTACAACATGAAATAGATTGGAGTCTTTAAAATAAGTGAGAGTCACTATTTTTGTGTGATTTCTCATTAATTGCACTTCATTTCTTGCAACATACTCCTATAATTTCTGCTCCTTATAATATGCATTTTTAGTATTCTTTTACTGCTGTTATTGTCAAGAGGGCTAAATCCATGTTAGACCAACCCAATTATCTGAAATATTGTATTTTCTCATACACTACCCTTTCCCCCCACAATAGCCTCCCAAAATTGGGGTGTATGTTTTGAGCAGGGAAGCTGTTTTCTTCACTGGAAAAGAAGCAAGCCTAAAAATACCTTGTTATGCCATGCAGCTGCAAAGATGGCTCCTAAGATGGCAGAGTCTTGTATTTACTCTCTCATTACTCTAACTATTGGCTGAGCACTGTAGTTTTTGCCTCAGCAGCAAGGGAGTTGCTGATAGTACTTGATGAGGCTTCTGAGATGGAAACAACCCTTTATTTACAGGAACTGATATAAAGGACAAGTTACAGGAAAGAACTAATAGTCCTGCTACTGCCTTTTTAAGGGTCTGGGGCCCAACTTTGTGTGACATAAGATTAAATTGTCCTGGAAACAAAGTGTCTAGGAAGCATTGCAATCCAGGAGCCAGTCTGGGTGAGGCACTTGGCTCCAGAAACTTCCTGTTGTCACAGTTGCTGGACACAGTGTGTGTCTACACTTGCTGATTTAAGGCGCATTAGCCATTTTTAAGGTGCCTTAAGGGTGTGGGTCTACAGCGGAGCTAATTAGGCAGCTCAGCAGTAAACCTCTCATGTACATGCACCTACTGTGTAATAATATACTGTCTGCAACTGCTTCATTTCTTCCAATTGGAGAATTTATTGCTTTACTTGTCCTCTAACAGCTTTGACCTTTCAATGTTAGATGGGTTATAGGTAGTAGAAAAAAAAGAATAGATTCCAGTAAATACATCCCACATAATTCTCTCATAACTTTTCATGCCCTAAATTTTATCCACAAGGTCATCTTTTTTGTTGTGACAATTTGTGTTTTTTCTGAAGTCCTGACGTCTGAAGTCCTAAAGTTTGGCACGCTGCTAACATAGGTTAAATTACATCTTTATTCTTTACTTCCAATTATTCTATAAAGGAGATACATGGAATTCAAAGGCTTGTGATGGTAATGTTTTGTTCTTGTGCTTCCATATTTCAGGATGTTGTACAGCCTGAAGCAACTTTTCATATAAGAAAAATAATTTAAGTAATGTATATTTTATTTTTCTATTAAAAAAAATGTTTCTGTAAAAAACACCATATTTACTCACCTATCATGCACAATCCTCTCCTTAAAATTAGCCTTCCAATATGGGTGCATATTTTAAGCAGAAAAGCTGATTTTCTGTCCAGAAGAACAGTCTGGAGATGCTGCAAGATGGTTGTTGCTTCTTTTTCTTCTCTTTCCTCCAACAGCTGTATGGAGGCAGAGTTGGAGTTCAACAGGGACAGATGCAAGAGTGCAGTATTGTACCTTTCTTTAATTCCTCTCCAATTTTAAAACAAACTGCACAGCTGCAGCAGTGGCATTGTACCTTTCTTTAATTCCTCTCCAATTTTAAAACAAACTGCACAGCTGCAGCAGTGGCATT
>NW_017729022.1:42186495-42188809 GCF_001723915.1 Gavialis gangeticus
GAAAAGATTATCAAAGACACCATCCTCATCAGACTGGCCAATGGCAAAATCCTGAGGGATAGCCAGTATGGGTTTGTTATGGGTAGGTCTTGCTTGACCAATCTTATTTCCTTTTATGACCAGGTGACCTATCACCTGGACAAGGGGGAAGAGATTGATTTCATATATCTTGACTTCAAATAAGCCTTCAATCTGGTATCCCATGATCACTTCTTGGCAAAACTGGCCAACTGCAGCCTCAGATTCTCCACAATCTACTGGCTGGGGAATCGGCTACATGGAGTCCCCCAAGGCTCTGTCCTTGGGCCTATATTGTTCAACATCTTCATTAATGATGTAGACACTGGAGTCAGAAGTCGACTGATGAAGTTTGCTGATGACACCAAACTTTGGAGTAAAGAGTCCACACCTGAGGACAAGAGGGCAAACCAGGCTGACCTTGACAGACTCATGAAATGGGCAGATGAGAACTTGATGGCATTTAACACCAAAAAATGCAAGGTTCTTCACCTTGCGAGGAAAAACCCGCAGCATGCTTATAGTCTTGGCAGTGCTGCACTGGCTAGCACTTTTGATGAAAGGGACTTGGGGGTCATGATTGACCACAAGAAGAACATGAGCCTTCAATGTGATGCTGCAGCTAGTAAAGCAGGCAAAACTCTGGCTTGCATCTATAGATGCTTCTCAAGCAAATCCCAGGACGTCATTCTCCCATTGTACTTGGCTTTGGTGAGGCCGCAGCTGGAGTACTGCATCTAGTTTTGGGCTCCACAATTCAAAAAGGACGTGGAGGAGCTTGAGAGAGTCCAGAGGAGAGTCACACGCATGATCAGAGGTCAGGAAAACAGACCTTACAATGACAGGCTGAGAGCTATGGGACTCTTCAGCCTGGAGAAGTGCAGTCTCAGGGGTGATCTGATGGCCACCTATAAGTTTATCAGGGGTGCTCATCAGGATCTGGGGGAACATCTGTTCACCAGAGCACCGCAATGGATGACAAGATTGAATGGTCACAAATTCCGTTTCAGGCTGGACATAAGGAAGAACTTCTTTATTTTCAGAGCCCCTAAGGTTTGGTATAGACTGCCAAGCACCTGGTTCAAGCACCTACTTTGAACGCCTTCAAGAGACATTTGGATGTCTATCTTGCTCGGACCCTATGATCCCTACTGACTTCCTGTCCTTTGGGCAGGTGGCTGGACTCGATGATCTCCCAAGGTTCCTTCCAGCCCTAATGTCTAAGAAATCTATGAAATTTAACTGGATGCCTGCTTAACAGCAGATAACTTTACAGGTATCTCCCGAGTGGAGTCAAAAAGGAGTATGAACCACAAACACATCATATTTTGAGAGTTAATCCAGCTTGGGGTTAAATTAGCAATGGCAAAACTCTTGATTACAGGTGAAAACATTTGCACGTTTCCATTGAAAGTCCTGTCATCAAATACACTGGTATCTATCTGTTATAATGATATCGTGACCACTCACAAGCTGGTCAGGCAGTCTTCAAGTGATCATCCCTGACATTTATCTGTGATGAAAGACTAACCAGTGGAAGAAAAGATGAGGTAGTTCATATTACAACTGCCTGTGAGGCAGGTTGTATTACAACCCAAGAAACTCATGAAGACAATCTGTTAAACTTCATTTAACAGAAGATTCCTGACTGGAATTAGGTTTGTTACAGAGACAAAGTGCCCAAAGCAATAAGCTAAACAATGCTGAAAATTATGCAAAGAAATTTTGTGCTTGCTCCAAGTCAGCTTGGCACCCACTGATATAATATAATTAGTACATTGTGAATTCACACACTTATGTTGCCTCTTATTGTTTTTAAAAAACCTGTCATCTTTCAATAAGATAAAAACCAACAGACTGATTTCCTATCGCCTCTGAAGTTTTTAGGTTCCGATTCCTAAAAGAAGAGATGCATTTGTTTGTTTAAGCAGCTACAATTCCAACTGGGTAAATTCAGGACATATACTTTCTAGTGATAAATGAAATTATTCCTGTAGTGTATATTAATTTTACTAACCTCCTTAACTCAGTCATCAGATGAACAGCTACTCCAGTTACGATCTCTGTTCTCTGTCTTTCAAAAAGCATTCAAACTGTTTTCCGTCTGATCTCTGTTTCTCTGGTTTTGGCCTACTTTTTCTGATATAAGATTTATATTACAGTAGTGCCTACTATATCAGGTCCTGTTTTGCAAGGCACTGTACAAACACATAGTATGTGCCAGGTCCTGCCACTTCCTCCCATTTAACATTGCCAATGTCTCTTTCTCCTCAACAGCATCCCTTCTTCCCAGAAT
>NW_017729022.1:42193809-42200233 GCF_001723915.1 Gavialis gangeticus
CAGCAGTGGCATTGTACCTTTCTTTAATTCCTCTCCAATTTTAAAACAAACTGCACAGCTGCAGCAGTGGCATTTTTATTCAGGCAGCACTGAGGGGATTGTTTGACTTCATGGCTCATTATAATCTATTTGATTCCTGCTAATCAATCTTCACTCCACAGATGTTAAGGACCCTTTCTCCTCTTTAAGGGTCTTGATGTTCTACTAATCAAGCAAGCCTTTCTTTAGCAATTTTGCTGTCTGTTAATTACTTTACCTCTCTTTTGTCCTATTTCACAGTTTTTATCTCTTTTCAGAATTGTAGATACACTCACGCAATGCAGACTTCAGCAGCAGCTACAACTTCAGCTTTTGACTGAGCAGCCGAGAGCTGCTGGCAATTCAAGTGTGAAATGGTTGAAACTGTATGCATTGCCCTACTAGAAAAGGGAGGGCAAGATTAGCTAAAGATTAGGCTCCATCCCTGCTCTATGCAGTCATAACTCTGGGGAAAAAAAATTCCGTCTTTCTGTACCCAAACAAGGTGTGTGTCTTATTAGGGTGCATGTAGTATGTGAGAAAATTAGGTGACAGAAAAAGTGAAAAAATACTAAGACTATTTTTTGAGCTAAGAGCTAAGTATGAATTCAAGTCCAGTGACTATATTTGACATGTACAACTTCCACTAAGTCCTAATATCAAAAATAAAGCCCCTGGCATTTACTTTCAATCATTTTTTCTTAAAAAATCTGCAGATTACAACTGAGCTAAAATATTGAATCTAATTTGGAAACAAAATTTTCTGCAGCCAGAATCTATTAACTGACATGGAGGAAAGATGGGTCCTGCATGCCCTGCATGCATAAATTGAGTATTAGAATAGCCACATGCTATGATATTAGGAACCAGATTGTAGTTATTTTTATGGCCCTTAGGAAATAAACCACCTATTAGGACAAAATATTACTATTCTCTCTTTAACAAATGACAATAATTTTAAATCTACCAATTAAATCTACCAACCAATTGCGCTGGTCTTTCATCAGTCCCAAGGGACGCCCCTGCCCATTCCAGGACAGGAAGGCCTGGGTGAGGGAGACTCCATACTCTCCATCAATGCTGACCTTGTGAAGGAACACCTTGAGAGGCTGCATACCTTCAAGTCAGCTGGCCCTGAGAGTTTACACCCTAGGGTACTCAAGGAGCTGGCTAGCATCATAGCCCAGCCCCTGGCATGGATCTTCGAGAATTCCTGGTGCTCTGGTGAAGTGCCTGAAGATTGGAAGAAGGCCAATGTGGTGCCTATCTTCAAGAAGGGGAGGAAAGTGTATCCAGCAAACTACAGGCCAATCATCCTGACCTCTATCCCGGGGAAGATCCTAGAAAAGATTATCAAAGACACCATCCTCATCAGACTGGCCAATGGCAAAATCCTGAGGGATAGCCAGTATGGGTTTGTTATGGGTAGGTCTTGCTTGACCAATCTTATTTCCTTTTATGACCAGGTGACCTATCACCTGGACAAGGGGGAAGAGATTGATTTCATATATCTTGACTTCAAATAAGCCTTCAATCTGGTATCCCATGATCACTTCTTGGCAAAACTGGCCAACTGCAGCCTCAGATTCTCCACAATCTACTGGCTGGGGAATCGGCTACATGGAGTCCCCCAAGGCTCTGTCCTTGGGCCTATATTGTTCAACATCTTCATTAATGATGTAGACACTGGAGTCAGAAGTCGACTGATGAAGTTTGCTGATGACACCAAACTTTGGAGTAAAGAGTCCACACCTGAGGACAAGAGGGCAAACCAGGCTGACCTTGACAGACTCATGAAATGGGCAGATGAGAACTTGATGGCATTTAACACCAAAAAATGCAAGGTTCTTCACCTTGCGAGGAAAAACCCGCAGCATGCTTATAGTCTTGGCAGTGCTGCACTGGCTAGCACTTTTGATGAAAGGGACTTGGGGGTCATGATTGACCACAAGAAGAACATGAGCCTTCAATGTGATGCTGCAGCTAGTAAAGCAGGCAAAACTCTGGCTTGCATCTATAGATGCTTCTCAAGCAAATCCCAGGACGTCATTCTCCCATTGTACTTGGCTTTGGTGAGGCCGCAGCTGGAGTACTGCATCTAGTTTTGGGCTCCACAATTCAAAAAGGACGTGGAGGAGCTTGAGAGAGTCCAGAGGAGAGTCACACGCATGATCAGAGGTCAGGAAAACAGACCTTACAATGACAGGCTGAGAGCTATGGGACTCTTCAGCCTGGAGAAGTGCAGTCTCAGGGGTGATCTGATGGCCACCTATAAGTTTATCAGGGGTGCTCATCAGGATCTGGGGGAACATCTGTTCACCAGAGCACCGCAATGGATGACAAGATTGAATGGTCACAAATTCCGTTTCAGGCTGGACATAAGGAAGAACTTCTTTATTTTCAGAGCCCCTAAGGTTTGGTATAGACTGCCAAGCACCTGGTTCAAGCACCTACTTTGAACGCCTTCAAGAGACATTTGGATGTCTATCTTGCTCGGACCCTATGATCCCTACTGACTTCCTGTCCTTTGGGCAGGTGGCTGGACTCGATGATCTCCCAAGGTTCCTTCCAGCCCTAATGTCTAAGAAATCTATGAAATTTAACTGGATGCCTGCTTAACAGCAGATAACTTTACAGGTATCTCCCGAGTGGAGTCAAAAAGGAGTATGAACCACAAACACATCATATTTTGAGAGTTAATCCAGCTTGGGGTTAAATTAGCAATGGCAAAACTCTTGATTACAGGTGAAAACATTTGCACGTTTCCATTGAAAGTCCTGTCATCAAATACACTGGTATCTATCTGTTATAATGATATCGTGACCACTCACAAGCTGGTCAGGCAGTCTTCAAGTGATCATCCCTGACATTTATCTGTGATGAAAGACTAACCAGTGGAAGAAAAGATGAGGTAGTTCATATTACAACTGCCTGTGAGGCAGGTTGTATTACAACCCAAGAAACTCATGAAGACAATCTGTTAAACTTCATTTAACAGAAGATTCCTGACTGGAATTAGGTTTGTTACAGAGACAAAGTGCCCAAAGCAATAAGCTAAACAATGCTGAAAATTATGCAAAGAAATTTTGTGCTTGCTCCAAGTCAGCTTGGCACCCACTGATATAATATAATTAGTACATTGTGAATTCACACACTTATGTTGCCTCTTATTGTTTTTAAAAAACCTGTCATCTTTCAATAAGATAAAAACCAACAGACTGATTTCCTATCGCCTCTGAAGTTTTTAGGTTCCGATTCCTAAAAGAAGAGATGCATTTGTTTGTTTAAGCAGCTACAATTCCAACTGGGTAAATTCAGGACATATACTTTCTAGTGATAAATGAAATTATTCCTGTAGTGTATATTAATTTTACTAACCTCCTTAACTCAGTCATCAGATGAACAGCTACTCCAGTTACGATCTCTGTTCTCTGTCTTTCAAAAAGCATTCAAACTGTTTTCCGTCTGATCTCTGTTTCTCTGGTTTTGGCCTACTTTTTCTGATATAAGATTTATATTACAGTAGTGCCTACTATATCAGGTCCTGTTTTGCAAGGCACTGTACAAACACATAGTATGTGCCAGGTCCTGCCACTTCCTCCCATTTAACATTGCCAATGTCTCTTTCTCCTCAACAGCATCCCTTCTTCCCAGAATTTGGCCAAGAATTTTTGTTCTGAGTTACAGTGGCATTGGTGTGGGTAAGAAAAGGGGAAAGTAGCTTTTAAATGCAGGCCATAGTTTCATCCTTTTCCTGTAGATATTTGGTTGGATTCTATTCACTTTTACACCAGTTAAAGTTATTACCTTAAATGCGATTTTTTTTTCATCATTTGCATTTTTGAAACAGAAACCTCAGGCCCATTTGTTAAAAGACTTTCAGATATGTAAAGATATGAAGCATAAGGCAGATAAATATTAGACTGAGATTTTTATAAATTATTCTTTGATTTGCTATTTATTATTTATGAATTCTCCATCCCAAGTTGGGGTGTGATATTATATTGCCATAAAACCATATATATTATATTTTTAGCTTTGCTATTTCCTCAATGAAAATAGATTATGTATTGTTTTTGCATTTTAATTGCAAATTGTCAATGTGAGCTGTTAAAACACAGACTTTCCCATGTTTATACATTTGACTACCATGGTGATGAGGTACCAAAGCATTTAATTTTCAGTGTGCAGTACTGAATAAAAAAGGTGCATGTTAGACTGCAGAAAACATGTCATTATGTGTGAACTTGTTGAGGTAACAGATGTTTGACAAAGAAAGAAGCTTATTAGTTGTGACCCCAGTTGGCTGTTATAGGATTCTTTATCAACTACGGGATCATCCATCCACCAGGAAAGAAAAAGATAAGTACTGCTTCTCTTCCATGATAACAATATTCTGAGTAATCAAAGCAACCTGAGGAAGAGAAGACATCAAGTTTGAAATGCTACAAAACATACAAGAAGCTACTGAACAGGAAAATCATGTTAGGGAAGACAAGGCAGTATGTCTAAAGCCAAAGTAAAAATTAAAGGTATCTGTATTATTCTGAACTCATACAGTGATCAACAGAGAACAGGACCTGGGTCCTATATTTAGGGAAAGGGATAAAAAAAAAAATCCAGTCAAGCAGATGAACACCAAAAATATGGCCAAATTCTCCCATTCAACTTCAGATGTTCTTTAGTACCAATATGAACACCTGGTGCCAGATCCTCAGGCTGGTGTAAACTGGCATAGCTCTAATGAATTAAATAGAGGTACAGCAGGGTTTTTTTTTCTTTTTGGTTGTTTGTTTTTTATGAGTGGATGATCTTACTCTATCATTGGACTCTTTTAAGAAATATTATTACATAATACTATAGCTTTCCATGTGAGGAACGAGGACAGCCTTTCTTCATTTATTTTTTAAATGCACTGGACATTTATAAAATCAAAGAAAAGTAAACCATCAGTTTCTCTGTCATCTGTGTAGAAAACAAAAAGGAGTTTGAGGGAAGCATTTGTTCCTCAAACTTGGTGCAACATTAAACGGCATGACTTTCAACCTAATACAGACCAGATCTTCATATTCATGTTGGCATTACAACACCTAGAAATTACATACATGGCCCCAGAAGTTTTAACTAAAGTGACACACTTAGGCATCAAGGATCAATGAAGAAATTAAAGTGTCTCCCCAGGATAACCCAGATCACTTAAACACTCAGAAGGGAGGTGCCTACCATAAGCCAATAGGAAATGCTAGGTACAGAACTCGCACTCCTCCTCAGAGTTCAGGTGTCTCTATCACGATCAGGATCCAGAGCACCCATTGGACCTGTTTGGATAAAACCTAGCTGAACTAGGATGCATGCATCATACTAGCCGAATCACTGAATTCAGTAAAAAGTGCAGCATAAATTACTGGCTCTTGAACACGAAGGTGGGGAATGAACTCACATTTTGCATAATAGCACAGGGATCAGACCAGGAAGTGGAAGACCAGGGATCCATGCCTTCCTCAGCCTGAGGTAGGGCTGCTAACTTGTCTGGAGCAGGGTTGACCTGGATTACTTTTTTGATTTACATAGAAATTCTGCTTAAGTCTCTTATAGGGATCTATGGGAATGATTTAAATCCTATAACAGCCAGCTGGGGTCACAACTCATAGTCCTAAGAGTTAAATTCAAATAATTCCCCTCACTGAATGATGATAAGTAGCACTTATGGCTAGGTACAGACATGATACTTTTACTGGTATAAATGATTAGAAACTGGTCTACACCTGTAACAGAACAGCAGTTTGGCACACACAAGATGGTTTAAAAATGGCAGAACACAGTCTAAAATTTGTCTCCCACACCAAAGAGCGAATGTGTGTTGTGTTTGCTATCGATCTAAACTAAGCCTCAAACAGAAAACTGTGCAACTTAGAACATTTCTGCCTCAGACTTCTTGAGTGTCTGTACCTAGCCTATATAGCTAACTTGAGATACTAGTACCACACACATTTTAGATTCTTCTCCTTACTGTGCCACTCACTTTCTCTTTCTGATAATGCTGTGGCCAAAGCACCTTCCACTCCTCCTAAAGTTCACCAAAGAAATGTTTATACAAGATACTAAATGTGCAGCAGCTGAATAAAACTGTACAGCAGCATGTCACAGCACCAACAGTGCTAATACACTACTGTGCAGTATTATTAGCCTACTGCACAGCAGCATCATTAAAAAGGCATTTGCCAGCGCTACTGCACAGTAACTCCAGTTACTGCACATTTATTTAGTACTTGATTATACAAGTACTAAACGTGCAGTAATCACTTTGCAGTAGTGTCTTGTGTAGATGCATCCCAAGAGAGGAAGATACGTGGAGCCAGAAAGAAAGCCAACTATAACGAGCATGATTCTGTGTGATGGTTGCTAT
>NW_017729022.1:42205233-42207456 GCF_001723915.1 Gavialis gangeticus
CGTGCAGTAATCACTTTGCAGTAGTGTCTTGTGTAGATGCATCCCAAGAGAGGAAGATACGTGGAGCCAGAAAGAAAGCCAACTATAACGAGCATGATTCTGTGTGATGGTTGCTATTGTAGAAGGGAGAGGCTGCTGGATTCTACTTCCACTGAGGTAGCATCTATTTTATTCCACAGCTGTCTGTCCATTTTATCCAATAATGATTGAATGCAAAACACAGAAACCCTGTTGCAGGCAGGGGCCAGAACCCAAGGTCCCTTCCCTTCCAGGACACTACCCATCTCATTGAGCCACACATTCTTTTACTTGCTCATCTTCTGCTCCCAGCAATGCCTAGCTCATGGCTTGGTGGCAATTTGCTAGTTATCAGGATAAAAAAGTACAAACTCCCTGCAGGTCAGGGAGGCCAAAGTTTCCATTCCCTGCAAGTGACCTAACCATTACACCAGAGGTTTCAAAATCACCCTGAGTCCCTGGTCAGATCCAGGCCATGGGGGTTCCTCACAGGCCCAGTGACCATATCAGTGGGGAATGAACTCACATTTTGCATAATAGGGGTATGCAGTGGTGGTATGGGTTGGGCAGCAGAAAGGCAAGTGAGGGCCATATCTTCACAGCCCTTGCTTGCCCTCTATTTCTGGCAGCTACATCCATCTGGGCCCAAGGACCCGAATTCTGTGACAGGCCATGCCCCACTAATGCTATTCCCCAACTACTAGTGAGCCAGGTGCAATAGTTCAACAGGCTAGATCCAGCCATACGTTTGACACTCCTATGTTAGGCTAATTAGCTAAATGGTCCAGGGCTGTCCTCCTCCTCCATGTTTTGTGAATTACCCAAGTAATTATGTAGGAGTGTTCAAGTGATGTTATAGCTGTGACGTTCCATGAAATACATAGAAAGCAAGGATTTTTGAGGGTGATATCTTTTATTGAACCTACTGCATGATTTAGACAAGCTTTTGAATTCCACAAAAATCTTTGCCTCCCGGGTAGTTACATGCATACCTTGGGGAATAAGATCTAATACCTTCATAAGTGACCTGCAAAGTCAGTTATATGGCTAAAATTAGCTTATACCTGCCTAAAGTACTCATACCTGCCTGTGGGTAGAGTTGCATTTGGGCCTAAATGTCTAGAAGGGGTTTGTGAATGACCACATACTCAGAGAGCACATTTTATATTCTCCCTGTTTCTATAAGGCAGTGCTCCCCACATTTCTGAAAGCTAAACTCTCGCCATCCCTAAGAAAGAAAAACTGACTGTGTCTTTACTTTAACTTTCATGTGTTGACAAAGGCCAACTTAAAATGAAACATCATACTCAGTAGATTGTGTAAATCTTTATTATTTGGTCTTTCTTCTCTTTTCTTACCTGTTGTGATGAACTAAAATAGTTCATGACATTGGCATTTAAAATATTGTCATTGGCACCTAACTAAGTAACCATGAAAATGAATGGGAAAACTTAGAGAAACATGGAGTGCTTAAGGGCACCCTGCTGGGCATGATAAATTTACCATGTAAATATGGTTTGATTCTGAAGAACAATTGAGAGCTTTTCCTAGCCTTTTGCACCCTTGTGGGGATGTATTCAATTATCAAAATTTCCTATGGAAGGAAAAATCAGTGCAAATTATTTTGAAATAACTGCAATGTTTCATTAAAAAAAATCTGAAATGAAATTGAGTCTAGAGCCCAAATATGGAGACCCATGGTTCTGCCATAGTTCACAGGGTGTTTAACCTCCTGAATCCCATCAGATCTAGTCACTGTCCCAGGGCCACAGAGCTTGGGAACCAGGGATTCCATGTCCCCAGATATGCAGCAGCTATTGCAGCTCCATACATGTATCTATAAACTCTGCCTGCCAGGAGAACTTAGCACAGCATCAGAGGTGCGCTAATAAGTTAGCTAAACCACTTCCAGTTTGAAAGACAGTGTTATATTTTTTCACATGTCACATCAGTTGCTGGAAATTGGAGGCATGTCGGAAATAAAGAAATATAGCTGCGCCCTCTATGCTCGCTAAGCTTCCTCCATCCAGTATACGTATGGATACATTTCACTTAGTTAAAGGGACACTTTCAAGCTGCTGCAGACCTTGCTACCTTGCTCAACAGCAGCATACCGTCCGTCTGGCAGCACTTGACAGTGTCCTTTTAACTAAGTGAAAAAGGGGGTGTCTTGGAAATTTGCTCTGTTAGTGCTGCCAGTGCAGA
>NW_017729022.1:42207467-42211297 GCF_001723915.1 Gavialis gangeticus
ACACTTGGGACCCTTTCTCTGGGGAGGGAAACCCAGCAGGGGGAAAGAGAAAGTAACCCTGCATGCACTGCACAGTGGGCAGTGCAGTGATCACAAAGGCTGTCTAGTTGCTGGCTGTGTTTTAGAGCCCTGGAGTAACTAAGCAGCACTACTGTCCCTTTCCCCGGGTAGCATATCTGCCCTAGTGGGGGGAGCAGGCCACTAGTCATGCATACTGATTTATAGGTGTGCCAGACTGGCACCCCCAGGGAGCCTGTACCACAAGACTGCTGCAGTGGGTGTGTGAGGAGACAGTGCCCAAGCCACAGCAGCCCAAACCTGTGTCACAGCAGCCAGTGTCAGAGTGCACGGAGCCAGTGTCTCAGCGCAGCAGCCTGACCCCAGACAGCAACCAGTGCAGAGAACCTAGACCTGAGCAGATCAGATGCTGTCCCCCACCCCCTTCTCTTTGTAAGTTTTAAGTATTTTAGAATTTACTTGCCAGTATTTTCAAGAGAAAAAAATCTTTTCTTCCTTCATTCCACCTCTCAGAAACGAGGTGTCTCTCTGATTCAGGGGCACGTGGTTTGTAAATAAAGACACTGTGCATGTAAAGGATGTGGCATGTCTCAGTACCGTGCTCCCTAATCCCCAGTAAGGTTTGTATAGATAGACATGCTCACTGAGCCCTGGCTAGATCTGGGTCTTTGAGTTTACAGCCAATCTGCTGTGAGCAAGGCCTTACGGGTCTGTATTTCCATATCAGGAGCCTGGGAAGCTCTGAGAACCGTGGTTTAGCTCCCAGCTCTGGAATTGTTGATAGATGCTAGGTTTCCAGGCTTCCAGCTCCACAACAGGGAGCCTATATGCTGTGATTTGAGCCAGGGTTCTTAGGCCATTCGGGATTTCTGATGCAGAGTCAGAAGCTGAGTCTTGATGACACCTCTGGCTCCAATGGTTCCTACACTCCATAACAGGGAGATCGGGATCTTCAACACCTGAGGCAGCGCATATGGTGGAACTGTCCTAGAGCTAGGGTTGCCAACTCTGATGCTATTCCAGGAGATTTTTTTTTCCCCCCAACATGATGTAATATCATTAATTGTACTATTCAACCCGTTCACAATATCAGTCTCCCAGTTTGCTTTCAATAGTCACCAGGAGATCAATGCCGATGCCAGTAGACTCCCAGCCAATCCAGGAGGATTTGCAACACTACCTAGAGCTACAGACTTCAAATCTCCATATATACAAGCTGGTAGGAAATCAGGTAATTTCTGACAGAAATCCGCTTGCCTCTTGCTGAATGTTTGCCCAGATGACTGTATTTACATATACATTTTGACTTCAATTAATCTATATGTTCCAACAGCCTATTTAAGTGCAATTCTTGACCAATTTTTTCAAAAGCACTACCATCAGTAGCCATATAGTCAGTAAGAAATCAGAGACTTTGCAGAGGTGTTTCAGGACATTTTCAAAGAAAAAAAGTGCAACCGACAACACCATTGTTCTTCCAACCCCTCATGGATATACTGAATAGATATGTTTTCCCCTCTGAGAGATTAAATTCACAGCAATAATTGCAGCATTTTAATTGAAGTTGTACATATGCAAAAAAAATGTTCTCCTGTCCTGACTATTACAATTTTAAACTCTTTTATGGAAAGAGAGATGCCAATTCCCCAGAAGCTATTAAGACTACATACAATATTTTGCAATAAAAGTAAAAAATGTTTCTTTTTCTACTTGTTTGAGTCAGGCATTCACATAGTATTGTCTAAGGGGAAATAAAAAATAAAATTAAACCTGAAAGCTCCCTCCCTCCCCTCTTTAGGCAGGTACTGACTGATGAATAGCTTAAAATTTCACCATGACTATTTAGTGCACTAATAAATGCCTTTTCCTCACATACACGGGGAGAGGACACATCCCTTAATGTAGCGTTTATCTATTGAGTCATGTAATGCTCAGGAGCTAAAACATTGAGTCACTGTATTCTTTGCCAGCCAGATGGGCAGGTGAGGCTATTTAACACTTTTTAATGTAGAGAGGGTGTGGGAATGTCTCAGTGAGCCTGAGAAAATAAACCTGAAAGGTGGCAAACAATTGCTTCAACAGTGTTATGTTGCTTATGTTGCGTTAATATTTCTGAGATGGCTGTTTAAAGCTGAATCTAAGGGTTATTAGTTCAGTGTCCACCTGCACTTGTTGAAGATTGGATGGGGACCTAAACTACTTCCATTTACTTGTATCAGTCAGATCTAAACAAAAGACAACCGCTATGCAATTTTGCGGTACTGGGCAGGATTTCTACCAAGAAACATTATTGGCGTGCTGATGTACCAGATATAAAACTTGACTTCCCTTGTACTAGTTCTCCTGTTACCTCCTTGAGCAGATAAAGACTATTGGATTCCCTTTTGTTATCACTCAAAAAGAAAGGTTTTAGTTTTAAGAGGGAATTACATTTCATACAGTTGTATACAAACAAATACTCCCCACCTGCCATATTTTGGAACGTGGGGGCAGAGGACTGGAAGAGACTACATGAATCACTGAATCCAATCCTGTGCAACCACAGGGAACTATGTCATAGATATTAAGACCAAAAGGATCCTAAAAACTCTGCTTCATTCTCCTGAAATACATACAATAATCTACAAAAAGTCCCCAGACCCAAAACCAAACTTAACATTAGGACACAGCCTGACAATAGGTTTTCAGAGTAAGCGAAAGGTTAAAAAATGTAATGAGTTATGGGAAGGGAGCAGGAGAGACTAAGAGTGCTGCCAATGCCCTATAACCGTAAAATCATAGGGAATTTACTAGGTAAAATATGCTGGATGACACCAAGTAAACGATGCCCCAAGTCAAGAAAGGAAAGAGGATGACAAAAATTAAGGTGCTTAGGGATAGATTTCATCTTGATCCTAACATTTATGGATTTAGAGAGGGGGAAAAATATTCCTGACCCCAATAGAAGCCCTGGAGCTTGTTGTAGGAATCCTTAGAATGAAATCATAAAACTGCTTTCTGCCTTAGACCAACCTATGATTGCCTACTATACCAACTTTCCTCACTTCTCCTGTCTAGTTTTCCAAGCAATAGCAAAATATCAAAACAGCTGAAATTAGGCTAGTACTTCCTTTTGGGGGGGTGTTCAGTTTCTGACTATCATTTCAACAATTGCCACTGAAGGTACACAAATATGAGAAAAAATAATTTAATTAAATAAATTATTCAATAAAAACTGGCGAAGTTTTAGGTAACACCTGTATCACAGGTTCTCACATGGGCTAGGGACAGAAGTTGCACATAAGTGATCAGAAATTGTTTTACACCTGCAACAGAACAGAAGCTCAGTACACATAAACCTGTTTCAAAATGACTGAAACTGGTTTAAGATAAACCTGGCTGAATGTAGCATCAGATTGAACTGATTTGGGTCAAACCGGTTTATGAATCTTCCGTCCCAGACCCCTTCCTGGTTCAAGTTAAATCGCAGTCCCCCAGCATCCCAGCATGCTTTGAAGCCCTGGGTGGGCTGTGCTGTCTACTCCAGAGAGCAGGGCTGGCCCTGCCTAGGGTTACCATACATCCGGATTTTCCCGGACATGTCATCTTTTTTGGGCCCCTATGCTGTCTGGGTGGGTTTTTAAAGTAAGAACAAATGTGCAGATTTTTTGCTGTTCCCTCTGCTCTCCTAGGCTGGCTGCCTGGGACTGGGAGCAGTGGGCAATGTGATTCCTGACATGGGTTCTATGAGTTGGGAGTGTAGGGCACCAGCAGGGTTGTGGGGCAGGGGCTCTGTGTCAGGAGTGAGGGGCACTGACAGGGCTGGGGGGCAG
>NW_017729022.1:42216297-42219937 GCF_001723915.1 Gavialis gangeticus
GGCAGTGGTGGGGGAGGAGGAGCTTAGGAGTGAGGGAGAGAGGCAGGACATGGGCATATCACTGCTCCCCCACAATCATATGCCCCTCTCCCCTCTCTTGTGCCCCCCAGGTGTCCTCTTTTTTGCTGCTGAAAGTATGATAACCCTAGCCTTGCCCTTCTGCTCCCTAGCTGGAGCAGTGAGGGCTGGCTGACAAGGGGTGGGGAGGGGGCAAGCCATGAGGACTGCCCCCCAGGCAAACCCTAGCTGTGGTCTGGGGCCAGGGAGAGGGGGTTAAACACCCTTTACCCTGCTCAAAGTTACTGCTGGCTGCAGCTGTGAACTACAAATCCCAGAGGCACCTGGAAGCAGGAAGAAGAAGTGATGAGCAACATTGCAGACTCCTGCTGCTATAATTCTGGACTCCAAATTCCAGAGACCTCAGAGCCAGCAGGAAGAGAAAGTGAACACAGAGCCAGGGAGCTGTGCTGTAGCACCCCTAGCAGGTGGCAGCATTTCCTGAATCAAAGGAAAATGTCTGTTCACTTCTGTTTTAATTTAATCTGTGCAGTTTAGACTATCCTGCAAAGACTGAATCGATTCAGCCTCAGGCTTTTTGTCTATATGTACCTAGCCATAAGGACTTAGTGCCAATTCCTTGGATCTGTACTGAGCATTGAACCATCTAAATAAACATCTCATCACTCTGCCTGGGACCACATTTCCAATAAAAATCATAGGTGCAGACAGAAGTGACAATTTTTGCTTGATCTGGCCACAGAAAGTGGTTTATAGCTATGACCAAACACAAGTTCATGGCTGCAGACCACTTCAAAAATGGCTGATCAGGTGAAAATCTGAACCCTTATTGCATGAGGAGTCAGATAAAGATATTCAAAATAGAACAACTTCTGTAACTTCTGTCTCTGCTGCCTCCCAGCCCTGAGCTATTTTCAGAATGGGAGTGGGGAAGAAGAGTGGAGGGAATTCAGTCTGGAGGTTTTTCAGCCCTTACTGGATGAGGGGGGGGGGCTCCAATTCACCCACCCCACCCTTCAGCACAGGCTGGGGAACCCCTAAAACAAACTCTCTCCTTCTTTTCCCCCCTTCCATTCTGAAACAGGGACAGGCTGAGAGAGATGAGGGGCCACTGCTAGGAGAAACTGGCTGCAGTTTGCAGCCAGCAGCTAGATTCCCCTTCCCCTAGAAAAAAGAGTGAACTTCTATTTGGGTTGGGGATCACTCTTACTTAGAATGCATCCTGCAAAGCATGCTAAGTTACAGTGGGGAGCTGCACTTCTATCTACCCACTGTATGATCAGAGACTGTTCAGGTACAGGGTGACACTAGAAGCCCAATTTGATTTCAATTTCCCACCTCAAAGCCCATGTATTTTATTTATATATAAATGTTATTGCTTTTATTTATATATGGAAATAATGGAGAACCAAGAACTATTTCCTTTGGGCCTAAATCTTATCATTTTGACATTCTGGAAGTGCTTATAAAACTAGAGAAGAAAAGTATTTCTCCTGTGGTGGGTTTGTCTAATGGTGTTAGTGGGCTGTTGTGTCATTTAAGCAGCTTAGCTTCTAATTCTCCTGATCATTTGCACACTGTGTGGAGCCACTGTGGGTCCTCCACAGCATCTCAAGGCAAGAACTCTGCTTCCATGTACATACTGAGATCTACAGCTTCCACATACCCATCAGAAGGGGGCTTCAAGTGTTCCTTTGCAAATAATGATGAGAAAGAGCATTAAATCAATGTGCAGCAGGAGTAGTTTTTAGAGTGGAGTCAGGCCAGATTTCTCCCCTAGCTCCAAAGATCCAGATGCAGTGATGACTACATAGTACAGATAACAAAAAGATGGCGGTTATGCATATATGCAAAGCTGTGAGTTGCATATTTCCTACTGTGTCTAAAGAGTATGTTTACTATTATATACATTGTGTTAGAACATGTCTCTTAAGGGTTGGATTGCAAAACAAACTTCCCAGTTAGTCAGAAATAACTTCTATTTCTATTAGCTTATGCCAGAAAGCATAAAACAAGGTGCCAGAAATAATATAAACATTATTATACTTAAAGCTTATGGCAAAACAATCTTTTCAAGGCATGAGTGATATGAATCATTTCATCAACTGTAGTGACTTGACTTTGTAACATGGCCGGCAGCTATTTCAATGTCCACAAAGCTAAATCTATTCAATCTGCTTATCTGCCTACTTTTGGGACAGCTGAAACCATAAGTAAACTGTTAAAATTATTTTTAACATACATATGCCTAGTTTAACAAGAACAGTCTCCTCTGTTTTATCCAAAGAGTTTATTGAAAGGTATTGTTGTGCAATGAATTGTCTGTAAATTGCCTTCTGCTTTTCAGGAATATCCTAGTTTCAAAATGTGTAAAATGATCTGCCTTATTTAGCAGAGTGCATCCAATGGAAGAACAACTATTCGTGCATATTTTTCCTAAAACTTTCAAATTTTAGCATAAATGTTCATTTGTATGAATATTTATAGTCAAAATGTGATGGCTCATTTTTGTCATTCATCTATTGAAAAAGCTTCAGATGTAGAAGCCTGAAACATTACAGTGCAATGCATAAAACAGTTTATTCACTGTGGATAATTAAGTTCATATGGTCAAAGTTAATTGCTTGGAAATAAACTATAGTTTGAAAATTGGTAATCCAAACTAATGCTTACTGATTAATAGTACTTTTCTGTAAATCAGAGCTCATTTTTACACAGATAAATTGAGAACTTTGCTGTGAATATTATATTAACTTACCATTTTTCTTTAAAAGTAAGAGTAGGAAAAGCACAGTGGTAAGGAAAGAAACAAAATACATCTTTCAGATATATATAACACAATAAAAGAGTGGATTCTAACATGTATGTTGTGATTAAGCTGTTCCGTAATTTTATTGTATATTTTTGCTTACCTTTGCAACGAGCATGCTAAAATGAACTACTCACCTTTCCACAAGCACATTTTCACATTTCTTTCCCACTATACTTGTGTATTTCTTATTATCATTGTAAGTTTCAGGGTTTTTTTTTCAGAAGGCAGAGGAAGTTACTAGGTGGAAGCTATTTTAGATTTTGTAACCTGGGCGGTACTCCAAGAGGTACCCCCTCCCCAATTGAAGGGATCAAAGCAGGTGCACAAATGCTGTGGGAGGTGTAGGGACTCTCCTCCCCCTATAGAGCAGAGCCAGACCACCAATGGGAACTTAACCATATACCTTTTAATACTGGGAACATAGCAGGCATAAATCAGAGGGTATAGTGGACACTACAATGCCCCAAGGGGGCAGGATTCAATAAAGGTTAGACACTTACAATCATTGACAAAAAACAGGGTTAACAAAATATAAAACACAAACAGGAGAACAAACAATACGGGTTGGTGAAATATAAAAAGGCACAAAATGCAAAATGTCAAGGAAATATAGGGCCTTGGTACCTGGAAGGGGAGAGAACACAATGGCTCCTTTCCACTGCAAGATTTGCTTCTTGTTACCTCATCCACCCTAAGTCAGCTCAGGTAGGACTTGAACCCAGGTCTCCCACATGGTGGGCAGTAACACTGCCAGACAGCCACCACTACTCTAGCCTGCTAGAGGTCTTGACCATCCTGGAGCCCCGGCCT
>NW_017729022.1:42230128-42237768 GCF_001723915.1 Gavialis gangeticus
CCTCCCCCGCGAAACCCTTCACCATCCCTGGTGAAGCACAGGCCTCAGCCTGGGGGACTACTAAACCCATGGGGCAGTAATGGGGACCTCCTCCGGCACACCCAGGGCATTGTAGGTGAAGCAACAGACTGGCCGAAGCTCCCGCCTTGGTCGTGGGGTGTGGTTTGGGGCAGGACTCCATGAAGGCCCCGGTGGCTCAGGTTCCCTCTCACTGGAGGAGTCTGCCCACTGGCAGGTAAAGGCGTGGGGATGTTTTCTCCTTCAGTCTCACCAGGTGGGGCTCCACGAGCAGCAGTCCCTGTCTCCCCTTCACCCTGAGGAGTGGCAGGTCCTAAGCTCAGGTGAAAGTCAGCAGGGTACCACCAGTCAGAGTCCGAGTCCTCTGGGGGAGCTGCAGGTACAACTGCCAGCTGGGTGGTGTGAGGCCTCCTTCTACAGGGAGACCTAGGTCTCTCTTCTCGTGGCTCTCTCTTGGGCATAGGGGGCCCCACCAATTTGCCAATAGGCAGCAGGGGTTTCTGGTGGACCATGCAACTTCGACCCGGTCCAGACACATTTTGTATACTGGGAGGTCTCCCAGTTGTCACACCACTGTATAGGTTTCAGTCTGCCACCAATCAGTTATTTTGTGTCTCCCAGTTAGCCCCAGGCTTCACAGCAGCATCCGGTCTCCTTCTTGTAACCCCTGCTCATGCATGTGAGCATCATAAAGCTGCTTATGGCGTTGCTGGTTTCTTCCAGCAGTTTTGGCTGCCAGTCAGTATGCACGACGGAGACGGTCCCGAAGCTGTTGTGCCTATTAACCATGAGTCAAATGTTGTTGGTAGACTCATTCTACCCCAAAGCACAAATCTATGGGTAACCAGGGCTCCCTCCTGAACATAAGTAAATAGGGACTGACCCCTGTTGCATCATTCCTAGTGGAGTTGGTGCGGAAAGGGAATCCCAATCGTCTTTTGCCTTTTCAAAATCCCTGGGATAGGTCACTGCCAGCTAACCCATCACAATTTGATTCTGTATACATGGAAGAACCTTCTAAAAGTGGAAGCTAATTTGGACAGAAGTGAGTGCAAAATAGTAAGGGTTTACTACTCTAAGAAAAGAAAGGAATAAGAACAGTAAATTAAGGATAATCTACTTAAAAAAAGTACCCTTGAAGCTCAGGGTTGAAAAAGTGGGATCTCTTGGGAAAATAATCTAAGGGTTGGCAACCTACAGACCACAGGCTGGATTCCACAGGCTGGAACCACCCTATATTAAACCCTGTTTTATTTTCTTCCATTGAATTACGGGGATGATGATATTATAAAAAAGATAAACTTATTCATAAAATTTCAGAGGACACACTGAGGAGAACAGGGTGAGAATTCAAAAAAGATCTTGATAAATTGAAGAAATGCTTCACATTTACAAGCTGAATTTCAATAAAAACACAGTACCACACAATAGCATTGCACAATATAAAATAGTGAATGACTAATTAGACAGCATTACTGGAGAAAAATTATCTGGGGATTATAGTGGACTGCAGACTATGAATCACTGTGATACTGCTGTGTTGCAAAATAATCAAATCACATTCTAGGACCTAGTCACATATTATCATAAGCAAGATATGAAAGACACACTAGGGAAACCTCATTTGGGATACTATGTTCAGGTATGGTCACCAGATTTTAAGTAACGTGTGCACAAATTAGAAAGGCAGAAAGCAGGGTACCTTAGAGACTAACTGGTTCAGAGAGGCATAACCTTTCTAGATAATAGCCTACTTCTAACAGCTAACTACCTCTCTACAAATTGGAGAGTCCTGCTGTGAACAAAAGTTTTGGAAAACATCATCTATGAGGGAATATTGGAGGAAAAAATAAAAATGAAGAAGGCATAGGTTAACAGGTTTCTAATATGTCAATTCATAGATTCATATATGCTCGGGTCGGAAGGGACCTCAATAGATCATCGAGTCCAACCCCTTGCCTAGGCAGGAAAGAGTGCAGGGGTCAGATGACCCCAGCCAGATGCCTATCCAGTCTTCTCTTTAAGATCCCCAAGGTACGGAAGAGCACCACCTCCCTTGGAAGCCCATTCCAAATTTTGGCCACCCTTACCATAAAGAAGTTTTTCCTGATACCTAATCTAAATCTGCTCTGTCAGCTTGTGACCATTGTTCCTTCTTACTCCAAGAGGTGCCCTGGTGAACAGAGCATCTCTGATCCCTTGCTGCATCCCCCTAATGAATTTGTAGGCAGCCACAAGAGGCTTGCAGAGGCTGAAGAGGAAAAAGCCACCAACCACAAAGGGACTTAAACCCTCAATCTTCTAAGCCAAAGTCAGACACATAATCCATTAGGCCATGCAGTCATTCACAACAGATTGTTGTTCTAAAGAGGATAATTGTTTCCTATGTCCACTGATGCCATGGTCAGATGTTCATTTCTAGTGCTATGAATTTCTGTGAAATTATTAGCAATGGAAAAATAGATTAGGTGCTGGATACATGTAGCTGGAGAGCTACACAGGGCAGGCCCTCCTGGGGAGGGGAATAGGCTGCCAATAGGTAGTTGGCAGCAGCTGAACCCTATAGGGCTGAGATGGGGGAAGGGAACTCTCTTAGTCCCTTCCATTTCTTGCCCCCTGCATCAACCTGGGTCCCCTCTGGGTGACCTGAAAGGGTGCACAAAGCAAGGACCATTCTCTTGAGGCTGGAGCCCTCCCAGAGCTCTGGAAGGGCTCCAGCCCTGGACACATAGGTCTCCTGCCCTGTGCATGCCTCTGAGGTCACTCAGAGGGATGCATGTATCAGAGGCATTCTTCCAGGATGGTTCCACTGCAGAAGAATGGCCCACACCACCCATTCCACCAATCAGCTTCTTGCCCACTTTCTGGGACTGGAACCATCTTGGGGCTCTGGGATAGCTCTACCCCGATCGTATCTACCTCCTGTCCCACGCACTCCTCTGAGGTGATCCAGAGGGGTTCAAGGGAGAGGGGCACTGGCTACCATCCCAGAGTCCCAGGAAAATTCCAGGTGGGGGGAAATGCCCCCTGCTTTGAGCACCCCTCTGTGTCATACAAGATGGATACATGGAGCAGCAGGCAGAAGCAGTGCAGCTGGACCTGCTCCACAATGGGACAGGTCCAGCTGCAGGAAATGTCCCCAACCAATGCACAACTTGGTTCTCCAGTTTGGGCAGGGACAGAAGGTGTATGTGCAGGGCTTGAACCTTCCCACGATAATTCCAGCTTGGGGGAGGGGGGTGCTCCCTGCTGAGCACCCAGGTATGGTCAGAGGCTGCGAGGACAGGGTCCCAGAGAGTTCCTTAGCGTTCACCCCTGGCTGAGCCATCAAGGAGCAGTGCTCTCCTTCTCTTTTTCCCTTAGAGGGAATGGGACTGAGTGAGCAGAGGACTGTGGGATACTGGGTGTCTTCAACACTTGAGAGAAACATCTATTCAAGTTAGCATGGAAAGGGAGACATCTTCCTGGTTGGAAGAGGGAGAACTTTCTTGTGGAAGAGCCAGTTCTCTTCTGCAAGAAACCCTTGTTGTCTTTGTGTTGGGAGAAAGGCTTTTTTCTCAGCACAAATGTAACACCTGTTCATGGCCTGATTTTGTGGCAAGAAGAAATTGGAAGAATTTGTAGCAAAGATTTAGATTGGAAAAAACTTCTCTGTCACTATAACTACAGTTAAACACCAGATTTGGTTACCTAAGAACTTTTTAATAAAAATCACTGACAGTTTTTTATACACAAATAAAACAAATATATATCAGGGATTGCATACCTGGCCTTGCTTCAAGACTGAAAGGTAAAGTAGATAATCCCTTTAGAGCTCCTCCAGCCTTACATTACTATGATTCTTTTCTGTAGCTCCATATTTTTAATTAAGAGCATCACTGGAAGTACATGAATTATATCTGATACTGTGTACAACACAATCACTACTTGTCTGCAAAGAAAGGATAAACTGGCTTTATGAGCTTATTACTAAAATTTGTTATCAGTATTACTAGTTGATTATTCAATAAAGAAGAAAGAAGTCATAAAAGATCTATTTTACTTTTTAAAAATAGTGGATTGTGTGTAAATTGGAGATTTTGTTTCTTTGAATCAAATGGTATAATTGTCACATACTGTATTTCAGTAATTTCTATTGGAAAAATATGAACAGAGCTACAGAGATTTAGTGTACTTTTAAAGACTTATGCTAAAATACAGTAGACTTCTACAGTTACTCTAAAATGTATGCTTCTTCCTCAGGTCTGAAGAAGGGCACTTGTGCCTAAAAGCTTGTCTAATATCCCTCCCAATTATAGAGTGGGTGCAACCAAAAAAACCCCTTGCTTTTTGCATATTTCCTCAACTATCCTGCTACAACAACAACAATTCCCTGACCCTTTTAAAAACTATAAAATTTAATGAGTAATAAAAATAATATGAGTGCCCTAACCATCAATTACAGGCTCCATCCCTTTTGGGGAATTGGTGCTGGAAAAAGATAGTAATTTATTAGGCCAGAAAGAGGGGAAAACATAAGATGAAATGTAACTGCTTTCCAGACTGAAGGAGGTAAGTAGAATTCTTTTCCCCTTTGGTCTAAATGTAAAGATGACACTGTAATAGTGGTTTTTATCCTTTTTTAACTCAAGACACCCCTCACTGGACTTGAGGAATTGCTCCATAACTTTTGTGACTTGAGTGGCACTCAAATTAAAAAAAAACTAGTGCTTATATAACAGTGCTTACCTCTTTATTAAAAATGAAGAAACAACTATCTAAATTGAGCTTGGACTTTCTATTTTTCCTGGTTAAGTTGACTTTCTATAATGTACAAATGGATGCACATCAGAACTACATGTACTATTTAGTCTGGATGAAGTTGTAATTAAGAACATTCATTAAGCTGTTATTTATCATTCTCTGTCAAAAATGGTTAAAGACTGCTGTTTTGTCATATACTGTTCTCTACAGTTCATAACTGTGATTGAACTTGTATAAGATCAGAACAGAATATAGATCATTGTGATTCTCCTGGGGTCACATAATATAGGAACAGAGAATTCTTTTCTGCCTGATTTTGTGAAACTGTTATTAAAAACAAAAAAAATGTGTGTACATGCCTAAGGTAGTGTAAGAGTAATGTTGTAGCTTTGATGGTCCAGAAATCACAGGAGATGCAAGGATTTCTTAGGATGATATCTTTTGTTGGACCAACTGTGTAACCAGGATAGAATTAGAGAATTTTTGAATGTAAGACATTTTTTGTCAGGTATGATCAGAATAAGTAAGCCAATCTGGAGACTGGAAAAGATAATCAGAGAATTTTCATCTGAATTAAAGTCCTGTAATACCACCACCTCAAAAGGAGAACAAAGGGCCTAGAGAAATTTTGGCTTTGTTTCAAAGTAAATTTGGTGCCAACATTAAATACCAGATGAAACATGAAAAATCTATTCATTTAGACAGCTACAATGCGAGTAACAAAGATGTGCTTGCTTTCCCACCCTTATTAGCACATGCTAAAGTTTTTTTTCTTTGTCTCAGATGCCTATTTAATACCTGTCAATGCAGCTTTTGAAAAAGTATAAGAGTAAGCACAGCCACACCACAATGATATACTCTTTGGTCTCTTTCATTTATAATGTTTGTTATAAAATGACTTCTATTTGGAATGTCTTTAGCATCTTGTTTTTCCTATTGTGCCTATCTACAGTAAATTGAAGCACTGAAAAGTGAGGGTAGATCTTTTTTCTGAACTATTTAGTCTGGATTTTTATACCAAACACCCACAGATAGTATGCAAATAAATAGTAATATATAGTATATACATATACTATAGTATATAAATAAATAGTAATATTTATTTATACATATAACTATTTATTTTGAACTGAACCAAGACTGAAATATACTGCAACTGAATTACAAAAGTAACATAAAAACTCCATATTTCTCAAAACGTTAAATTTTTCCAGCTTTATTTAGGTTGAAATGATTACATAGACAATTTTTTAGTAAAAATATAATAGTTCACTTCTTGAATGCAGAAGGATACTTCAGTGTGATCGTATATCTCACAACATATCTACACCACACATTATTTCATCATAAAGATATATTGCATTTGCTAAGGCCTACACACTATGTGCTCATGGTATCATCCTGAGAATGCTATAACATCAGTAGTATCATTTTTCAGATTCTTTTTTAAAAGTTACATGCATATTGAAGTTCTTTTAAGAAATAAATATTACTGTCATCTTCAGCTGCAAAAGACAAACAACACAGATGCATGTAAAACCAAAATGTAGTCTCACTCAAATGCATTACAACCTTTAGGAAATGACTCCTTACTACAATTCATGAGGCATTCAACACTCAATGGGAAGTGTTCCATCTACTGAAACACCAATACCACTTCCATTTTGCAAGCTTGATTTTCTGTCAGTTTCTACACTATGGGTTGTATACATCTGCACTATCATTACAGCATTTTGGTGAATTCTGATTAGCTAGCATTTTACACAGATGTAATTGACTGAAGCAGTTCCATTAAATTGTGTTTGGAGATCCATATTTAGATATTGATCAGGGCAGCCTATTTAGCATGTGAGTGCTAGTAAGATGAGACTCTCCAAAAGATCTACTGGCCCTAGTTACAACTCAAAGGATCAGTGGTATTTAAACTAGAAATTGAACCAGAGTTTGTCAAAGGAACCTATGGGAATTCAGTGCCCACAAAAAGCTTACTTGTTTACTTAAAGAAAGAGAAGTTGTAAATTGAGTCCCTATGGGTTTAAATTAATGCTAATACTTGTGGGGGGGGAAGGGAATATAACTAGTGTAAGTCTGATCCATTATGCAACAGGTAATCATTTGGATACTTACTCATTCTGACACATTTTAAAGATAGTTTTTCCTTTTTCTCTTGGTTAGCTCTAAGAGTGCTTTCACAGCAATATGTAAGAGCCAATCATATTTTTACACATTCCACGCACATTGAAATGAAACTGTATATCTTCCTTTCTCTTCTAATTTTCTCTCCAGAAGTTGAGGAAGGACTTACAAAAAGCAAATGAGAGGACTGTGTGACAATATTGAAAAACATTCAATAACATGAATTTGATGTAAGGAACAACTGTAACTCCAGGGAACTTAGCATTTCCCTCCTCAGTGGTGAGGTAGCAATCATGTGGGCCCACACGTGATTAGCAGGTGCATTGCTGCAGTGGCGCACTGCCCCAGTTTAGCATGCTACTCTGGTATCATAGTGGTGAAATCTAACCATGCACTGTGCATATAGTGCAGCATGGGCAGTTACTGCACTGTGCTTTAGTACTTCCAAGTACTGTACTACCCTTTTGGATGTACTAAAGTGATGAGTAGATGTGCTCTACAATGCTAAGAGTTGTAACATGTTTAATTAAACCAACAAAAAAATCCATGAAGGTTGAGACATGATGCCCCAGTCATGAATATTTCCTTTTAAATAATTATTTAGTTTGCAAAACTTTCAGGGCAGGAGCTGTCTGTTACGATCTGTGTTTACAGCAGCTTAGCACAAAGCCACAAAAAATCAAATAACCAGATTGCTCAAACTTCACAGGTTGATACTTAGACCAGTTCTTTAGTTTATTTTC
>NW_017729022.1:42242768-42252337 GCF_001723915.1 Gavialis gangeticus
TAGCACAAAGCTCCATTTTTGCTAGGGGCTTCTGAGTGTTACCAATAAGTGTATATAAGTACTAACTAACCACTTCCAAAGACTCATAATATACAAGAGACTGAGCACCAAGGAAATCCCAAATTTATAGTTGGGCCTACTTAATTTTATGTACTTTCTTTATTTGTCCAATAATACACTCAGTTATCAGATTTCATCAAAAGCCTTCATTAAAGATGGTCAGAATAATTTTCTCTTCACCAAGTGAACATATATCTATATCTACTTCTATCTATATCTATGTCTATCTATCTATATCTATCTAGATGGACATAGGTATAGAAATATAGATCTATCTATATTTTCACCTGGTGGAGGGAAAATTATTCTCTGAGCAGCTCTAATGAAGGCTACATATATAATCTGTATCTAGCTATAGATAGCTATATCTAGATATAGATATACCTACACACACACACACACACACACACACACACACACACACACACACACTTTTGGGCTAGTATCTGAAATCTGAAAAATGTGGGTGTTCTTGGACAAATAAAGTACATAGACTTGATTATGCCCAATGATAAAATTTGGGATTGTCTTGATGCTCAGACTCTTATATGTTAAGGGTCTTTGGCAGTGGTTAGTTAGTACTTATATACACTTACAGTACTTATATACATGTATAATACTTATACACACACACACACACACACAGAAATATATATATATATATATATATATATATAAATAATGATTTTCAATTAAAACAACATCATTTTTACTTTTTTGTTTCTCTACAAAAATGAAAGTTTAATAAAAGCCTTTTAAAATTAAATTTGTCATTAGACAGCATGTCTTCCAGTGAAAACATATTCAACAGTCCTTACCTTCTGATTGTGATACAGAAAGCAAATTAGCTCTACAATACACACACTGGTTTTTACTTCTTCAAAGTTTCTCCTTATCTTTATATAGCATCATCTAATCATGCCACATACTCTGGTTCTGGAATAAAGGCATGAATGTTGCCCATTGTTAACCGTTACACTTTTCCTGAAGACCAGAGGTCTTCAGTCTGCACAGGGTGGAATTCATTAATCAAGGAAGTTGCTTTCCTAGGCTTCCCCAAGAAATTAGGTTCTACCTGCCTTGTCTGTCAAATGAGCCATAAAGATGGGCTGTAATTTTTTATACTATTGATAATCTATATTGTCTTTATTTGTAGAGCATTAACACCTTCTGTTTCAACCAATGCCCCTCCCACCAAAAATGCTGCCTCGTACAAAGTACATTTCAGCTAGATCCAAAGATTGAATAGGTAGATTAAGTCTTGATTATTTCCTGCTTGTCATTACTTGATAATAGAGCTCTTAGTGACTAAGTAATATGATGGAAAAGAATATTTATGGATATTTTGCCAAAAGTAATGTAAACATTAATCATAATATTTAGCAGACTCTCTCATGGTTGCTAAGTATACTTAATGTCGACTAGTAGACTGCAGTTGATATTAATGCCCTTTATGAGGTATTACAGTTTTTTCATAGGTTCACCAGCTTGTTTCTGCAATGCATTATTTACTGTGTTTTGCATTTCACACAACTCATTGTCTTCTTACCATCTATGACATTTAATTAATCCTACTGTATTGTCTGGCATCAGTGGTGTGTGTGTGTGGTGGAGGAGGGGGCTGCTTGCATGCATGTGTGCGGATAAGACCGAGAGAGGAGAAGGAAATTAGGAAGAAAATCCAAGATGCCCATTCATTAGCCTGCACATTTCAGTTGGTTAGGGCAGGGCCTCTCTTTCTCCTTACATCTGTGTAGAACCAGCTATATATGTAAGTGTTAGTTATGGCTCAGGTAGAGTTTTATTAATTTGCAAACTAGTACCCTTGCACAGTGGTGTCCTTATCCTGCTTTGGGCCTGTAGACAGTGCCATAACACAAATAAATATTAATAAAACTAAATGCCTGATCTCATGAGATACTTAAACCAATTTTCAGACTAAGGAGAAGGAGGAGGGAAACTTCTTAGCAAATTAAAACTCAAGAGCTTTTGGCAATAATCAATAGGCCAGGCATGACAGCGCATATTCTGTTAGGAAGATTTGGGTCCTGAACTGGAGAACCAAATATCACAAAATGAAGAATACTTCAAACTTACCATGTCAGGCACCAGTGCCCTTAGACATGTTATGTTGTTCTGTGAAGACAACCCCTTGACCCAGAAGTGCTAGAGTCAGTGCTTACTAGCCAGGCACTGTGCAAACCAACTACACTGCTTCGCAGTGGTGACACATAGGGGGTGCGCAGAGGTGCACATGCACCCCCTGAGAGCACTGGTGCACCCCCTAACCATCCATGCTCACCACTCAGGCAAAAGGCAGGGGGGGCAGGCAGGACCACTTCACGATTGGCCATGGGTGGAACCCCTCCATTGGTGAGATTGGCTGCAGTGGGACTCCTCCCCATCAATGAAATTGGCCATGGCGGACTCCCAGTCACTGACTGGTCACTGGGGGGGCATGTGCCTCCCCTGACTAAGGTAGCACCAGTCGCCCATGCTGCTTCCATTTTCTAAAGTAACTTGTACTGAGCATGTTTGCGGGCACCACTACTTTGCACTGTACATTTGCTTTCTAGATATGCTCTAAAATTCATAGATTATAAATCCCTAAAAGAATATTCTAGTCTAATCTCCTAAATAACATAAGTCATATGATTTTCTTGATTTAGTTCCTGCTTGAACTAAAAAATAGAATTTAAGGCATCTAGTCTTTAATTAAATATTTCTAATAAAGGAAAATTTGCCACAGCACTTGGTAAACTATTCCAGTGATTAGCTATACCCCCACTGTTAACAGTGTATTACTTATTTTTAGTCTGCATTTGTATAGTCACATCAGGGGTGTGTGTTTGTGTGTGTGTGTATACATGTGTAGAGTTCTAGAGAGCAGGAGGGGTGCACTTTAGGCTAGATTAATCACGGAGGTTTAGCTGCCTATGTAAAACATATGGCTCAGAACAGACACTTAAAAAGCCCACGGCAGAATCAAAGTTACATGGTTTTCTGTAAGAGGCCTAGTTTAGATTGGTAGCAAACCAAACACATATTCGTCCTTTCATGGGGGAGGGTAGAAGGGTGGGGGCAGGACATTTTTGATTGGGTTCTGCCATTTTTAAATCAGTCTATGTGCTATGTGTGCTGAGCTTCTGTTCTGTTATGCATATAGACTGGTTTTGTGTGCTGTAACTTGTGTTACAGGTATAGACCAGTTTCTGATCACTTATACCAGCAAAAGTATAATGTCTGTACCTGGCATAGTTACCTTTGCCATTAAAAAACAACAAACAAGCAAAAGAAACAAACAATAAATGACCAAACAAACTCCTTACCTGCCACCTAACTGTATCACTCTTAAAATTCCATGGATACATATTTCTGGTATGCAATTACCTGAATTTTTACACTCAAAAAGAGTTTCGGTGCAAGTCCTATTTTACCCACAATGTTCTTAAGGGTGTGAACAAGTGTTTACCATGCCTGGTCTAGATTTAGGAGGCTTATCTTAAGCCACCTTGCCATGGGAATGGGAGTGGGACCAGTGTGTGCAGCCGTTTTTGCTGCCAGGAGCAATGTAGGGAATCTGAGGCAAGTAACACAAGGTGGGGGAGGGGCTGGTGGGTCCACTGGTAGCACTGGTGGGTCTGGGATATTTGGCAGGTCAGGGTCATGGGGGCCAGTAGGCCCATGGAAGGGGTTATCCAGTCAGGGATGAGGGGCACTGGGGGCTAAAAATAGCCCTGTCAGTGTTGTCGCGAGGTGTGGGGGTTAAGAATAGCATAGCCCTAGGGCTGGGCTTTCCCAGTGCTGGGGCTTTGCTGAAAATGTGTGTGGGCTTTTGCTAGATTGGGCTAACCTTTTCTCAGTCTAAGTCAGTGAACCACCTGAGGTGTACTAACTCAGACTGGATGCACCATTTTTTTGGCTGAATTAAACTGTCCAAATACATACAAATACAAGTGGGTATTTAGATCAACCTAATCCTGGTTACTTAAATCTAAACATAACAACATCTGGACATACCCTATTCTTAGATGACTATGTGCCATCTTATTTCACTCACCCTACTGAAGTTCCCGAAAAAGTTGTTAATGAAAAATGCTGGTAGATTAATTTAAAAGGCGGGCAGGTCTTTCCTTCTCCTGATTACTTTCTATGACTTAGTTTAAGGCAAAGACAAAAGGTATGTTACAGTAGTTGACCTAATAACACTTTTTCAGGGAGTTCAGCACAGTGGTGCAAGGCTGCATTTAGTTTGCTGAAATCCCTTTTAGGCACCTCAGAAGTGAAATGGGATTTGGGTCGCAGTCCTATCTGAGGATATGAACCCAGATCTTATACCTAGTCTTTTTGACTTATTGAGGTAAAATCTCTTTCAATCTCACTTTGTATAAGTTATTTAAATATTATTTGGGCCAGAGACAGAGAGGAAAAAAGAATCACTTTATAAGCCTGGTGATAGGTCATTCACCTGGGCCCCAGTCTACACAATTAACATTTACATATTATATATAGAAGCAGACACGCTTCAACCAAAGACTAAGTGACCTAGCCCAGAACACTGTACAGCTCAGTGGCTACCTGAACTAAAACAACAGTGGGTGCCCAATTTCAAATACCTTCTATAACTCAAGCATAAAGGAAGCATTTCAGGTGACCGGCAAAACCATAAGGTTTCCTTTACCTCTCTCTACTTTGTGAATGGCATATAATTCCCCTTGTATTTCCCTTTGTTTCCAAATTGTCATTAGCTTTGTTAAAAAAACAGTTAAAATATGTGAAGCCTAAATAAAGCCTTTTCTTCTGTGCAAATGCACTTTATTGATTTACCATAAATCATTTTGCATTGACTGCTCTGAAGTTGTTATATTTTCATGCAGTCACCAAATCAAAAAGAAATCATTGATAGAGCTGTATTCAAATTTTTTCCATATTCTACAATGTTAGCTCACTGAATCAGGACTAAAGCCAGAATTGAATGCATTTTTAGTTCTCTAAAAAGTGAACAATTTTCAAATAATAATTGTAAATTTCACTGACATAATAAGAAATATTCTCTAACTAGTGGTAAAATAAATTGGATTCTTACCATTTACTAGTGAAAATCAGCTTGACTATGGAGGAAATAGAAGTGGGAAGTCCTGGTCTAACAAGCTTTCAGTAACAGTCAGAAAACTCATTCTTATAGCTAACAAGGAAATATATAGTACCATGGTTTGTATTGTCAGCTTGTGCTGTAGAACATGATAATTTGAACTTTTGTAAAAAGGGTCATTCAACAGGACTGGATAAGATGCATACAAAAAGTAAAATATGTCCATTTTAATTGAACCAGGGGTTGGGGAATCAAACAGGGAGCTGGGGAATTCCTGCCATGTGACCTGGCTCCGCAGGAAGCAGAAATCCATGCCGGGGCCTCCTTGCCACTGGTGCCTGCCCTGTACAGCCCCAGATCTCTGCTCTCTGTGGAGTCAGGTCACGTGGCAGGGACCAGCATTGCTCTGCTGCATGACCTGGCTCCGCAGGCAGCAGAGATGCATGCCAGGGTGTCCTTGCTGCTGCTGCCCATCCTGCACAGCCCCATGTTGCACAGATCTCTGCTCCCTACACAGCCAAGTTGTGTGGCAGGGACCAGCAGGCTTGCTCGCTGCTCTGTGCTGCTTCCCTGCCCCATAACCCAGAGTGACAGGGATCAGAGATCCACACAGGGCTGTCCTCACCTGCACGGAGGGCAGTGGCCCGCCCCTTCCCCCAGATGATCCACCCACAGCCCCATCCTGCTCCCCACTGGGGCCCCAAGCCCCACCTGGTGATTTGTAGACTGTCCCCAAGCCCCAAGCCCCACCCCCAAGCCCCAAGTCCCAAGCCCCACCTGGTGATTTGTAGACTGTCTAAGGGGTCTGAAAAAGATGACTATGATCAATCAAAGTATATAAACACCCACACTTACAATTCAAAGGGGTCTGAACCTCCATTTGAAATTACCAAATGGGTCTGCACCTCCATTCCAAATCTTTAGGGGTCTTCAAATGAAAAAAGGTTGAAAACTACTGCTATAAGGGAATGGTCAATACTACAGATCATACTATCACTGACATGTTTTAAACTGCAGTCATGTTCTCTCAACATTGAGGCATCCTTCTGTTTTGAAGAATTTTACTCCTTTCAATTGAGTTTTAACATAATGTGGGAAATTCAAGATGCAATAATTTCTCAAAATGGAAGAAAATGTAGGTGAAAGTGCTATAAGTAGAAGGTTTGCCGGTGGCAGCCTGGCTTGATGATTTGAGCCAGATGGCTCTAGCTGGTTGGTGGGGGCATTCCCCTTTCCCACCAATCAGAAGAAGGTAGGAGAAAAGCTTGTCCTGCCCTGACCTAGGGGAGAAGTAAAAAAGAGGACCTGAGGGTAAACTAGCCTCTCTGGCTTCCCCATTGGTTTGCTCCCTATCTGGGGGCAGGGCCTTGAGAAGGAATAAAAGCCTGCATGCCAAGCACATGGGCAGCTTCAATGAGAGATAACAAAGAAGCCCTGAAGAACAGCTGATGGAGCTGACTAGTGGGGTGGAGCAGTTGCCTCAGAAGCACCCTGAAGACACCTCTGCTGAATGGGAAGCAGCAAGCAGCTGCATCCTTGCCCCGCTGTGGAGGGAGCTGCGGTGTCAGTGCATGGGTCAGTGCACAGAGGGTCCAGCGAACAGACAGGACCTCAGCAGCTGCACGAGGCAGCATGGTTCCCCAACACTGCAAGAGGCAGGAGTCCTCGGTGTACAGGGCTGGAGAAAGTCCAGGAGTGAATGGGACGTTGGCGGCTGCATGAGGCAGTGCAGGTCCCAAACCCTGCACAAGGCAGGAGCCCTTGGTGCACAGATTAGTGCACAGGACTGGGCAGCTGAACCAAATTCCATGGCTGCATGATGCAGCACAAGTCCCCATCCCTGCACAAGGCAGGGTCCCCTTTCAGTGAGCAGGATGGTGCACAGTGGGTTGAGAGAGGGCTGATAGGCCTAGGAGGCTGCATAAGGCAGCTTGGGCCTTCCTGCAGTGAGTGGCGACTGGACCAGTTGACTACCCTATTGAGGGAGGACGAACTGCATCCAGCCCACAGATAGAGATGAGCCTAGCCCACCAAAGTTGCTGGGAGCAATGAGTTACCCAGGAAAGGGATTTCCACAGGAGAGGAGGGGCCCTCCCCGTCTTGGGTGATCAAAGGGAAGCCTCTGATGGGGAGAGGGACAATTCGCCCTTGGGTTTAGAGAGGAATCTAGGGCCCCCTGTTTGTTAAGGAGGGTTTCATGGTTATGGGTCCCCTCCTAGTCAGATATTCTAGGGGGTGATGGTGTTTCTTTAGGTAGCGGATCCTTCCCTGGTTCCATTTCTTCTTTGGGCACAGCTGCTGTGCCATAGTTGTGTTCTGGTTCCTCGTGTTGATGGGATTCTTGTTGTAACCTTGCATCCCTATTGTTGTATTATGAGAGGATTGTATTTTAGTCCACTAGTAGGGTCTGCTAGTGCAGCCTCAACCCTATATTTGAATTCATTGTATTGGTTATCTTTATGCCTTTGTATCTCATTTGATGTAATCTCACTGTGTACATTCAGTTATTGTCCCATCACCACCACATTTTCCTTTGTTGATTTGCTGTCTAACCTAGTGTTCCCCTGCCTGCTTCCTGGAAGGCCCTATCAATGGTGGAGGCTGCATACTGACTGGAAGGCCATAGAGAATCAAGGCCTATGCCTGAGTTCAAGGTTAATAAGAGTTAATATCTTTGTAAACCTATAGTTGTAAAGAACATGTGTGTGTGTGTATCTGTTTATAAGTTTTATATAACTTTGTATAATTAAACCTGTAAATAGTTAAGTATCACTGGGTGTCCTTGGTCTCTGCTCTGCTCTGCTCTGCTCTGTGGGGGAAGGAAGTGAGCTGGCCTGCAGCTAGGCAGTCATGTTCCCATAGCATACATGCACCCACTGTCATCCCTTCTACTGAAGAGGGGGTACCAGCCGTGTACCATCCGGGTTACATATATTTGATAGAAGATCCTATATTTGGACAACAATTGTCCTGGAATTTTCTCTCTGCAAGTTAAAGCTGCTTTTTAAGCCAAGTATCACTTTTAGTCAGCAAGCAAACAATTGCTAGACAAAATAATATGGAGGCTGTTTGTTTCCCAAATATGACAATGAATATTGCCAGTATATTTATTTAATTGCTACAAGGTAGGATGCCCCTGTCAGGCCAGGCCTCTCTTGGTCTGCTATCTGTTACCATGTAAACCAATACAGACTGTCCCATGGTGGGATTGTCAGTGACTAAACCAGTGCCCCTACCTGGGCTAGTCTGGGTGAGGAGGCTGTGTGGACACCCAGCAGAACTAAAAGCAAAACTTGTCAAAGGGCAGATGAGCTCCATGCAAGCCAATGGCCATCCCCACCTGGAGAGGAGATAGGTGCCACCAGAACATTTGCCTGAAGAATCACCAATGATGCAAAGCTGTTATAGCATCTAAGGTGTCCCAATGATCAAAGTGGCCTCAGGACTGACTTGACTTGAGGGCAGGATGCATTATCCTATACTTCACCTTTATTTGTCCATGATAAAGCAAAGATGTAACTATGCTTAAGTTTTCAAAGATCAGGGACAGAGCTACTTAAAAACAAATCAGAGATCCAACTCTTCCAACACTTGAACAGGTCAATGAGATTAGCATAAAACTCAGTATGCTCCAATAAAGATTGGGCCTCTGGGCCTGACTATAATATAGGTAAATATTCAGAACTAATTTTCCAACTATCTTTGTTTATGAAATTGGAATTGTAAACAACATTTTGTGCTCAGGAGAATTCTGACCTCTCATATTTATGTGCCAGTGGGTGTGTCTACACAAGATGCTTAATTTCACATTAGCATAGTTTACTGCAAAGTAAGCATGTGCATCTACATGTAAGCACTTTGCAGTAAACTTCCCTAATACCAAGTAAATTTGCTACTTGCAAATGAAAGTGGCAAATGTACTCAGCATTAGTAACAGCACCATAGCACTTATGTAGATGCCTGACAGGGAGCAAAATCTGCTCCTAGTCAGCTGTCCACCAAGGTGCAGGACAGCTGACTAGGACAGCTTGGGCACAGACCCTAGGTGGGGACTATGTCCCCCTGCCCTAGCAGCAGGGAGCTCCAAGCCCCCTATTCCCAGATCACAATTGGGGAAATCTGGATCACCCAGCCCCCACTTCAGCATCATGATCGGGGGGAACAGGCTGGAGAGCTTGTTCTCCATCCCAGTTCCATGCTTATGGACCTGGGTGGGCAACAAGCTTCCTAGCCCCAGCCCTGCATGCCCAGATGGTGATAATGTCCTCCTGCCCCAGCAGCAGGGAGGTTCCAGGCCCTGTTCCCCAATCATGATCATGGATTGGTGATGGGGAGCTTGTCCCTCACTCCGGCTCTGCAATTGTGAAGCTGGGGCTGGGAACAGGCTAGGAACTTGTTCCCAGCCCGCCCCCCCCCC
>NW_017729022.1:42257337-42260965 GCF_001723915.1 Gavialis gangeticus
CTGTTTCCAGTTGCAATCATGGAGCAGGGGCTGGGAGCTTCCTATATGGCTGGGCCTGCGCCTGACCAGGACAGTTTCCAGCCAGCTTCAGCCATCTCCAAGCTGCACATGCAGACTTCTCCATGCAGCCCTGGGACTGGCCAAGAACTATCCCAGTCAGGGGAAAGTTCCAGCCCAGTTCCCAAATTGGATGATCAAGGCACAGGGATTGGAAAGAGCTGCAGGGATGTAGTAGGTCCCAACATCATACCCTTATCTGCTGGTGGGGCAGCTAGCAGTGAGTAGTAACAGCTGTTACTGCACCATCATTTAGTACTTCCTAAGGGAAATACTAAATGGTAGTAGGACCATGGGGCACATGTAGGCACACCCACTTTGTAGTAGCTTACCGCACAGTAAATCTGGGCTGGAGTAAATGCGTGTGTAGATGCAGTAACTGAGATGGGAATGACAGCGGAGTCCAAATCCACTTTGTGAGTCTGAAAAAACCTTAAGACTATTTAGCTGAAATACACTTTTGCCACACACACGCTCCTCATCATCTAAAAGGCAGTAACAGCTTTTCTTCTTTACTCCCTTTTCACTACTCAGTGGGATGGAGTGTATCTCATCCAGCACTCAGGAGACAATGCTCTTTTCAGCCACATCTCCTTTTTTGAACAGTACTCTAGCTGCTCCAATTTACAAAGTTCCTTAGAACTACTCTATTGGTTTCCATGGAAATACGCAGTGATCATATTTAAAGTTTCTGTAGCAGCTTTTCTTCAAAGTAGGTTCAGAGACAAAGGGAAGAAAACCTGTTCACAAACAAGAAAAACTTTAAGAAGCAACTCTGAAAGCACAGCCATTTTTTCTATTTTACTTTCTTTATAAAATTCACATTAACAGTACAACAACAAATTATATTTGGAACTAAAGGATGAAGGATACAGCAAGTTTCTGTTATTAAAAATAGTCTCTCATTTATTATCACCCTATCTAATTTAAACTTTTTATGCAAAATTAACTTTCTCCCTTTGCTAAATTGTCTAATGGCTACACATAGATATTTGCAGATCAATAAGGCCAACAAAAAAGAACTTTTCCTGTGCTTTGATGGAGTCACAGAGTACTGGAATACTATAGTGAGTAATAGATCCAAAAAAGCTATGAAACCTTAAAGATGTCAATAATATATACAAGTTTAGAACACAATGGCTTTAAAAAGTCTTTTGTAATTTTTTAGTTAATCTAAGAAAACATACAAACACCCATGCACACCAATTAGCACATGTGAAGACTATCACAAGAAACTTCTGGAGTTTCAGTTTATTTAGGAGAAATAGGGCAAGAGGAAGTAGTTAAAGATTAGGGCTAGGTACAAATGTAACATCTATCATACATTAACTGCCCAGAAAGTGCTCTAAAGCCATAACTGTAAAGATGTTCATGGCTCTTAGAGAGCTTTCAAAATGGCAGATCGAACTCTAAGTTAACCCCTAATAGATGAGGTTTTAGACTAAAGCATTTTCTGTTAGAGTGCTTTATTGAATATCTGTGCCAGATCCCATCAAGGGTTAACTTAGAGCACAATTACTGCCATCCCAGGCAGCGTAGCAGAGGGCTACACTGCTCTGCCCAAGTACTGGGCTGACCCTGCTCCCCCAATGGCCAGCTGTAAGCTGCAGACTGGCCAGACATAATAAAAGGGAAAGGTGGATCTCTTTCCTTGCAGCCACTCTGACCCTACAGGATGCCGGTGTCTGGCCAGGGGATCTGTAGAGGGAAGGGTTCTGGGCTCTATCTCCCCACCGCATACTGCTGCCTGGCCAGGGCTGCTGCAGGGAGACAGAGCCCAGACCCCTTTCCTTCTCAATCCCCCTAGCCCTGCAGTGGCCTGAGGAATATATCCATAGAATCACACAGCAATGCCTGGGAGTAGAAGTATACAGCTGCTCTGCTGTTAAAGGACACATAGTTTTATTACTGTTTTAGCAAGTGGGAGATTAAAATCTAGTCCCTCAGTACCACAGGTGATGTGTGGTGGCAGCACGGGGCACATGCCCCCAAAGAGAGTGCTGGTGCCCCCTGACAGTGAGTGCTCTGGCTGGTAGGGAGGGCACGGAGAGCATTAGTGCCCTGGCCCCCCCTGAAATTAGCTCTGCTGGCAGCATGTCAGTGGTGGAAGTGCCGCCACTGTGCCACTGGTGCACTCGGCGACCAGTCGCTGGGGGACCACTCCCCACACCGCTGAGGGACCCCCTCCCAGTCGTGCCCCACTGGTGCCCCTTCAGACTCGAGAGGCACCAGTCGGCCATGCTCACTATCATAGATATAAGTGCCATTGCATGCATTAGGTCATCATAAATGTTTAATTAACCAAAAAGATAACATATTTACATTTTAGACAGTGGATTTGGGGCTCTGTATTTTAACTTTTAAGGTTTTAGTGGAGGGATAGAATTGACTGTCTATTTAGAATCTTGTTTTTTGGATTGATCCTTGACAAGATGAAGTCCCCAGGTTAAAGGCACTTGGTTTCAAAGTGTTATGCTTCAAGAGGAGATAGATGCCTGATTTTCTAGTCCACAGCATGGTGCAGGGCAGGTAAACAACAAAAAATATATACACATTCCCCATCTACCCAGTAGAAAAGCTTCACCTTCTTTGCTGGGTAATGTAACCACTTTGACATTTAGCACAGTGGCTGACCTAAGGCAATTAAACTTTAACAGCATTGCAGAAGAATGTCAGTGTGTGTTTGAATATTATCTATCTTAAACAACTGGCTACCTTGAATTAGTATCAAACTGGCATTGATTTATTTAGAAATTTAAATTCCAGGCATTCTATTCATGCCATTGCTCCTTTCATTCCTATCAGTTTAATCATTGTTGACCAAATCGAGGAATTGTCTTGATTTGTTTGTTTGATTTGTCTCTTTGTGTTATTGGTCACATTTTCCTGTAAAAAACCTGACTAATTGATCCCACATACATTAACGTCAATATGAATTTTCCCTGTGATTTCAATGGGAGTAGGAGTAGGAAAACACATTTCAGGCAGCATGAACCAATCATATCCTCTGCCTTTCAATCAGGAACCCTCTGATTTAATATTTTCCAGTATAAAATAGTTACTATTCTGGATTTAAATTTGCTTGCACTGTTAGCTCACAGTTGCAAAGCCTCTGGCTTGAAGAGATAGCATATATATATTAAAATATATATATATTTTAAAAGTTGGTTTAGACTGGGGCTAGAAAGCAGTGAGCCAGATGCTTAGCTTCTTAAACAAATCTGGTATTTGCCAGTGCTTTGGGAATTTTGGAATAACCACAGAGTTACAATGTTCTATTTACACCCAGTAGGATAGGGCTAAGGAGCAGGGCTAAAATGTTAGCTGATATTTCTTCTCTCTTTGAGAAGATCATCAAGGAGCACATTTGTGAGGGGCCGGCATCAGAAATGATGCTCAGGGGCAATCAGCATGGATTTATTAGGGGGAGATCATGTCAGACCAACCTGATTGCCTTCTATGATCAGGTCACAAAGGCCATGGATGCAGGTGTCGCGGTGGATGTAGTCTTTCTGGACTTCAGCAAGGCCTTTGACACCGTCTCTCACCCCATCCTAGTTAAAAAACTAGG
>NW_017729022.1:42265965-42267842 GCF_001723915.1 Gavialis gangeticus
TGTTGTTCTCCCGCCCTGGCGGGGGGTCGGGCTAGAAGATCTACTAGGTCCCTTCCGACCCTTAATCTATGAATCTATGAATCTATGAATCTATTTCTGTTCAGAGATGTGGGGCAGATAATTTTCCTCAGAAATTTTCCAAAAAGGAAATGTTTCTGGAAAATTTTTCAGTGCTTAATTTTTCCATGGGAAATTTTTCATTTCTAAAAAATTCATTGTTTCAAAAAATTCATTAGTAACAATGAATGGATGCCAATACAATATTAGGCAAGCTTGGCAGTTTCAAAGTTGTAATTAATGTTTTTACATTGAAGGCCATCAGGTTTTGGTCACCTTGAGAGGGTGTCCAAGTCGGCCTGTATCCCTTTCCTGTCCTGCGGTGTGACCGCTCTCCCCCATAATTTGGTGTCATCTACAAACTTTGCCAGTTTGCATCTGACTCCCAAATCCAGATCATTAATGAAGATGTTAAAGAGTACCGGCCCAAGTACTGAGCCCTGAGGAACTCCACTGGTCTCCCTGCACCATGTTGATTTGCTCCCTTCAACTAGTACTCTTTGGGTCCGACCCTGTAGCCAGTGGCCTAGCCATTGGACCATAAGATGATCAAGGCCACAGTTCCACAGTTCAATCATGAGGACATCATGGGGAACTAGGTCAAAGTGTTTCTTGAAATCCAGATATATGACATCTATGTCATCTCCCTTGTCTAGGGCACATGTTACCTAGTCATAGAAGGAGATGAGGTTGGTCAGGCAAGACCTACCAGTCACAAAGCTATGCTGGCTGGCATTAAGATGCTTGCCTTTTGTTAGTCTGATGTTGATGGATCCCTTGACAATTTTTTCCAGGATTTTTCCAGGGATGGACTGATTGGTCTGTAATTCCCTGGGTCATCCCTCCTCCCTTTCTTGAAGATAGGGACCACATTGGCTCTTTTCTAGTCTTCCGGGACCTTGCCCAAGTGCCACAAGTTTTCAAATATCTTTGCCAAGGGGTATGCAATGACGTCTGCCAGCTCCTTCAAGACTTTTGGGTGCATTCTGTCCAGGCCTACGGACTTGTGAATGTCCAGTTTCTCACGGTGTTTCCTCACCTGATCCACATCAATTTGGGGCCCCTCACCTGCTCCCAGGGTAGTTTGTGTCCTTTTTGAAAGAGTGATCCCCTTGGGAGGATGAGAAACCAATGCAAAAAAGTCATTTAGGAGATTGGCCCTTTCTTGGGCGTCAGATGTCAGTTGCCCCATTAGATTTCACAGGGGCCCAATGCTACCTTTGTTCCTTTTTTGACTTCCTACATATCTGAAGAAGGACTTTTTGTTGTCCTTGATTCATGTAGCTAGCCTGAGTTTGGTCTGTGTCTTGGCTTTTCTGGACTACTCTCTACAGGTGTGGGCAAGTGCTGAGTAGTCCTTTTTGGTGATGCTTCCCATTTTCCAACTGATGTAAGCTTCTCTTTTGAGTTTAATGAGGTCCAGCAGTTCCTTGGTCAGCCAAGGGGGCTTCCTTGCCCATTGAATACATTTCTTGTGAGATGGAATGACTTTCCCCTGTGCTTCAAGGATTATGTTTTTGAGAGATGATCATTCCTTGTGTACTCCCTTTTCAAGGGGGGGTATGGCCTCTAATTGCCTGACTGACCAAATCTCTGAGTTTGCAAAAGTCAGCCTTCCCAAAGTTGGAAGTGTTTGCATAAGTTCTGTTAGATTTTTTTATTGCTTGTGGTTTGAAGTAGTCATAATAATGCCTAATCAGAAAAAAAAATAGTGTGAGACATCATTATAGTGAAGTTCAAGCCACTGAAGGAAAGAAGAAAGTTGGTAGATGTAAATATTGTGGGCAGCAGTATGCTAACAATGCAACAAGAATGAAGAA
>NW_017729022.1:42272842-42325853 GCF_001723915.1 Gavialis gangeticus
GTCCAGGCCTACGGACTTGTGAATGTCCAGTTTCTCACGGTGTTTCCTCACCTGATCCACATCAATTTGGGGCCCCTCACCTGCTCCCAGGGTAGTTTGTGTCCTTTTTGAAAGAGTGATCCCCTTGGGAGGATGAGAAACCAATGCAAAAAAGTCATTTAGGAGATTGGCCCTTTCTTGGGCGTCAGATGTCAGTTGCCCCATTAGATTTCACAGGGGCCCAATGCTACCTTTGTTCCTTTTTTGACTTCCTACATATCTGAAGAAGGACTTTTTGTTGTCCTTGATTCATGTAGCTAGCCTGAGTTTGGTCTGTGTCTTGGCTTTTCTGGACTACTCTCTACAGGTGTGGGCAAGTGCTGAGTAGTCCTTTTTGGTGATGCTTCCCATTTTCCAACTGATGTAAGCTTCTCTTTTGAGTTTAATGAGGTCCAGCAGTTCCTTGGTCAGCCAAGGGGGCTTCCTTGCCCATTGAATACATTTCTTGTGAGATGGAATGACTTTCCCCTGTGCTTCAAGGATTATGTTTTTGAGAGATGATCATTCCTTGTGTACTCCCTTTTCAAGGGGGGGTATGGCCTCTAATTGCCTGACTGACCAAATCTCTGAGTTTGCAAAAGTCAGCCTTCCCAAAGTTGGAAGTGTTTGCATAAGTTCTGTTAGATTTTTTTATTGCTTGTGGTTTGAAGTAGTCATAATAATGCCTAATCAGAAAAAAAAATAGTGTGAGACATCATTATAGTGAAGTTCAAGCCACTGAAGGAAAGAAGAAAGTTGGTAGATGTAAATATTGTGGGCAGCAGTATGCTAACAATGCAACAAGAATGAAGAAGCATTTAATAACTTGTAGAAACTGTTCTGAAAGAGTGGAAGCCATATACGGAAAGTTAATACAACCAAGTGGTGAAACAACATCATCTGAGAAAAGTCTACTTCTTTCCACATAAATCTTTGAATTTGTTTTAGTATAACATTTAAACCACATCAAGTATTCTGTATTTAATTTTTTTCCTAATCAAATATTTCAGTTCAAATATTTGTGGCTACTTGGACATAAAATTAACACGGGGTACTTTTTTAGTTTTGTTTACTAAATATAAGCCAAATAAACATGCTAAATCAGATCACTCTCTATATAGGGTATTGGAAATTTTTCCAAAAGATTTTCCAATTCAAAATTTTCTGGAACACCCACATCTCTGCTTCTGTTAAAAAAAGATTCTATTCTTTGGCTCCCTTTCCGTATGCAGGTAAAAGGTGTGATTGGATCTAATGTGTGATCCACACAATTGTGCCTCCTGCTGTGCCACATGTGCCTTTACCTTGAGACCAGCTACACGTACAAATTAATGCTCAACAGCAACAGCTATAAAGTTAGGACACATTTTCAAGGTCTAACTTAATAAGCAGTTGGAACTTTTTATCACGCAATAGCTACTTTACATGTTGAGCTGATTTTAAGGCAATTGAGATTTGAGTAAGTCCTTACCTGTCATGTGTAGAAGGGATCTATGCAATAGTAAATCACTCATGTCTTCCACAATATAGGAAGAATTTACCTACAGTAAGTTCCTCCAGATCACTGTAGAGGATAACTATCTCTATGGAAGGAGAGGCTTCAAACCAGAAAATCTAGACACCCATCCCCTTCTTCTCCTAAATGATACAGGGATTTATTAAAGACTGGAGTCATCTGAGAAAGGGGATTTTTCAAGCAGCTCTGGAAACCAGAGGGTGAGTGCTGCTATGTTTCATTCCTTCTCTCCTTGCCACCCATCTCCCACAAATCCAGCAGCAGAGGAAAGGAGGGGACTAGTGGCAGTGACACATAGCCCTTAGGCTCCAGAGTTATGTGAAAGCAGAGCTATGGCTAAGCACTGCCACTGCTTGTTTTTTCCTTTCTTCTGCTGTTATATTCAGAGAGGGTTGGGGAAGGAAAGGAACAGGAGTAGAACTTATTCCCTGTGCAAGTGCCACAATCGCTATCCAGTGAGCTCATACAGCTCATAGAACATGCAAAGTTTCCAGCAGGAGCTCTGTTGACACATCAGTGAGCTCTGACAGCTCAATGCACATGCAGCACAGAGCAAAGGGAGTGTGTGACTACATTGCCACACCCCTTCTGAATCTGTGCCTGGGTACAGATTAAGATTACAATGTGCATAAGTGAAGGTAGAGAGCTCCATGACAGACAAGAATATTAAGAATATTCTTTACCGGTGGGGGAACATTTCTCACAAGAAAACTTCTCTCTTTCCAATCTCTCAGTTCTGATCCTCAAAGGGAATTTGCAAAACACTTTTCACAGATGAGCCTATGAACTTCACTTCATCATCCTCCTGGATACAAAAAATCATGGACTAAATATAGACATTGGATGTATGACACATTATAATGTGCCTGACATCTGACTCCCCAGGTGCCTCTCCACTATTTACCTGCTATATTCTCCCCCGCCACCAACCTGTCTCTTACCCACTGACTCCTCAATTTACATCTTCACTGACTGCCTTCCTTGCATACATACCAGCCTCTGGCCTCTTTACTATTCATTCCAACCAGAAAGACCAACTGCGGATGCTTCCTCAGCCTAATGAAGGATTTTTAAACTCAAAAGCTTTCTAAGAAAATTTTTTCCCAACTATTTAGTTGGTCTAATAAAAGATATAAGATTTACCCCAAGAACCTTGTCTACCTATGTCCTTAGACCAGCGCAGCTATAACCCACAACCCTGAGAGCTCCATGAAGCACTTCTGACCACATCCAAAAATGACAAAAATTGAGATGTATAAGGAAGCTAGATGTCTTATTGTCTGTTTAGACACAGGTTGGGTTTGGCCTTAAATGGCTCTCTTAACTCACTGGGCTAATACTCATTAGCAATTAAGGTGGTGGGAAGGGAAATAAAACTCTCTGGAAAGGATCAAAATTCTTGTTAAGAAAGCAACCATATTTTAACTTCTTTACTTGTGCCAAAAGAATTGCTTAGAAAAAGTAAGATTTCAGGCCTTTTAATTATGTTACATGGAAACACTACTTTGTTCACCGTGCTGTGTCTAAGCATCTGCCTATCGAGGGTTATTATTTCACACATCAAAGTATCAATCCTTTCTCCCTGTTCACACTTGATATTTTACTAACCTCAGACTCAAAAGAGTTGGACAGTATTGACACTTATTTGTAAAATAATTTCTGTCTAGAACAGAAGTACAGCTTGGCATTAGGGATAACCTCTACACATTCAAGATACAGATGATGTTTGAATAACTGAGAACAAATAAATATTAATAAAAGAAAATAGCCTAGTCTGTGAAAACCTACAAGGAATGAAAATTTAAAAAAATACCTAATGGGCTATAATTTTAAAACACTTCCATTTAACATCTAAGCAAAATGTGTTCCCCAAAAGTTATATAAAGATATATATCTATAGCTATATAGATATTGTCAGAGTCCTCATAACAGGGGAAGGGGTTCCCAGTTAGACCTGTGTGAAGCAGCAAGTGTTCACTTTGGATTCGGATTCAGATGATTTGGAGGACAGTGATTAGATTTGGAGATTTGAATCACCGTCCCGATTTGATTTGGCTAAATCAGATCTAAAAGATTTGCTGCTGCTTTGGAGATTTGGCCATAGATTAAACAGGCAGCTGACACAGCTGCTTCCAGCTGGTAAGTCTTTTGGGGGAGAGAAGGGGCATGGGGGAGGGAGGGATTGTGGCTGGGGCTGAGACAAGCTGCCTAGCTGGGGAGGCGGGGTGCATTACTAGGGGGCACATTACAGGATGCGAGTGTGGCAGTGCTCAGAGCAGGCGCTCTGCCTTCCTGCCACTTGCCCATCTGGGGCAGGGGAGTGGGCAGGATGTGGGCACAGTTCACTCGAGGTGAAAGGGGCAAGTGGCAGCAAGGCATAGCCCCACTCCCAGCACTGCCACGCATGCATCCCATGCCCCACCCCCCTCACTGGCTGCCAAGCGGCAGCAGGACATAGCCCCCACTCTCAGCACTGCTGCGCCCACATCAGTGCTGGGAGTGGGGACTCTGTGCTGTTGTCACTTACCGGTTGGCACAGAAGCATGGGTGCTGCCACTGCTTGCCAGCTGGCAGGAGGGGGCATGGGATGTGAGTGTGGCAGTGCTAAGAGTGGAGGCTATACCCTGCTGCCTCTTGCAGTCTTCCACCCAGAGTGAGCCGCACCTGCAACCCACCACCCTCCCACCCCCACTGGGCAAGCGGCAGCAAGGCATAGCCCCCATTTTGAGCGCTTCCTCTCCCCTCCCTGAGTCCCATGTCCCCCCACCCCAGCTGGGCAGCTTGTCCCAGCCCCAGCCCCAATCCCTCCCCCTTCCCCCACAGCAGACTTACCAGCTGGAGGAAGCTGTGTCAGCGGCCTGTTTAGTCTATGGCCAAATCACTGAATCTTTTTCCAAATCAATTTGGATGCTTCAAATTGATTTGGAGCTTTTAATTGGTCTCCCAATTCAATTCAGATTTAGAGATTCGGTCCTTAAATTGGGCCGAATCTCCTCCAAATTGAATCGGCTACCAAAGCTTTGCACAGCCCTATTCCCAATATACTCTATATGTTATTCTATGTAATATTACATAGCTTAGTTACTTACACCTGATCTGCACACAGTTTTTGAATTGATTTCACTATTTCAGTTTTCTACTAAAATAGGTAAGCTGGTAGAGATCCCTTGAAAGGATCAACTCTGGGAAGATTTGTAATCTATAAACTAAATTATTTGTATGTGTGTGTGCATGCGTATACAGGCACACACATATAGCACAAGCTTTTGTGAGCTTTCATGAGCTGGAGCATAATTTGTGAAGCCTGTAAAACCCCTATCAATATATCAGGAGATGCTGGCATATATGCTTTTGAGAGGACTGGGACAAAGCAGAAGGGGTGCAAAGAAGAACAGGAAAAACTGCTACATGCCTTTTCCATGATTCATTACTCAGCTTTATTCTGTCAAACCAGATAAACTCTTGGTGCTCCATGCCAAGCACTCCATTTCTTCTGAGACTCTAAGCCACATGGTTTGCCTCCTGGAGTCCAGGATTTGGACCATGGATTATATTTTACCTAAAGCAGTTCTGGTTGTCCTGTATTTTAGAAAGGCAATTTTCATTTGTATAGCCTACTTACATTTTACAGAGACAGAGCACCATTAAATTACAAACTAATGAAAGGAGAGATTCTAGTAAGGTGGAAGCTGGCCCATTGAATACTGTAAAGTGGTTTTAAAGGGAGAAAGAGTATCCAAACACATCAGGGAAAATCCCTGCTCTTATAAACTGCTGTCTTTCAGGGGTTAGGAAATCAGAGTGAAGCTGGGACAGAAACAATTATCCTGTGCTTAGATGCTACCCTGGAACTCACAAGACTCAGAAGGAATGTCTGCCCTTTTTGTAGGAACTTGCATGAATTGCTTAGTATCAAGTTTTAAAAGCTACAAATAGGCACCTAGCAGAATTTTTAAAAGTGCCTTAATTCCCAAAGGAGTGTGTATATACTAGGCACTGCTACAACTCCTGATGTGTCATCATACAACAGTGTCATCATTGAAGTACTTATTAATTTTATCCATAAAAGTATAGGTAGCTGCTCTGCTGCTACAATTAGTACTGATTGTACTTTTCAGACTCAAAGTGTCTTCTGTTTATTGTACTGAAGTCATGAATTTATGACATAATATAATTATAAGAACAAAAAATATAATTACAAACAATTTTGAAATACCAAAATAAAACTTTGAATTCTTCTTAAACCATTCCTTTCATAGGAAACCATGAAAATTGATGCAATTATTTTAAAACAATGGCATAAACAAGATAACTTTTTCCAATGAATAAGTATTGTGATATACTAAATTGGTTCTTGCATAAGAACTAGAGATAGACAATTTTTAATTGCATGCAAAAAATACCTTAGTAAAATAAAATGCATGATATTCAATATATCTAAATTGAAAGTCTTATTAGATAAGACATTAATTTGTGGCCATAGTCAGCCTAGAAAATTCAATCCTGATACACACACATACAGACTTTCCAACCTCTCAGTCCTTCTTGGCTAACATTTTGAAATAATATAAATATGTTGAAATAAATTTGAATTTATTCTGTTTACAAGTCTAAACTCTGGAGCTTCCAGCTTGTCCATTTGCTATAAGGTCTTGCAGTAGGAACCCTGGATTCCTTCTGATTCCAAAAATGGTGGAGGTAGGTATGGTATGTAGTACTATGGAGTCATTTGAGAAAGCTGCCAGGAAACATATCAGGTTTTTCAATCTGTCTATGTTCCATGGAGAGGTTTATTAAAATCAGCCTTCTCATGAAGATTTTCACTTGAGAAATCAGCCTTTTCTCAAAATTTCTGAGTAGCTTTGCTATTTTTAGATGTCAGACAAAATCAGTTCTCTCAAAAATTAAACAGGTGGTCAGAAATCTATATTTCAGAAAATGCCTTTTCATCAAATGAAGAATGTTGCTGGAACATGTTGATTTTGACAAATCTTCCAACAGAACTCAGGTAAGGTAAGAGATCCATTTATTAAAAACCCTAAACCAGGGATGTCAAACTCATCTGTTCCTATGGGCCAGATGAATGTCATGGACCAGATAAATAGTGCAGAACTGACCCCAGGGGCTGGATCAGGCCCACAGACTTCCCCCTCTGTGCATGCCAGACCCAGTGCCCACTTTGACCAGTTTAGTACTGTGTTGCATGCAACACCAGCTCTGGGACCTGCACTACTCAGTGCTTTCCCTGGGCCAGCTAGAATGGGCACTACATATGGCTAGAATCCTGGACTGACCAGAGCAGGCACTGGATCCAGCATGCAGGGGCAGTCCCAGACTGGCCTCATGCAGGGCCAGCACTGGGGGCCAGATGATGTGGTTCTGTAAGCTGTGTCTTTGAGACTGCTGCTGTAAAAAAAACATTAGAGCCAAAATACAAGTTCTTTACAAGTAACAGAAAATTGGAACATTTTCTTTCAATATGTTCATGCAAGTTCACTGACACAATCCTTAAAACTCTATGAGAAATTGTAGTCTTACAACCTGAAGCAAATTCAGAAGTTAAATATTAAGGATAAGTACAGACAATGAAAAAGCCTGAGGCAGAATCAATTCAGTATATACTGCATAGATTCAACAGATACCAAACCTAGCAGCTGTTTATTTTTCATTTGGCCCAGGCAATGGCCTAAGCCAAAAGATCGGGGGAGTGAAAGCACTGCACTGAGTCTGTCAGCCACCTGGGCCATCCCTGATTATCTGGCTGGCATACCATCCTAACCCCCTGATGTCCTCTGCAGGGTAAAAAATATTCCCTTATCCCCAGCCAGCCCTGAGTGGGGCATCTTCTCATGTGGGGGGGACCCCAAGTCACAGGGGGGTTCCCCCAGCCAGCCTGGGATCTTCCTGAGCCTGGTCCTTCCAGTTTTGGAGAGTGGTGATTGCCACCGCATGCAGCTGAGCTGGCTTGTCACTGACATGCGGGAGGGAGGAGAGGAAGCCCCCACTGGTTTCAGCTCCTGAGCTGGGGCCTTCTCAGCAGGGGGAGGAGGGACCCTGGTGGTTTCCCCATCCCCACCTAGCTGGAAGGGCTCCATCAAACCCCTCCCCTTCTCATTGGGGTCTGCTGGGGGGGGCTGCAGTGGGGGCAGCCTGAAGTGGCGGGCTCTCCCTTTCTCCCTCAGCTCAGCACAGCCCAGCCCAGCTTGCAGCTCACTGGAGCCCATTTCCCATCTATCACCTGCTTGGCCTCTCAGCCACAGTGGGGTTGGAGGGGGAAATGGGTCCCCCACTGGGGTCTGCTACAGGGTCCCTCTCCCCCCTCCCATGCGCCTCTAGCCCAGTCCAGCTTGGCTATGGGCTCATGAGAGCTCTGCCTGCCCTGTCTGGTGCTGGGGGTAAGGAGTGGAGGGTACAGATTCCCATCCCTTCCCTAGGACCTTTGCTCTGGGGTCTGCTGGTGTTCTCCCCATTGAAGCCTATCCCAGCCCTGCCACTCAGCATGAGCCTCCTGGGGCTGCCCACTGTATTTGACAATGCTCTGGCTGGGATGATCTACTTGGGGATGGTTTTGCTTTGACCAGGGGGTTAGACTAGATGACCTCCTGAGGTCCCTTCCAATCCCAAGTTTCTATGACTGCCACTGATACCAGACTCTGACAAGATGCTCTGGGGTCTGATGGGGCATACTGGGAGGGTCCAGGGCCAGACCAGCTCCATACAGAACAGGATTAGGGACAGAAGAACACCATAGGGGGTAGGCTCAGGCCCTACCACCTGACACAAGGCTCTGACCTGCCCAGAATGTCTAACTGGAGCCTGGCACCAGTGGCAGCAGCCCATTGGTTTGTACCAAGCTGCAGGGCCAGGCTGAACTGAAGAGTGGGAAACCTCTGCCACAGCCCCCCACAGCTGGAGTCCTGAAGTTGTTATGGGGGTCCATTCCCCCCCCTGCCTGCCTCTAGCACCTGACAAGTGTGGGTGGTGGGGGGAAAATCAGGGTAGGGCTCCAGTGAGTCCCAGACTAGGCTGGGCTGGGCTGAGCTAGGGGCTTGCAGGGTCCCTGGGGAATCCCTGCTTATCTTTCCTCCAACCCTACCTCTATGCTCAGGTTGCTAGGTAGCTGGCTGGAACCAAGCCCAGTCCTACGTCTGTGGGAGCCCAGGGATGGGACCAGCTCTGGCCTATAGCAGTGAGCTGTGTTCCAGCACATCTCCTGCAAAGGCACATGGGATGCTGGGAGAATGCAACCTAACCTGAGTTGGGAAGGGATCTGGGACAGAAGTTCCATAGGCCACTTTAACCTAAATCAGTTAATGTTAATACTACATCCATCCAGGTCTATCTTAAACCAGTTTCAGCCATTTTGAAAGCTGAACTTCTGTTATGTTACAGTTTTGAACTGCTTTCCAATCACTTATACTGGTTTATATGTAATTTCTCTCCCTAGCCTATATCACACCCCCTGCACAAGTCTCATAATCCATATTAGTGAAATAGGTGCAGAAAAAAGAGACATTGTGGGTGCACCTATACATGTACTTTACTGTGAAGTAGACTAATTGGCTTTGCAGTAAAGCATCACAGTCTACATGTGCACCAGTATTAGGGTGCTCTAAACTAATTAACTCTGCTGTAAGATAGTACTGTTAAGAACTGTAAATGCACTGATAACTGCATGTGTAGATGCTGCCCATGGGTGCAAATTGCATCCAGTCAGCCCAGCCAGGTGGGGGCCAGACTCCCAGCTTCTGCCAGCCCCTCTGCTGCTTGATGCTACCACCCAGAGCCTGAAGCTGATCCCATGTGCCCCCTGCCACACCAGGGCTGCTCTGCCCCCATTCAAATTGCTTCTGTCCTGGGTGCACATGTAAATGCTGCTCCTGAGAGCAGTTAACTGTGATACAAGCTACTCTGGAGTTTATTGCTTCACCCTAATTGCACATGTAGGTGCACCTAGTTAGATACCTATTTAGGATCCTACTTCTAGTGCCAATAACTATATCTCAACATTTGGTGCGAGTGTTTACAAAACTAAGGCATGCTTCTATGTACAGTTTGGTGTTACCAATACTCAATTCAGATTATTTACAAGAGCTCATCAAGTAGTCACTTATCTTTATGTTGTGTAACACTTCAGGCACTAAGGGCACTTCTACACGTGCTCCAGGGGTTTGGGGAGGAACACTTTAATTCGAGTGGCTCCAAGAGCGGCTCTAATTAAAGTACTGCCGCATCTCATGTATCAGTGTTTCTGTGCTTCAAAATGGTGATGGGGGCACATGAACTATAGCTTGTCTGATGAGCTTTATTTCAAGTGGCCCCCTCCGCCATTTTGAAGCACAGGGATGCTGATACCTAAATGTGGAGGCTGGCTGGAGTGCAGTAATTACAACACTGCAGAAGACTAAGTTAATTGAGTCTGCTCTGATATGCTGTATTTACAGCACATTGGAGCAGCCTCACAGCATGTCTACAAGCACCCTAAATCAACAGCAGGAGATCAATTGCTTTGGAACTAGACCCTCATAATTACAGCATAGCGACTTCCTCCCTGTACTTCCCCCCCCCCTTAAAACAAATTATTGTTTTAGGTGGTATACATAACTCTCTACAGTTTAGTGCAGGAGTGTGCAATTATTTGGCCCTGAAGACCACATAAGGAGTTTTGATTTGCTGTTGAGAGCCGGGTCATCCCTCTGCCCCTCTTCTCTCCCCCCTCCACCCCCCCATATCAAAACCCATCAAAACTCCCTAGGAGCCTTTGGGTGGGCAGGGAGTAGTGTTCGAGAGTGGGATGGGCAGGCAAAACTGATCCACTCCCTGCACGCCCTGCCCTGGTGGGGGTATGTATAGGGGTGCATATGGGATATGTTGGAGGGGGTGCACTTTAGTGTGGGGATTGCCTGGGTGCTAGGTCCAGAGAGCCAGGTGGAGGTGAGGCGAGAGAGGGTAAGGTGTGCAACAGAACTTGACCAGGTACTGCAGTCCATAATTGACCCTGCAACACTCTTCATGGGGTACAGCCCCATCCAGGGCAGCCAATGCCATGTTTCTGCCTGTGCCCACTGGCTGTACAGAGGGGCAGGGGGGAATCTTCAGCCCTGCAGCCCTTGCCTCAGTGCACAGGGATTTGTCTCCAGTTCCTGACTGCCTTCCACTCACTCAGCCTGTCCACAGGTGGCTACTCATCATGCTGGACAGGAAGAGTAGGTAGAAGGCAGCTGGGAGCTGGAGTGCTGCACACTGGGAAAGAAGTCACCCAGATGAAGCTCCCCTCCCACTAGGAGCAGCACAGCAGGGGCAAGAGCAGGAGGAAGAGCACTGCCAGAAGTGAGGGGAGCAAAACAGCCCCAGCCAGCTCATTGAGTTGCCAGCAGGGTTATTTCTGGTATGGCTGCAGATGGTCAGGTGCTTCTCTGGTCCCCTTGCCTTCAGCAGCAGCTCTTCCTCCCACTCTTGCCCCTGCTGCACCACTCCAGGTGGGTGGGGAGTTGTGGGCGGGGGGGGAAGCTTCAGCTGTGCAGCTCCGACAGGAGGTGAGGGGAACAGAGCAATACTGGGAAGAGCCCCACCCGAAGCTGTGAGCACTGGTCAGGACCTGGGCTGGTGGGCAAGGGATGCCCTGGTGGGAGTGAGTGGAGCTCGGTCCCATGTGGAGCACTGTGGGCTGGATCCAGTCAGCTGGTGGGCCAGATGTGGCCCACGGACCATATTTTGGCCACCCCTAGTTTAGTGGGCCAAAATGTTTTTCCTATACTTTCAAACTGTGATTCTCTCTTCTGGCTGCATTAGATTTTTCTCTCTGTCCTTCAGATCCTCTTCAACAGCCAAGTTCAGCAATGTACCTAAGGTTAAGGCCTTTTTTTGAACAGTGTGGAATGAATTTTTTTAAAGTGTGTCCTCTGAAGAAGGAAACAGCTCCATGATGAAGTAGTACTGTATAGTTCATCTAGGCCAAAAGGTTGTATGTTTTTGCTGCATCTTTCACTAAAGTTTCAGTTTTGTCCTTTGCTATAGATTAAGCACCAGGGACATAAAGAGATCTTCAGAGACAAGGATCAAAATCTGAAGGGGTTTCCTCCCCCACCCATGTGGATGGCATGCCCTATAGGAAAGGCTACTGAGGAGACACTCCCTATGAAGGAATGGGTCTCTGTTATGGGATGTGTGGCCCATTAGGAACAGTGCCCTAAAGATGAACAATTCTATAGGTGTTTGGCAGCTCTCAAACAAAGAGCGGCTCAGTACAATCACTGATGTTCCCCCACATCTATAGCCCTGATAACAAAGGTGTAAAGAAGCACAAAAATTGGCCATATTTTCCAAAATAAAACGGAGGAAAGGAATTCAACATCTTACTAGAATGCCTGTTTAGCTCAAATTCATTGTTGTGCAGTCCAAAGAGTGGCATTGCTTGTTCTCCTCTGTCTTAATGAATCCTGCACACTTAGCAAGTGGCCCTTAAACTGAGACTTCATTTCACTCCTTTGATGTCAAGAGAGCCCTGGGTCATTATCTTCATGGGACCAAAGTTTTCTAAGAGTCTTCATGGCTATTTGTTTCATTACCCAAGAGATATAAATACACTGTAAGCTTGGAGACTGTTCGGCTAGTTTCAAGCTGCATGGAACTATGCTATGAGACTACTAATATGGACCTGACCCCACTCATATAAGCCTATTCTACCAAGCTCAAGCAAATTCCACAGCCTCCCTACACTAAATTCTTTATGGCAGCCACATGGAACTCAGTGTACCTCTATGAAGTACAACATGATCCTGGAGACTTCCCAGACCAACACTGTATCTAAGGAGGTCCCCGAGTCATTTTTTTGCCTAGAGGATGCTGAGACTCATCTCCAAGTCTGGGTGGGCACCGCTTGGAGTCATTTATGTTAAGAATATATATGCAGATAAATGGTCAAAAGAGGAAATGGAATTACTAATAGCAAGTTTTTTGAGAATTTTCCAAATACACATTTACATTCTGTGCTCCTTCCCCTCTTCCTCAGTCACAGGTAGTACAACACTGCAGTTGAGAGAGAGAGAGGAGCAAAAAGTATCACTGCCCTTTATCTCTTCAACATAGTCATAGGGAGGGTTATGGATTGCTCTGTGAATATTGTTAAGACTGATAGCATGAGCACACCCACAATGAGAATGTGCATGTGGACAATTATTCAAAGGAGAATGACATTTGATCAGTTCTCTGCAATGCACACCAGTGATTTCAAATTCAGCTTCTATACATATACATAATGTATTCAGATTAGCAGTCAATTGTATTCATAAATGTCCAGATGTCATTTTTATTATGAATTAATATTACCAATAACTCACACCAGAAAAGCATTTCTTTGTTATTTACTTATTTAAATAATGATCTAATTGTAGATTAGGAACAGAACCACATGACAGAATTAACACTCCCATCCAGAGTTTGAGGTATTTTTCCATGAAACGCTGAACATTTCTGAATAAGGCATATATAGAGATTAGAAACAGGCAATAAAGGAGAGAAATATTTTAAATAAGATAATCATGTAGTACTTACTATTCAAGTTTTATTTTCTTGCATAATTACTATTGCAAACACTTAAGAAAATTTGCCTGAAAGATGCTGTGTGAATTTTTGGATTATTTAATCTTTTGTAGTACACAGTATATCCCTTCAAATATAAGCCACCTTCTTTAAAAATGAAGCATTTCTTTTGAAAATAGCCTTCACCTTAAATTTTAATGAGAAGAAGGGAAAAGGGTCTTGTATACATCAGTGTGCTTATGAAAGAATCTTTATTTGATTACCTTTCCCTCCCTTAAATTTAGAATCAGAGAACTTACATACATCTTAAATTAAATGGCATCTTATACTCTAAGGAATATGGTACACAATAAATTAAGGCCTGAATTCCAAAAAGTTCTGGCATGAGTATTTCTAACTGAAGCCAATGGGAGTAATGAATGCTCAGCATTTCTGAAAGTTAGACCAAAGGGACAAATATTGTCCAAACATCTTTCACAGGAAGACTCTGAACTCAGCTCTGGGCTTGATATAACAGAGCCCTGCAATTCCTCCTTTCATCTTGGCACAATGCAGCTTTCACTCCATGGCAGAGCTGGTACAGTTTGACGTATGTTGTTCTGCCAGCTAACTGTTATTCTGTCACTTCAGAAATGGATTCACTTTCACCACCCTTACAAACTTTCCCAGGCATGGATAATCTACTTGAACAATGATCTAGGTTCAGCATTTGGCCATGACAGAGGACTGCTCAGACCAGTCTAAAGAAGATTTCTTTTTAAAGTGAGCAAATACCAGCAAGGGGCATTACTTCTCAGACATGTGCCCAGTCTTGCCCAAAAGCAGTGTGCCTCATGTGTTTTTTTGCCCATACTTTGCACTCCACTCATTTTATTCCTCCTTTACTCACTGGGTGAACTAAAGAAAGGGCTCATTATATGGCTGACTATTAGTGTATTCTTCTGACTTATGAGGAGTTCTCTCCTAGAGTGGGACTTTTCTGGGTTTCAGTCTTAATGGCCTCTCTTCTTAGCTTGGTCTGCTAAAGCACAACCCCGTGTACTCCCACTGAGGCAGTCTTTCATATCAAATGAACATGTGAAAGAGGACTGTTAAAACACTCAGTAAAAGCAACTGACCTTTTCACTTCTCTATAAAGAGAATCGTTTATCTCTCTTTAAGGGCAAATCATTGACTACCTACTTTATTTTATGATATTTGATACAAGAGAAATTTTAAGTGTTTACTTTCTGCCATTCTCATTGTTGACATGGTGAAAAAAAAAAAGGGAAAGTTCATTTCTCCCAGGCTGGCCCTCTAATCTTTGATTTCCATTTGTGTGTCTTTCCCTTTCTCTGCTACAGTCATAGATGGTCAGTCCATAAGGCATGTGTGTCCACTTCTTATTCAATGGACTAAAAACATAAATTATTTGCAATGGACCTTAAGGAACAGATCAAACTTCTTCACATTGTCCAAAATCTGAAATACTTAGTCAAAGCTCCCTCTGAAGTAAGGGAACATCAGAATCAAGGACTTTGGTGGGACCATAAGTGCCTGCTTTTGTAGTACAAATATACTGCAAAACTAGAAGCAAAATAGCACAGGTCATTAGATGAATTGCCCAAACTGCCCATGAAGATGAATGCCTTTTATTTTTGCTACACCTCAGCTTAGGGGAGGGAAGGTATGGGTCAGAGGGGGAAATATAAGTGGTTGTGCTTAAGGGTTCCTCTTTAATTAAAAAAATATGAATCCATATTTAGACAAGCTGATATAAGTTGAGATGAAACAAAGACAAAAAAGTAAATAAGAAAAGAAAGCTTTTTCCCTTCTTCAGGCAAAGCTCAAGCTTCTTTCCTAATCAGATTGCACTGACATTTTTCAAGTATGCTTTTCTCATTGCTGCCAAATCCTGGTGCATTTACAAAAAGGAAATATCAAATAAGTTATGATTTAGTATTTATCAGTTTTGGCACCATTTCTGGAAAAGAAAAAAAAATATGACTGACTGCCTTTGTGGAAATGTAAATGAAAACCCCACTAGATTTCAAGTGACATAAAAAGTTCACAAAATCTTCCAGAGACAAAATGAAGCATCCATGATTTTACAAAATGTCTCAACTATTCAAAATCCCTAAATCTCCTATGTTAAGAAAATGACTGGAGAGTTTCTAAAATAGCTAGATCCCCAGTGCCAAGTCCATAACTAAACTCCAAATCATTATCCTTTGAGCAAGGTAATCATCCTCTAGATTATACAAGGGGAAACAGATAGGCCTCTCCTCTGCATAAACTCCATCACCATACTGTCCCAGAAACATAACTAATGGGATTTTCCTTAACCACCTTCATCAATGTAGAACCATGCAACTCCACCCAGCTTCCTCTTCTAATTTTAGATCTTACTCTGTTTTTTTACAAATTTATATCCTCCGTGTCGGGAATGTTACCAAGTCTTCTTCCAAGTGCCTTCTATTAATTATAGGCATAAACATGTATCAAGAAAATAAAACTTGAATAATTTTTTGATTGCACAAAAAAAAAAAAAAAAGGTTCTTGGCAGAATGTATAGATTCTTAGTGACTTCTTTCCAAATCAGGTTTTTTCTTTATGGAGAATGAAATGCCTGTTCACAACTTTCTTCTAAAAAACTGTCCGGTTTTATGAAAGGCATTTTTGTAAAGCAAAGACTGAAATTAGCACAACTGAGTTGAAGCCTAAAAGCCACCAAATAGTTGCTTCAGAAGATTCTTACCAGCTTTTAGATGTACCCACCTCCATAACGTGTATCACTACTAGCACAGCAATTATACTTGCAAGGTGTCAACATAGAACATCATAAAAAGTTCACTTTCCTTAATGTTCTGAATGACATTATTATATTAGTTTTACCTAGAGGCATTGGGGCATAAGGTGCTCTGTGTTTCTTGCAGTCAGGTAATTGTAACAAAAAGGTAAACAATTTATCTAGTAAATAATTCATAGACCATAGATGTCTGCATGAGCTATTTCAAAGCTTTCAAGCCTGGTATATATTGCCATAAAATTGGAAAATATAGACTACAAAAATGGTTTAGTAGATAATATTATTGGATTCCTTATCTCCGTAAATATAAAATAATCTGTTAAATAGTTGTTTCAATTGCTCATCAATCCATAAATAGGAAATATTTAGTAGAAATAATCATACAGAAAAGGGTTAATTTCTGATGACCTTGCAGGAGTGAGCAATGAAAATTGCTAGTTTAAAAAAAATCAAGAGGCAAAAAAACCCCCCAAAAACCTTTTTTTTTCAGGCAAAATTGAACACTGCAGTAGAAATTGATCTGCAACTGGGAAATAGTGGAAAGTAAAATAGAGTTTACTCTTATGATTCAGTAGTTTGACCAAAAGATTTACATGAATGATGTCCCTTTAGATCAGCCACTGATTTACTGAGACTGTTCTCAGATATCCTTTACTAATCAAATGCAAAGGAGTCTAACTCAATCTGAGTGTAACTATACTAACTTCAATTGCTGTTATGTCCAATTATCACCACTGAAATTAGCCTCAAGTGCATGCCTCTTTCCATGCAACATTACGACATATCCCAAAGCCAACTGGAGGTTTCAGCGCATTAGTTTTTATTACTCATAGGCTAGACGCACATTATCGAATGAAGCAGATCAGCTGTGTCACAATGTGTCACAACACAGTTGCTCTGCTTCATTGGGTAAAACACACATCACCATTTGAACCACCCTTCATGGTACAGGACAAGGAGATATATGTTCTTCTCACTTTCCCTGCTCAGCCAGACCCATCCCACAAGATTCCTGGGGATGCCTCTTTGTGAGTGGGGAAAATGGGCAGGTGCTCCAGGGGTGCTTGAGCAGCTCTGACTCAGGTGGGCCATTCTCTCCTATTGCACAGCTAATAGACCTCTGCCACAATAGAGCTCACAATTTATGTCTATTTGCTCAAACTCTGTGCTGCCATAAAAAAATGTATGGCAGCACAAATAAGATGCCAGGTGTGGTCTGAGATCAAATACAAAAAACTTGGATACCTAACGGTTAAAGGCTCCAACATGTAATGTGTAGGTGCTCTTCACTTTTATTCCAAATGCAAGAATGCCTGAGTAAAGCTAAGTGTCTCAAAACTGGAAAGAAAATAACCAGCAAACTTAGTAAGGAACCACCTAAAGTCAGTGCACTCAACCAGACAGTGCCTAGAGCTAGGGGGCAAGGAGCTTGGAGCACAGAGGATTCATAGCCATACAAGGACCCACCTAAGGTCTTCTTTTATTTTTAAAGATAGCTAGATATGGTGTTGGTGGTAATATATATAATAGCCCACTGCTACGGCTCTCTCATGGTAGTGAAGAGACCTGAAGTACAGCCTTTGCTTTAAGGAATGTTTCTTATTTTATCTAGTGACTGTTTAATGTAATGTGCAGAGACAATCTGGGGAACAGGGACCCAAACGTAGGCCTTCTTTCTCACAGCTAAAAGTGTTTGCTTCTAGGTTAGAGTCATGTTTTGTCTTCTCTGGACTTTTTGGTCCAATCAGTCTTGAACTCATAGATTTCATAGTTTTCATAGACCTTAGGGCTGGAAGGCTCCTTGGAAGATCAGTGAGTCCAGCCCCCTGCCTTAGAGGCAGGAAGTAAGCTAGGGTCAAAGGATCCCAGCAAAATAGGCATCCAAATATTTCTTAAAGGAGTCCAGAGTAAGTGCTTGCACCAGCTCTGGAAGGAGTCTATTCCAGGTCTTGGGGGTTTGGACAGTAAAGAATTTTTTCTTTATGTCCAGCCTGAAATGGTCTTGGAGGAGTTTGAGACTGTTTTACCTTGTCATCCCTTGAGGTGCTCTGGTGAACAGGCATTCCCCCGATCCTGATGTACATCCCTTATATACTTAAAGGCTCCCACTGGGTCACCTCTGAGCCTGTGCTTTTCCAGGCTGAAGAGTGCCATGGCTCTCAGCCTCTCATCATAGGGCCTGTTCTCCTGCTTTCTGATCATGTGTGTGGCTTTCTTCTGGACTCTCTCAAGCTTCTTCACATCCTTTTTGAATTGTGGAGCCCAGAATTGGATGCAGTACTCTAGCTGCAGCTTCACCAAGGCCGAGCACAGCAGGAGCATGACATCTTGAGATTTGCTTGAGAAGCATCTATGGATGCAAGCCAGAGTTTTGTTCACTTCACCAGCTGTGACATGGCATTAGTGGCTCATATTCATCTTGTGGTCAATCATGACCCCCAAGTCCCTTTCAGCTGTGTTGCTAGCAAGTGCAGCACTGCTGAGCCTATAAGCGTGCTGCAGGGTTTTTTTCCCCAAGGTGGAGTACCTTGCATTTTTTGGTGTTGAATGTTGTCAGGTTTTCATCCACCCATTTTCTAAGCCTGCCGAGGTTGGCCTGGATCACCAGCTTCTCCTCAGGTGTGGACACTTTATGCCAAAGTAAAGCTACTCCGTCCTAAAGAACTTCAACAGAAGGGTGGAAAATGCTACTGCAAAAAAATAGACTGTTAGGTGATCCAACCCTAGCAGGAAATGCAGATTTAAATTCCTTCAGGCAGAGGGTAGAAGAGACACAAGATTACCCACTTCCTAGTAAAGTGCTCTATTACTATTGCATAAAATGGAGTGTTTTCCTCAGGTCATACTGCAAGAGAAAGGAATGGTCATAGCTGCATTTTATAAAGGGACCCTAAACTGCCCATATCTGTTAGGTGTGTTCTGAGACTGCTTATTGGATCAAACCTTTCAGGGAACTTGCATGGAGGAATACCTAATATTAGGATCCTAAACTATGTTAGTTATGAACGAGATGCTGGACTGCCAGTTCTGTCAGGACTAGGGGAGTTGTGGGGATTAATAAATGTTCAGCTCAAGGTACCTGGCAAGCTTTTAAAAAGCGAGACAATTATGAAGTGGACAGGATTAGATGACAACTGAGCAGATGTTTTAAGGATCAAAATTTTGGACTTCAACACCTTTGTGGACGTGGAGAAAGCAGCGAAGGTAGGTAGGCCTTTGATTCTGTTTCTTGAGGTCCCTTCCTGTCCTATTTCTATAATTCTAGGCAGACGTTCATATAATCCGAAGTCCCGTTTAGACATAAATCCTTTTTTTTTTTAATCTGGACCTTTAGGCCAGTCTAAAGAAGATCTTCAGCTTGTACTTAAATTTCATAATTGCCCTACATTTGATTATGGGTGCTTAAAATTAAGCAGATGCTGAAGTGCTTTATTGCTCAGGATCAGATGATGTCAGTGGAAGTTGGATCAGATCTTAAGGTCTGATTCTGAAAGCTATTAAAAACCACCTCTCATAAGATGCTGAGTACATTTTCTCCTCAATTAAATAGATTAAATTAAAAGATTCAGAGACTCAAAGATGCGTTCAACACTCAGAGACTTATATCAAATTGTATATCCACATCTTTTCTGCCAAAGAGTTAAAATTTTCCCAAAATATCCCAGAAAAAAAATCAATCCAAACAATTACAGTCTGGTAAAACTATAAGCAGCTGAAAACAAAATCTTATAATGGAAGGAGCTTGACAACCTTTGCTATATTGGTTACTACCTATAATAAAGCAATAACAAGGAAATAGATCCAGCAGTGCTTACTGAAATTTGGCCTATCCATATAACTTAAATAAACATCCCTGTTTTTCAGGCTTGACAAGGAACTGAAAATACATTTCAGTCAAATTAGAGGGTTTTTTATTCAGCTTCTTTTACTTCAGACATATGGTACTGAGAAAACAAACAGGGCACATGTCACAAAAGTTCACTTTTTATTCATACAATTTGCTAAGTAACAGACCTGGAACACAGCTTTCAAAACACTAAGTTTTCTTTGTTTTCTTTTCAGTACTGAGTAATCAGACAGGTGCCATACCGCATGTTTTATTCACATGCGTATTCTTAAAACAATGGGGAAAAAATCATAGTTGAAATAGTAATGTTGAAAACCTAAGGGCAAACTTCCTATGGAATTCACTGAAGGCAGAGCTCATTTCATACATTTTTAAATGATTATTTGTATAGCAGTCATTTTGAGGAGCCCAAATAATGGATAAGGACTTCATTTGTTAATTGCCATACAAATACAGTATGTTATCCCAGTGAAGTCACACTCTCCAAATTATTCTCCATGAGGAATTTGCTTTAGAAGACATGTAATCATTAAAGAAAAAAGTCATTTTTAACCTGGAATAAAATATCTGCCCAGGGAAGCTATATTGGCATAGCTACAGTGAAATATTTATTTATTATTTATTAATGCCTTATTTAGGTGAGCTCTACAATGAGGGACAGTAGATAGTTATAGATAGATAGAAAGCAAAAGAAGGGAATAAGCAGTATTGGTCAACCTATTGGACACTGGCTATTTTACCTTATATGATGTTGAAATCATAGCCATATGTACAGCATATATAATTATTAAATACATTTTTGACCTTAAGAGTTAGTGATGAGTCTACTTTAAATCTTTGAGAATCTAAGCCAAGCCTATTAAAGTCAACAGATTCCCATTTGCTTGGACCAGGTTCTGAATTGAGAATGAGTGGGAGGACCATAAGGTGAAGAACAGGTGTATAGGTCCAGCAAAGACCAGTTAAGGGAAATCAATTCAACTTCTGGAGCATATGATTTGGCTTCCTGTGACAAATGGTATTGTTCCCAGAAGGAAATGGGTTCCCATATGCAGTTGAAGTAGAATGGGAAATTGAAGTTCAGTCTGGATATCTCAGGAGTTTTAAAACAAATCCAGTTTTGGAGGTGTACATGAGTCAGTCTTAGGATAGTGACAATCACCATTTTCAATGGCTCTCAGACTGGAAAACTAGGCACCTGCCCAGGTTTGCAGTGCTAGATACTACATTTTTTCCCTCTTCCTAGCAGTGACAGCAGAAACATTTGGACAAACGTACAGAACTATGATACACAAAATGGTTACAAAAGAGAATGCACTTTATTTGGCAGGAATATGCGATTGACAACTTAATTTCAATTGCTGCCAATCCACTGATCCAGGCCTTGCTACAGATTCAGCTGTCAGCTGTCTCTCTTCAGCTACACAGATTATGTCATCACTGGGCCAGGCCACATGAATTATAATATCCAGGGTTTCATTCATTTGTTCCTCCATCAAAGTCATATGTTCCATCATCTGCCTACAGTGCCCCTCTGCTGTGTACAGTGGCCAAATGAGCCAGTCCCTACAGATAAAAATGAATGGACACAGATCTGACATAAACCACATAAAAGCCTGTGGAGAAACACTTAACCTCCCTAGACATCCTGTCACTGACATCAGAGTAGCTGTCCTGAATCCAAGAAACTTTAAAAAGTTTCAGAAGAAGAAATCACACACACACTGGATGAATTAATCACAATCTCAACAGGGATTATGGGCTCTTATCCCATTAACTGGACCAGCTGTTTGCATGGGTGCTCCTGCAGGTGTCAACTGACTTATCTGAATAGATCTCTTCAACCCTCATCATACCTCTCTTAGCAGCATCCCCTCCCCTTTTTCCCTCCTAAATACAATTTTTTTCTGCCAATCCATTCACAGCATCTGACAAAGTTGTGGTCTACAAAACCTCATGCCTACCCCTAAGGTGCCAACCACCTTCGAGACGAACCTCACAGTTCTAATTCTACAGCCTATAATATTGCTTTTTTTACCTTTATAAATGAAATGTTGGTCCTGATTTCATTTGCCCTCACCCAGTTCCATCTCTGAAAAATCAGAGTTGCCCCTGCCTGCTTCACTCACCAGGATGTGAGGCTCTGGACAGCACTGATATGCCGGTGCTCTGCCCCTGCCCTTGCCCCTCACTCCCAAGCCACAGCCATCCCTATGCCTCTCACTCCTGGCCTGCAGCCCCTGCCTGCTCCCACTAAGTCCCTCCTGGCACAAGCTCCATCCCAGCACCAGGACATGAGTCCAGTTACAGCTGTCCCACCCACTGCTTTGTGGCTCTCAGCAGTGCCATCCCTTCCGGTTCTGCTCCCTGTACCTGTGCCCAGGTCCCAGCGATCCCCATGCTGCTCCTGGGAACTGGGGCTCAGAGACTGGGCAGGGCAAGCCCCTTCCCTTCCAGACTGGCCTCCGATTGCATTGAGGCATGCTCTGGAGCACACCTTGCGCAATTTTTTTTCAAGGCTTTTTTTTATGATACCGGGATTTCCTGGTATCAAAATTAGAGTCCAAGTTGCAAATATGCAGCGCAGGGAACATTTTTTTCTTGTCCACAGCGTGCCTCTTGCAGTGTCTCAAACTGCTTTGAGATGCTGCAGCAAGCACATACTTGCTTATCTGGATGCACCTAGAGAGTCTAAATAATCAGCAGAGAAGGACCAGAACTAAGAAAAGATTTATCCCAGATGAGTTCTTTAAATGTTCAGCTATTCACTCAAGTTCACCTTTATGCTTTCTCTCTCCCAGTAAATCCTGAATTATTTTTGTACTATACCATGGGTTCCACATGAGGAATGAAAAGTACCTTTTCCTCACCTCCGCTGCCTTAAGCCTTGTGGTTAGGGCATTCCTCTAGGAGGTAGAAGGAGTAGATTTGAATTCCTTTAGGTCAAGGAAAAACTGAGAATATAATCTGTTTCTCCCACTTCCTGGGTGAGTCTTCCAACCACTAGCCTATTATACAAAAAGGCCTCTTCCCTCAGCTGTATTTTAAAAGAAAGTGACAGCTGCAGAAGCAGCTCATAGAAAACTGGAACTGATTTGTGTGCATTAGCCTTGTTTTGAGAATGTCTCATAAGGGACTTAAGGGGATGAATGCCCGCTTTCTTGATACTCATGTCATTTAGCTGTAAGCTAAGCAATAGGTGTTCAGTCTGTCAATAATAGGGTAGTTCTGGGCATATGCAGAGGTGGAGCACTAAGTACCTGAGGAGCAATACAATAAGAGTAAGATGGTTAGGTATGGCTACATGGGAATTCAGGACAATAATTTTGGACATGGGTGCCTGAGTCCCAGCTTAGGTGCCTTTACTGAATCTACCTCACTATGCTTAAATTTAAAAAAAATACTGCTGTCATTATCAGATGAAAGAGTTCATTGTGTGATTTATCTGACTTATGAAAGCCATGTCATATAGAAAATAAATCTTGATAGTGTCAGTGATAAAAAGAAAATCAGGAATGACAACTGAAAAGAATATATACATTTTCACCCTTGTTCTTCTAGACTAACAGTGTTACTCTAATGAAGCCAATGAATCATGTTCTGCCCTCACTTGACTAAAGACCCATCCAACCTCCAGCTGATGGTAAGTTAATCACCTGTATTTGTGTAGTGAAAAATGCTTATGGAATCAAGAACACCACATCAGCCACATACGATTAAGGGGACAATTTTCTGACACTCTGAAAATCATTACTGTCTCTCACCCCAAATTAACTTGGCTGAAAGCTATTATTTTCTGTAACAAGGGCATGCAATAATACAGTACAAGTGTCAAGAGAAGTTGTTGGAAATTACCTGAAATGTGTACTGCTGTGCCTGCCTAACAATGCTGAATATACATGGGAATAATACAGAGATATTTGGAGTTTCCTGACATTTGAAGAGTAACAGTACAAGCAGAGAGACATATTGGTACAATGATTACTATTACCATGTATAGTTAGAAACCAAGGCGGAGACTGGATGGGGGGGTCAGGGCGGGAGTGGGGTAAGGGGGGAGGGAGGCGGAGGAGAGAGAGGAATGCATGTTTTTAAATCCCATAGATGCTTTCAAAAAAGTCTCTCCCCTAGTATAAGTGGTATGAATTCAGTAAGTCAGTACATCTAGGAATATTCTTGCTTCCATTCTGGTGCCCATAAGCTAATTTAGCGCTCATCTCTAAGGACTCAGCTTTGAAAATATGAAACTAAGTTTTTGAACATGATCAAAATGCAATGAGATTGTTTGATGTCACTATTTGTTTGAATGAATCTTCACGACTATTTTCAAGGACCATCTTCACTAGAGACTCAATATAGTGTTGCACCTAGCAATGAAGCTTTAAAGAATCAAGAGGCAGCATCAGTAGCAGAGACTCAGCTGATATTAATGGAAATTACGTGCCTAAATACCTTTGAAGGTCTGCACTTCAGTTCTTAGTACCTGTAATCTCAAGAAAATGGAGCACAATTTCATGATACAGATTCTCCAAAGTATCTTGGATCAACCACAGGTTCATTAAATTAATTCTAATAAGCAGTGTACGTCTGATAGGATTCTTTCATTAGACTATGCTCATCAAAAAGTCCAATTATAATCATCTGTATTTTGTGCTCAATGATTTACTAGTTCAATGCTAGCACTAACTCCTTTAACTCTTTTATCACCCTGATAATCAGGTTAACATGGTATTATTCAAGTATATGTATATAAGTATATATACTTCATCTTTATTCAAATTAAATAAGACCAGTGGGGAAAAAATGAAGTTCTGAGAAATCAAAAAGAGATGAATGTAGAATAAAGAACACTGCATTTTTAGGTGCATTTTTCTCTCTCTCCTTTGTTAAGACCTTTACCTGGTCAGCATGATGTGCCCAAATCACATTCCATTAAACTCTCTAGCACAAAGACCCATACGGTACTGAACTATCACATAAAACTTGTGTTTGATCTCCTTAAACATCTCACAGTAGCTGTCTGGACATAAGACTTTTAAGTTGGCTTCTGAAACCATTAACCTTCATGTTGACCATTGCTGTCTAATTTTGTCCTTTTAATTTCCTGACAATATCTTAATTTGTAATTTCTAGCCTTAGAGTTTGATTGTAAAATCCTTGGGAGAGAAGCTGTTTTCCTGTTCTGTTTATTACGACACTTGTACAATGAAATACGTGACTTCAACCCGAGTGATAATCACAATACAAATAATAAAAAATGGATAAGAAAGAACATTTAGGTCTATTTCATTCATTGTTCTCTTTTTGGCAAAAAATAATTCTTTGCCAGTCATGATTTTTAATATGGTACTTAAAAGGTAGCATATCAGAAAAGTGGTTTAAATGTAGCTTACATTTTGAATGTTTGAAATATAAGCAGCTATTCAGAACATCCAGTGCATGAAAAGTATAAGAAAAGACACATTTGTATGATAAAACCTACTCAATCAGTGAAATTAGAAATGTTTATACAGAACTGTGGCATTCATTTAAAATTTTGAAAAGTGACAATGGAGGAAAAAGTCAAATATCCAGAATTAATTTTCTTCTTTCCCCCAGTAATGCTCATAGCTGAGCTTGATCGCAGCATGAAGCACCACTCTTCTCATCATTATAAAAACCATGCAAGTGACACAAGAACATTATCTTTAAAAAGATGCATGTATTAGAGGCACCCTTATCTCATAGGTATTGTCATGACAATTATATCATACTAACTTCCAAACTTCTTCTTATGTAAGATTAGTGTAAGAGTGATGTCTTAGCTTTGACAGTCCAGAAATGATGTGAGGGGCAAGGATTTCTTAGGGTGATATATTTTATTTGACCAACTGATTGGGATAGAAGTAACTTTTGAATGCAAGATATTCTTTGTCAGGTTTGACCATGGTCAGCCCTGATAAAGAATATCTTACATGAGAAAGCTTGTCTAACTCTATTCTAACTACACAGTTGGTCCAATAAAATATATCACCCTAAGAAAGCCTTGGCTGTCTTATATAAGAGGGGTTTTTGAACTATTAGTATAAGTAATAATCAGACTAGATCGATGAAGGGAAAAATTAGTATCCAAGTTCAATAAACTTGGATAATGAAAACATTACTAATTTTATAGGATGGTGGGAGGAGAATAATCCTCTCACTTGAAATCATCTGCCATTCCTAAAATGTTCTTAACTGACACATCAGTCCATGCCTCAATCAATCTACACTCAATTTAATATTCCCACAGTTAATTATGCTAAGGAATATATACATTACTTGTACAATTTTCAGAAACTCAGAGCAAATTCTCTGACATGGTTGCTTAATTGTGGTATATAATATTTTGAATTCAAAACAGTGTCTCTCACTCCATTTATTTTCTGTTAAGATAATTAATAATACAAATATTCTAACATTAATGTGTTATTAATGATGAATACACACCAACGATTCTATTGGGACAGATGAAAAGGCTGAATGTGAAGCAGATGAGTCAATCTGCTGTAATTTTCTCAGTCTTTCCCTTACTGCATATTGTTTTTTAAAGATTAGAAGACAGTGCAGATTCTGTGGGTTTATAGCTTGCTTAGACACAGAGCTGAAATCACAATGCAAAACTTGAATCCAAGCTGCATGGGAAAGGATTCTCATGGTGAAGAAAGTCACAGCTCTGAAGTAAGAGAAAGTTCCTTACAAAAGTTACTTTCCTCTGTAGTTGCTCTTCGTTTTTACTTTCAAGTTACAGCAGACACAAATTACAGAGAGCTGGTTCACAGCTGATGTCAGCGTGGACAAGACCATATGCTCTTACATCTTTCATTCAAGGCTGTCTTTACAAGGGAAAATTCTAAAACAGAAACTAAAAAGAGGTGAAGTTGTCTAAACAGACATTGCAAGTAGCAAACAAAACTGGCAGTGGGCATTTCAGTATCCTTAAAGTGCCACAAAAGATAATTGTTTAAATGCAAATTTTCCTCATTTTACTTCAGTCACATTAGTTGAAGCAAGCACTGCCAGGAAGAGAAAACAGAATGTTCCATTAATTAGTATTGCCTACTGATCCCAGAAACACATTACAGGTCAACATTTTAAGTGCTCTTATATTAACATTGAAATATAAAGCATGGAAGGGACTTTCTTGGTCACTGAGTCCAGTTCTGTGCTATTATAGGTAATCATGTATCCCCTTGATAAACTAATGAAACCCCTGCTAGACAGCAGTTACATTTGTTGCCCTCATTAATCCAATTGGATAGCTATTCCAGAACATCACTCCTCTGATCATTAGAGACCTTCTCCTGACCTCCAGCCTAATTTATTCAGGGCTGATTTGATGTTGTGCTAACACTGCCCTTTTAAGCGGTTGTTTCTTCTCTAATGTTTACCTTCCCCCAGACTATTTATAGGAAGCAATCATATTGCCTCTCTTGGTCTGTTTTACTAGTCTAAATAAGCAAAGCTCTTTAGTTGGTTATCCATACTCCTGATCATCCTCCTAGCAGTTCTGTGAAACCTACCTTTCAGGTTATAGTTTCATGGTTTCTAGGGTCGGAAGGGACCTGAGCAGATCATCAAGTCCAACCCCCTGCCATGGCAGGAAAGAGTAGTGGGGTCAAATGACCCTGGTAAGGTGTTCATCCAGCCTCCTTTTAAAGACCCCCGAGGTAGGAGCCAGCACCACTTCCCTTGGAAGTTGGTTCCAGATCCTAGCTGCCCTGACTGTGAAGTAGTGGCTCCTGATATCTATCCTGAATCTACCCTCTGTCAATTTATGGCTGTTATTCCTTGTTACTCCCGGTAGTGCTCAGGGGAACAAGTGCTGTCCTATTGCCTGCTCATCTCTCTTGGCCAGTTTATAGATGGCCACCAGATCCCCTCTCAGACTTCTCTTGTGAAGGTTGAACATATTCAGGTCTCATAGCCTCTCCTTGTGGAGCCTTCCCTGCTGCCCCCTGATCATGTGAGTGGTCCTCCTCTGGGGGCCAGTAAATCTGAGTAAAGATTGAATCTATCTTTACTGAACATAGATGACCACAACTGCACACAATATTCCAGATGAAGTCTAACAAAGGACTTGTACAATAGCACTAACACTTCCCTAATTCCACTGAAAATATAACCTAGGAGTGCATTTCCCTTTTTCACAGCCACACTGTGTTGGTGGTTCGTTATAATCCTGCAATTAAGTAAAACAATCAAGACTTCTTGACTGCTTAGTTAGGAATAACAAAGAGGTGAATAAGTGAAAACTACCCCTTGGTTCCCTGCTCTGATTGCTGGACTGTTTCCAAAATGGTGGTCTACTTCAATCCAGTGACGCTTCCTTGGCTTGCAGCTTTTTAACAAAGCCTTCAAAGCAGCCTGTGGCTCCAATGACATCAAGAGTTTTTATATCTACTTCAATGGGGTCAAGATTTCACCTTCCATTTAGAATGAGGAATCATTACCTTATTAAAGTAATACCTGTCTAGCATCAGGATTTTTCATTTCTCTAATGTCCCAGGTGTCCCCAGACTCATAAGCCCCGCACCTATACATATCTTCTATCACTCAGCAGTCATAATAATACATCTCAGAAAATAGAATATGGGCTGTAAAAAACATGATTCATTTATTATAGACCCTGCTTTTACTAAAGGAAACTATTTAAGTTCCAACCTAAGCTTTCTGCAGTTTAAAATCATTAGCTATTATAAAAATCAGTCATTTAATTATAAACTACTGATATTTATTTAATAATTTTAAAACAATCTAGTATTCCTTCACTCATCAGGAGCTTGAAATTGTTTCTTTTGAGATGGAAAGGGGTGGAAATGAAATTTCTTCATAAGCTTCATTATTATAAATGCCCATATGAGATTCTGTCATCAATTCTATTTTGTCAATTAGGAAAAAACTGTGTAAATGTTAGGAAAGTACATCTTTTGTTTTTCAACTAATTGTTAGCATATGTGAAATGCATGATTGCAACCTCAAATATAATCAGAATTATTATTATTATTATTATTATCATTACTATTATTATTATTGAAAGTCTAGGCAAGTTGTTCAATGGTTTATAAGATTGTCAGATAAATGACTAACAAAAAAGTTTTGCTGGCTGACATAATTGCTGGCTGACATAGTCCAAATTCAAGTCAAGTGGCTAAAAGCATGTAAAATGACCTATTTCAGTTCTTGCTCTCTGTTGCACTGTTAGATGAAGAAAGAATAACTCAGAAAAATTTACTTTTCTCTCTCCAGTTTTCTAAGCATTGAAATTTCCAAAACTGCCTGACAGAACTCTACAGTCGAACTAATAGTGAAATCATGGAAGGTCTGATCTCTCTATATTACAGAAATTGGCTCAGAACAGCATACATAAGTTTCTAGTGATGCTTTATCTCCTTAGTATGCTAATAATTCAGCTGGTAATCCAGCCAATACACATATGGTAAAATGGACAACTTGTTCAAGAGCCTTATGGTAAAAAGCACTGTTGGAAAAATTAAATTAAATTAAATTAAATGAAAATGAGCTGAAATATTCTGCTACACTGTACGGACATGTCTACACAAGCGAGCACACGTCTGTTGCAGCATCTCTCAAAGCAGTTTGAGATACTGCAGGAAGCACACCATGAACTACAACATGCCGGAAATCCCAGTATCAAAAGAAAACATGCTGGAAAAAAGCAGTGCAAGACATGCTTCTGGAGCATGCCTCAAAGCAACTGGAGGCTGGGTCCTCCAAGGAGACACTCTAGCACCTGGCCAGAGCATCTCTATGCCTGCTGCATGCACCTGCTGCTCCAGCACTGTCTCAGTGTGCTTGAGGAAATAGAAGTGGGGCATAGCTAGCAGCAGTGGCTCAGAGCTGGCTGGGACCCAGGCTCTGTCCCCAGTAAGCAGGGATGTATGGGTGGGGGGACTGTGGGAGTTAGCAGGTCTCCCACCCCCTCAACCTCCCCATGGCACACAGCCCCTGCCTTCAGTGGCAGCAGTTAGCCCTTGGAGTACACATGGCCCACTGCAGGCAGAGCCCCCTGGTGGTGTGTAGTGCTGCCTGAGACCCAGGGGCTATATGTGGCGCATACTGGACTAGGCTGCTGGCATGCACCTTTGAGCAGAACTGGGTTAGCTCCTGCCTCTGCCCCAGGGCTCCTGGCACTTCAGACAGGAGCCGTGTGCCATCAGGCTGGGCTGGCTCCTGACTCCATGTGGTGGACATGTAGAGGCAGGAGCTGGCCTGGCCCAAAGGCACACAGGCCAAGTGGAGGCAGGAGCTGGCTCAGCCCAAAGGCTTGCAGTGCTGGGAGCCCCAGGTGGTGGGAAGAGCTGATCCTGATCCTGTCTGAAGGCATGCACCAGTGGGTTGGGCCAGCTACATGCACCATGTCTAGCCCCTGGATCACAGCACTGTGCATACTATAAGCACCCTTAGGACCCATTGCTGCTGGTGGCAGGGGCTGTGAATTGGGTTGGGGGGGCAGGAAGGTATGTGTTGGTCCTCCATACAAACCCCACACCTACAAACCACCTCCACAAATACCCCATACCCAACCACATACCCCACAGTCACACTCCCCTCACAAACCCCACACCCATGAACAACACCCCATACAATCCACCCACAAATCTCACATATCCCCGAAACCCCCACCCCCACACCTCTTCCCTACCCTTTTCCCCCCACAAAACTAACACCCTCCCCTACTAATCTCACACCCTGAATGCCCAGCTGCCAGATGGGATAGGACCTGCTGGCAGGAGCTGTGGCTTCAGGGGCAACTGCAGCACTGCAGCCCTGTCCCATGCCCACACCAGTGCTGGGACATGCAGCTCCAACCAGAGGGGTCCTGGTCACAGGAACCACTTGGGGGGTGTAATGGGCTGGTGGGGAAGGGGCAGGGGGGCAACAGGGATGGGTGATAGGCAGCGGGGACTGAGGTGGCAGTGGGAAGTATGGGTGTATGTGATGGGCCAGAGGTGTTAGCAGTGGTGTGTGAGAGAGACAGATGGGGACAGGGGAGAGCTCTGGGTAGAAGCAGCTGCCAGAGCTAGGCTTGGAGCTCCCCTGCCCCCCCTCCACCTAGAGCAGCCTGTGCAAGAGGCGGCCAGCCTGGAAGCCAAGGGGCTTGCCCAGCCCAGTCCCTGAGCCCCAGTTAAGGGCTTCCCAGAAACAGCATGAGGATTGCTGGGGCCTGGGCACAGGCACAGGGAGCAGAACAGCAAGGGTTGGCACTGCTCAGAGCCACAGAGCAGTGGGTGGGACAGCTGTAGCTGGACCTGTGTCCTTGTACAGGGAAGGAGCTACTGCCAGGAGGGAGTGAGTGAGGAGTACTGGTGGGGCTGTGAGAGTGGGGCAATGACATGGGCAGGGGCAGGGCACTGGCAAATAGTGCTGCTCATCATCACAAAGCAGTTGCAGGTTCAGCTGCAGCTGTTCCAGCATTCTGGTGGTGAAGATGGCAGGGGCAGCTCTGATTTTTCTAAGATAAAAAAACCAAAAGCAAACACCAAAGTGTATCAATATTTAGAATTAATTTGATTATAATGATAGAGGCACTGGTCTTCCAAATTGCTTTACAACTGTAAATATGTCAATGAAACATTGCCCAACTGATCTCTCTCTCTATATATAGAGGCATTTCATTTTAAATCACAGAAGAACATGGATTTGGGGTATTTTAATGAGATGATTTTGGGGGGTGGTTATCAGAGAGTTTGCTATTTTTAAACAGGGAACACCAGGAACACCCTGCTGGTGAGGCAAGTGGCAGGACCTAGGCAGAGGAGCCTGCCCAGGGCCATCACCAGGGAGCCACCTGGAGGGCAGGTGAAGTGGTTGACCTCCTGGCTATCTGGGGCCAGAAGGATGTGTTTTGACGGTTCAAAGTGGGCCTCTGCAATAAAGACATCTTCTGGGTGATAGTTGCCCAGATGGCAGAACTCAGGCATGGAAAGACATGACAGCAGTGCCACACAAAGGCCAATTGTGCAGCCATGGCCCAATGGGAGCTCACTGAGAGGTGCAAGCAGCTCTGTTGAAGTGCCCATACCACAGCCCAGGCAGCCATGTGGTCCCTGTCCAGATCTGGCAGGTGTGCAGCCATGGGGCCACAGGTCCAAGGGAATGGATGCTGTCACAGGTGGCAGCAGACCATACCCAGGCAGCAGACCCCACTGCCAGACTGCCACAGTGGGTAGAGGGTGCAGGGGCCACTCTAGGTTCGGGCTGCTTCAGCAGTCTGCCTGGCACAAGGGGCTAGTGTCTCCTGATACCAACTGGCCAGGCCTCCAAAACTTCTGAGGGCAAGTAGCCCTGAGCTGCTCACCAGGGCAGCTTTTTATACTGCTGGGGCCAGCACAGGCACTGGACCCAGCCTCTAGCTCCCCATGGCTGAAGATCCAGGAGAAGCTGGGCAGGGTCAGTTTGCTCCAAGTGGCACAATTTGCCCCACACAAAAGTGCTTGTTCAGGCACGTGTGCCACGGCACAAATCTGTGCCACTGCTACTTTAGCTGCTGCAGTACACTTGCTTGCATGTGGACATGCCCTATTAGTGGGTCTTTAGGATGGCCAAGGAGCGGGACTGGACCCTTCACAGTTTGGGAGGTTATGAAATAATTTATTGTTTCCCTTTGCCTTTTGAACATTTTTACTAATGTAAAATAAGCATACAATACTTCTGAATTAATGGGGTCAAGTCTTTAAGCTAACTACTTAAACAATGCGGTTAAACTATACTTAATTTTGATGCAAATTAAATGACAAATCCAAGCTGAGACAATTCTTCTCTGTGCCTAATGGTTTAGTTAGGGGAAGACCGCAGGGTGCTCATTGCTACCTTTAAACATGTCAAGTTTCATCAGCAGTAACATGCAAGATCCTCTTGCATCAAGCCCAGCCAGTAAGTAGGGAACTCTACAAGAAGGTTGAATGTGCTTTCGTTTATGGTTCATTGGTTATTGCGTACATTAGAGTGCACACAGTTGCACCATTTAATAGGTCAGACAGTTAAATAGTAGATTAAGCCCCTCATAATACATTACATTACTGCCTCCTTACTTTACTCATGCAAACATACTGAAATGGTTTCTTAAAAATAATATGAGATAATAAACAACACCCACCCTCCTGTTTATACTCCAGCAGTCAATGTTTACTTTTGTCCTGTGTCGAAAACTAAGAAAACAATCATTTCCAGGCTAGATAAAACTTATGTAAATATCATCAGGTGTATTTAGTGCTATTAACCCAGCTATAAAGACCTTAGTCACACAGTATATTCAGGAAGAAACTCTCATTAGCAGGCCCTTAAATCATTGAATAACACCTTAATTGTGCCAAAGTAGAATTATATGTACACATAAGTACGTAAAAGCCTCATTAATAGGATGAAAAGGAGCAATTTGATTTTTAGCTAGTTATAAAGAAAGCAAAATATACATATATTTTAAAGAAATTTTGGTTGGTAACAACCACATTAACAAGAGTTGGTTTAGTAACCACAGATATACCTGCTCTGTATACAATCCCATTCCACTAAAAGCCTCTTCTCATAAAGAGAAGTGGCTCTAGAATGGCCCAGAAATGTTAGGTGCTCATTCTTTACATAAAGTTTTTCTCTTTCTAAAAGTCTGGCCATTCAAATGCCGAGATCTGAAAGTATAGCTTGCTCTTTTCAGTTCATAAGTAACCAGTAACAAAGGGTCGGGGGGGGGTTTGTCTAAATTATACTCCTATTATCTGCAATGGGCTTACAAAAGGGTGCACATGCATTACATTTTGAATGATAGTATCAAGTTTAGCGCAGTAGAAATGATTAGTGTGCAGGCATTCACAACACTTAGTCTGGTCCAAAAATTGTGTGTGCAGTGTAAAGTTAGACTTTGCCTGATTCTCACAGCGAGTGACATCCCCAAAGCAAGCAATGCCTTTCCAGGACTTAAATGCGTCTTGGGGGACCATCTCCTGCAGAGGTAGTAGATTGTAGAGAGAAGGGATCTTCCTGGCACAGTAATAATTCTCAAATCTCAGCAATGAGAGACTTTTAACCAGAGATTTTGGGAAGACAGTTCTGTGTACTGTGACCAGACAGTCACTGTGCACCTCACAGGATGCTGTCACATCCTGTCCTCAGGCTTAAGTGAGAGCCTGGTTGAGTTTCTTGGGAGGGTCCCACCCCTGGCCTGCTAGACTGCCCTCTCAGCATGGCAGCAGAGATTGCCACCTGCTCAGATGACAAGCCCCTGCCACCAGATCCCAAATGGACTGGGCGGGGGAGCACAAAATAACTTGTGGCATCAATGGGAGATAGAAGGGACAGGAGACTTATTGTTTCCAGCTCCTACATCCACAGGAGTGCCCAGATGAGATATGGCAGTGGCCAGAATTTTTGCAGTTATCCCCCATGTGATCAGAAAAGTTTGATACATTACGCAAAACTGCATTCTTGTCTCTATTCTTGAGGACAACACCTGCATGCAGGAAGGGAGCCCATGGGAAAACAAGGTGGTAGCTCAAGTATGGGTCACCACATAGGTGTGGAGTGGATGAGAGAGGTCCTTGGGAGACAGCAACAAAAGTATGGAGGAGATGCTGGAAACTGGGTTGGCACCTCTGAGCACTGGGTACATACTGCACACTCTTGGCACCACAAGCTTCAGGATTGGCTTGAGGAGAGACTCTAAATGTGGAGGGGGTGGTGGTTACATTTGGCCTTCTAAGGTGAAGCAATGAGGGGTTAAGATGATTACTTAGTGTTTCAAGGAAGCTACCTAGCTTTAGCAGAGCTGGCAAAGTCCCAGTGGCAGGAGAAGGAGTTCATGGACATGGTCCTGAATTGCTTTGCAGTGACCTATGATGCTCCCAGCTGGCATCAATGCCATGTCCCTGAGAGATGCTATAGCCCTCTAGACCCCACGTGGCACGAGAGGCTTTCCCCTACTGCATGTCCAATGGCATGTCCTCACCCTGAGGTGTGGGAAGGAACATGGGACCTACATGTGGGACCCATAGATGTAGGGTTGAGGGGGGATGTCCCCCTAGTCTCAAGGAGGCAGTGACCCCAGCGGTTGGTGGCAAGAAGGGCAGCCAGACATATCTTTGCAAGGTGGAGCAAATTGTGTAATTGAGACTAGGGTATCCAGGACTCAAGGGCAGGACCACCCCTGAACACCACAGTCCTCCTTCATTCAGCCCCCCCTCCCCAACAGCTGCGGGGTTCCCTCCATGAATGTAGCTCTTCCCCCCCTGCTCCCCCCAGATGGTACTGACTTGGACAGCCTGAGCAAGGCACCAGACTCCTGAAGTCAAGAGGATGACCACAACCCACTGTCCCACAGCGACAGACCATCACTGAGATAGGGCCTGGAGACAGTGTGCAGAAACCCCATCTCTTCCTCCCACCACGCCCAGGACCTATAAAGGAGCATATCTGGGCCCCAGGACACTATTCCTGTTACTAGACAACACTAGCAGAGTGGGGAGAAGTATCTGCTATCCATGATCTAGGGGTAGGAGGCACTCCCTGATTGTGGTCAGGGGTCACATGGTCAGGGCCCCCATAGAGGGCAAGGGAAAGGGAGAGGGAGATCTAGGGTCCATGGGCAAGTATGTCCTGGTCCCTCTGAGGCCTGCAAGGAACCTGCTGCCCCAGCAGTAGAGCTAGCTCCTGCACTCCCCACATTCACACCCACACAGCCCTGTCAGGGGGGCAGTGACTTATGGATCAACCACTTGTCTTCCACCTACACCAAGATGACTCTGGTTTTCACTCCCGAGCCAGGGACTTCATGTGTTGCATGCTCCAGGTTCCAGTGGAGAGTTCTACCTCACTGGCATAAGCTTTCAGATCATCTCACCCCACCCTCACCCTGGCATACAGTGTTTTTCAGCAGAAGGAAGGAGGACCAGTTTTTAACATGGCTAACATTCAACAGTTTTTAGTAAACTTATTTTTGTCAGTTGAGCCATTTCTCTTTCCCACACTGAGTTCCCTGCATCCAGATGTTTGCCCCTCCCAAAGACGGTGTCAAGCTGGGCAGGGGTTTTCTTTGACCCCGATTGCCTCCTGAAGTCCCCAGGAAAAGATTGGATCTGTAAGGCTTACAGATGGGGAAACTGAAGCAGGAGCTATGTGGCAGATAGGTCAGATCCCTGCCCAAGGTTGGGCCTTGGTACTCAGGGCTTCTAGCTTCTCTGTGTCCTCAGATCCTACACCTCCAACAATCACCCAGAGGCCCAGAAGATAATCCCCCAGGGTGCCCCTGACCAGGACTCCCTGATAGGTGCAGTGTCCAAAGCACGGGTATTCTTTCAGGGGCATGCTGTGGCTTGCAACATGCTTCTCCAGAGTCAGGAATGGTTTTATGCTGATGACCTGCTACTTGATGCAAGGGCCCAGCTGGACAATGGTGTCAATGAAGGTAGCCTGGCACATGTGACAGTTCTGCAGCCACTGCTCATAATCCCAGGTATGTTGAACGATCCATTCCCACTATTTGCTGCTTGTTTCATGGGCTCCAAATCACCACTTGACCGTCTGGAGGTGGTGTCTCAGCACCTGGAGTCAATAGAGTCCAGGAGCTACTCAGCTTCCTTGACCAGGTGGAAATAGTCAGCTGATTCCAGTAGGGTCTAGTATGTGGCAGGAAGGTGCCATACATCTGCCAAGTCATTTGCAGATGGGCACATTTAATCTCCCAAAGCCTCTGTCAAGAGTTGTGCGGCGCACGAAGAAGGACATGCTGCAGCTCCTAAGTCTGTGGGCTCATTCATAACAGGTAGGGATCCATGGCAGGGTGAGGACAGAGAAATTGATGTTCTTGCAACTAACTATAGAGGGAAATTGCTCTCAGTCTCTCCTAGAAAACCTTTGGGCAGGGTTGGGAAGGAGGTAGTGCTCTGTGGCAGCAAGCCAGTCAGGACTGCCCTGCACTGTCAACTACACTCAGCAATTTCTGGCAGTCCAGAAAACCTTCACAGTACTCTAGGATGTGTCCCAAGGGGACTCCAGTTTGAAAACTACTTTCAGAACAGGCTGCCTGTGAATCATCTTTGCCAAATGCTTTTCCTGTACTCTATCAGGGGGTTAGGCTGCCCAAATTAAATAGTGCCACTTGGACCAGTTAACTTGAATGCTTTCACACCCCCACAGATGTCAGTGACTTTAAATAATTCTTATGTAATTTCACTGATGATGTATAAAGAATGGAAAGGTTCCATTTGTTTCTTATTGCAAGCTCGAAGAGGCAGCAAGCGAGCCCCAGGGAGTCTAGTCTCTCTGGCGAATTGTTTCTGAGCGGAATCTATGGTTCAGTTACTCATTAGCAGACTCAAGTAAGGAAAAAGAAGCAATAAATTAATAGATTTTAAAAGGGAACATAGAAACTAACAAAGTTAAAAATCCACCAAGTCTATTTCATATTTAGCACCAGCATATAATCACTAGGCAAAGAATTTCAACAACAGTTAAATGCACAAACCACAAAACACACAGAATTACTTTCAGAATTAATTGCAGTTAAGGACTCTTGTGTGTACACCTGGTAAAAGCAGCTCATGACCCTCACAGGCCAAGCAAAACACCTTGAAGTCAAGGAAAAGAGCATTTTTTGCAACAATTTAATATTATATCTTGGACTTGATACAGTTATTTTATAATATAAAAGGACTTGCTTCTTCTGATTTACAGTAAAATATAAAAGTTTAAATACACCTGAGCAAATTTTGAGTAAACCTACATTTGAGCCACTACCTATCACGTGTGACTGTATAATTATGCTGAGGAAGGATACATACATTAACTAATACTACAAGTTTAAACTTGGGATGGGAGAAAGCAGTGAGGAACTAGATAAAAAAGGTCTTAGACAAAATCTGAGGCAATTAAAGCCAGTGTGTTCAACATGGAATCTTCTTACAATTATCCTCATTAAGACTCAAATGACAACCATATTCTTAAGACAAAAACCCCAGGATATTATGAAAATAAAAATCAACCATTAAAACAAGTTCATGTTGCAATTTTACTTTTACAACTTTAAGGAAACGGATTCCTACCTAAAGCCAAACTGAAATCTGAAACAGACCCCTCAAACCGATTAAACACGATCTATCATAATAAAGCAACTAGAGAAAACACATAAGCTAAAGCTTCTAAACTGAAGTGACATCACTTTGGATTAGATTGAATCCATTTCCTCTAAATTGTTTAGTACCTTTTTTGTAAAAAAAAACCCCATTTCCACCTTTTGCTCATCACTGTTTACACGACAGTATAAATAAAGCCAGGGCAATACTTGTTGTGCATGCACATGTGCACACACACACTCATGCATACATGCACTCATGCACAAATTACTTTATTGTTGTCATTTCCTTTAAGCCATTTTGTCAGCTGCAGTTCTCAATTTTAAGTATGAGACAGCTGTAACTGATGATGGAAAACTTGAAAGGGTTTGAAGCTGGAACTTCAGATAAAACTTTCCAAAGTTCTGAAGTTTCTCTCTCCCGGTATACAAACCAATGTTGGAAATGACTAAAGAACAATTTTTGGTGAAGAATAGGAACCACAGGTAGTTTAAAAATCTTTCCATCATAAATGAGCCCCAATCAAAAGCTTGGTTTAGCTCTGCTGGAGAAGAACGGAGAGATTAGCATGTGGGAACAGATCCAAAGTTTAGGAATGTTTGAAACTGAGCATTTTATTTGAACCACTCCCTTCCCACTGAGATTAACCACACACACAAACCACACTAACTATTAAAAGTAGGATATAAAAAGGATGTGTAGAAAGAAAGGGGACTGATTCACTTACTTCCTGTATCATAAAACATACTTTCATAATTTCGCCTGCATAAAAATTCAAGCAATGCATCTGTGTCAAACTAATTGTTTCCAATCAACTGTGTGTAGCACTCATGTTTGCTCATGTAGAAATATATGTAAATTCTCAAATAAACAAAAAAAAGAAAACAATTGGCCATGCATATGAATACCTTGTAGTACTGTATGATTTGGAAATGTAGGTTATTATTTTTGACAAATTATTGCGTATATTAAGCCTATCACTAGACAAGCAAAAATTAGGTTTCACTTCCTCTTCTCAAAAGGATGTATTGCTATCACCACAGACAAATTAACACCCTACTCAAGACTGTGAATATAGTTTTCTCATGATATGTCCGCACAGAAAAAGGAAGGTGACTGCAGCATGGTCAGCCTTACCTTACCTTTAATCTGGCTACCATGAGCAACAATGACATGGTAGCCCAAGCTTCAATTTGGGTTAGCAATGAAAGTTCAGACCAGGGGTTGGCAATGTTTTTGGACAGAGTGCCAAAACCACCTGCAAACTCAGCTTGTAAGATGTTGGTGTGCTAGAGGCAAGTGGCAAGGGGCCCAATCCTTGTTGTGGCAGTGCAGCCCCAGCCTCAGCCCCTTCCCTGCCATCCACCCTGAGGTGCATGTGCCAAGCAAAATGCCTTTGCATGCCACGCTCTGGCGCCTGTGCCAGGGGTTGCCTACTAGGGTTGTGTGGAATTTTGCCAGCAGTTTTGTTTCAACGCTGTTTCAACCTGTTTCGAGTTCAAAACAGCAAAATCAAAATGAAACAGAGAGCTTTGAAACAGCCTTGAAATGAAACGAGGCACGTCGAAACGTTTCAAAGCTCAAGCTGGGCTTTCCTTCAGGGAAATGGAAACTAAAGTAAGGAGACGGAGGGGGAAGAGAGGGAAGGAGCGCTCTCATTATTGACTGTGTAGCTGGCCAATGACTGTCATCCTTCCCTGAGGTCACTTCCAATCCCAGTGCTCTGGGGGAGGGATGGAAAAAGTGCATAAAAGTCAGCATTGTTTGAACTGCCCTGCTTTCTGCCTTGGTGTCAGTTGAGTGAGGGTGCACCTTAACACATACATGCCATCATCCACCCATGTCACGAGTGTTGCTTGTCAGCAGCTAGAGGTGCAGGGCTCCAAAACCCAGATTCCCCCTGCACCTATCTCCTTGACAGCTGGCAGGCTATGTGGCCCCATAGGGGGCTAGCATGCCAGCATTTTTCACCCTGCTGGGCCTCAACGCACAGTGTCACCCATGTCATGAGTTTTGCTTGTTCACAGCAGTTTTGCTTTCAAGATTTTGAGGTACAGTTTCCAAGAAACCCATGCACCCATCTTCATGAAACTTTGCAGGCTCTATGTTCTCATAAAGGGCTACCATTCCTGCAAGTTTCATGCAAATCAGGCCAGAACTGACAAAGTTATAGGCTGTTTTGATCTTCCCCATTATAGCCTATGGGCAAAATGGTGAAGCAGCGTCCGAACTGCAAAACTGTTTCGATGAAATGAAACGGAAGAGCAGTTTTGAACTGAAACGAAATTCAAAATGAAACGCTGATCTGTCAAAATGTCGAAATGCAAGTCGAAATGGAGCGGTGCTGTTACGCAGAGCCCCATTGCCTACCCCAGTTCAGACCATCTGAGGGTTCTGGGAAGAACTCTGGTTGCTAATCTGTATACCCTATTGTGGTTATGTCTTTACTGCTATTGTTGTGTGTGAACTAGATTAAACTGAGAATAGGAATGCCTTCACATGCTACAATTACACCTTTATGTTGCCATATAAATATACAAAAAAGTCAACCACTGGAGGGGCTATAGTGGTTATACTACATCACTATTTCAAAGGAAAAAACTATATGGGGAACTCATCACCATGCTGTAAACAAAAACAAAAAGCACAAACAAACAAAAACCCCAATACACAACTCACCTAAGTAGTAAAGACATAGCCTTGGAGTTTCAAGGTAGGCTGTACTTCAAGAAACAAAAAGTACATTTATCATTTCTGAAAAACAGTGCACGGTACTTTCAGTAGTTATTCATGAGGACTAGAACTTTTGACAATCATGTTTTGAAAGTGAGATCTTCCTCCTACCACCGACAGGGGAGGAACACTAAATGCAGACGCTATCCTCAAGTGGAACTTGTTTGTTTATAAGCAAAGACCTGTTTAATGTATTAGGCAGCAACATACGACATTAAGATGCTCCTCACTAATTCCTACTCAAGCAGCCTATTCAAGGGGACTGTGAAAAGAGACTGATAGTAGGGCTTTCGTATCATTGTAGAAGTTATTACTCATTATCTATATATTATCACTGCATCTTGGAACACTAGTAATGGAGTGGGAACCAAATTGTGCTAGATACCATGTAAGCACAAGAATAAAAAAGAATCCATCCCCCAAAGAGCTTATCAGGCACAAACAGTGGAAACACCAGATCAGTTAAAGGTAAATAAAAAAAATCAGTTTTAAATTAAAGCAGCTAATAAGAAAGTATGTCCATTAAAATTCTGAATCCATAACATCTAGCCCCATGTTAAAGGGATAGCTCCATGTTATAACTCTTGTTTTCTTTGTTCTCTTGTCCACTTGTTTTATAAACTGTATCACCTTCTGCCCTGAGCCTCTGTCAGGACTGGTGACCTATACATCGAATACATACATCAATAAACAAATAAATAAAGAATACATGAACTGAGGCAATGAAAGGTCAAGTAGCTTGCCCATGGATGTGATGAGTCAGTGACACAGGCATGAAATAGACTCTGAGAATCAACAAATCGTTAAATACACAGTCTCAACTAAAACATTTAAGCAAAGGGAGAATTAAATAAAATTAGGGTGGTGCAGTTGCTGAAACATTATAAAGAGCTGAACAAAAGCCTCTCCTCTCATAGGTATGCAGAAGTTGCCTGCTGAAAGCCAAGGACAGTAACACATCTACTGTAACATTTGCAGTTCAAATGGTATATACATACTTATCAAGGAAATATTCTGCTAATATTCTTTGAACAGGAATTTCTCTAGAGATTTACACACTTTGCACTTTGGGGGGAAGGGGGATAAGGAATGTCTTATCTGTATGCATATTCTGTCAACTGAGAAGAGCAGTGGAGGATGCTTCTGAAACACACATGCCCACTGAAATTCATCACCATTCTCTGCCTGCTCCATAACGGTATGCAAGTGGTAGTTCTCAATAAGGGATTTATCACAGATCCCTCTGAGGTTAAGATGGGAGTTAAGCAAGGCTGATTCCTTACCACGATGCTATATTTGACCACCAAGGAGCTTCTGGTAAGAGTGGAACTAAACTACAGAATGGATGGCAAGCTGTTTAATCTCAGCCGACTCCAAACCAAAACCAAGACAACCCCCAACCTCAATCATCGAACTCCAGTACGCTGAGGATGCTATTGTGCGTGCTCACTCAGAAGCAGACTTTGAAACCTGAAAAAACAGAACACTGACATCAATTTGTGAGAGGCTATAGTCCAGGACCACCCCAAATGGAGGAAGAGTCTGCTGCAAGGATCTCAGTACTTTGAAACCTTATGATGACAAAAGGACACAGAAAAACAGGAGCAGCAGAAACAGCATGCCTTGGACCAAATCAAGAACCCAGACCCACCCACCTCACACAGAAATATTTGCTTGAGTTGCAACAGACCCTGCCTATCCCAGATAGGCCTCATCAGCCATCTTTGGATCCACCGATAAAATAATTGTGGAAGACAATTATCCTCAACTGCTAGGGGTTACCAATGATGATGAGGCATAACCTTTCCCAAAAAATATTATTTGGTACTCTTGCCATGACACTGCCTTAACTTCATATTAAAATATTTTTAAAAGGAATTATATAATATTTGCAATGCTTACTGTATTGCTTATCTACAGCTATTTCCTATCTTCAGTTCCATTGATTCAACAACATTGATTCATTAGCAGATTTATCACGTTCCCCTCTCCACGCTTAGGTAGTACACATATTTTAGTGCTGGTGTATATATTGTGAAATTTCTTGGAATCTCATCTGATGGATACTGAAAAAAAAATAAATTTATAGGATTTATATGCAATTATGAAGAATTAAAAAATTAAATGGCTACGCTACAAGAGGGCTGCAAGAGTTTTACTGACTCTAATGGGGATTATCTAAATTGCTGCTCTTTTTTTCAGAACTCCACCCAGAATATATAGGTTACTTGAGAACTATAGACGTAAATGGGAACTGAGAACAGGCAGTTATCTGTTAATGCTAAAAAGAGCATTCACTATTCATATATTTGGGAGACATGGATGATAATGCCTGTCTTCACAATTCACAGTTAGTAATTTAATGATAATAAATGAGCATAGGGTGAAGAAACTGAACACATGGGCACTAATAGATTAATTTTCCTTATCTATGTGCTTATTAATGCCAGACATCCCCAGGAAGCCTGAGTGCGTAATAAGACCAATCTTGTGGTGCTCTTGTTCTGCAATGAATGTTGTCACTTCAAGAATAGCTTGAGGGTTCTTGGGCAGTTGATTTAGCCTCCCCTGAAAACCAACTGGAATATAATACACTTTAAACTTGAAAGAGTGAAGTAGTGGCCTGGGAAGCAAGTGATATACAATACTATAATTACCAGTAAACAGTACAGGAACAGGAATCAAAAATATGGTTTCTAGCCCAATCTACTGAACAGTGAGTATGTTATCTTGGCAAGTTAATTAACCCCTTTCTTTCAAATGCATTACAAGTAACATGGGACCAATACCAGGAAACTGCAGATTACAAATGTTGTATCCAAATGTGGGCAACTTTTTATTAAGGCATAGCTATATTTACCTATGTTTATATATTGTTATGTTATGAATAAAGCTAAGTATGGAATATCCTTAAATAGCTCATACAGATATATAGGACACTTCAGCAAGATTATTGCCAAAGCAATTTATGCAGAATGCAAACAAAAAAATAAAATGATATAAAACATTTTTCAATAGCTACAAATACAATGAAATGGATCATCTCAAGTATCTATAGAATATCTAGGCTCCTTATCCCATATCTATTGAATATCTAGGCTCCTTAGCCCATAATGTCACTGGTGGAACAGCCCTTTTGAAAAGTCAAGCCTCTTACCTAGGGCCAGGTACAGTCAGACTTGTACTGGTATAACTAATCAGAAACCAGTTTAAACATGAAAACAGAACAGAAGTTCAGCACACACAATGATTTAAAAATGGCAGAACCTGGTCTAAGATTTGACCCCACCCCACAAAGGGCAAATGTGTGCTTTGTTCGCAACCCATCTAAACTATTCCACTTACAGCAAACTGTAAAACTTGGATAGATTCTACCTCAGGCTTTTTGAATGTCTGTATCTAACCTAGTTGTCTAACTGTGAACTTAGAAGCCTGACTTTGGGAAATCACTTTTTTAAAACTGTGACCAGTATACTTTAGTTAGCTTCTGTCCTAAGGTGCTACTTAGGAAAGTGATCAGCCTATAAGTATGTTTCTTGCAGGTGAGATGCTTCCACAAGTCTGCTACCATTTTTGTCCTTCTTCCCCTGCTTTGGTGCCTACTCCCATTTTATTCAATTCCACTTCCGAGCTTCTCTGCAGAAGGGTATATTTACTTTCCCTTTGCCTTGTTTGCTTTCAGATCTTTTAAAATATCATCACATTGCTTTATGATGCATGATATAAATTGGCCCATCCAGATGGCCTTTTGGAATATCAGGAAAAGAAAAACAGTTGCATATACTTTGTTGCTTGGAGGATGTGACAAAACTGATTTTAAACCTTAAAAAAGGTGCTTGTTTTGTGGATTTTCAGGTGGTTGCAGAAATTATACATTGCAAATATAGTAAAGGAAAACGTAATAGGCACCAAAGTTTCATAGGAGATGTGTGAAATGTTGCAGATCTTTTAGGGGTGTAGGTTGTAGCCGTATTTGTCTAAGGACATAGGCAGACAAGGTTCTTTCGGTAAATCTGATATCTTTTATTAGGCCAACTAAATAGTCGGAAAAAAAAAATTCTTAGCAAGCTCTATCCAGGAAGAGCACACATCAACTGCAGATGCTTCCTCAGCCTAACAAAGGGTTTTTAAACCCAAAAGCTTGCTAAGAAAAAAAAATTCCAATTATTTAGTTGGTCTAATAAAAACTATCAGATTTACCCAAAGAACCTTGCCTGCATATCTTTTAGAACAGCTTTTGAATTCTAATCGCATTTTATTTTATGGCTTCTCATCTAAAAGCCGTAAAATAAATATCCATTAGAAGATTAGTTTTGTTTTTGTAGCTAATTTTCTAAAGATAGACAAGGACATCCAGGTAAAGACATGGAAAGCTAAGGAATGGCTTTTCCCCCGTTCCGTTTTTGGACTTTCTTTTTGGAGCTTTGTGCTACCTTCCAGAGTTTAATTCCATAATAGGAGATGAATATCTACCCCCCAAAATTAAAGCTGGGGAAGGGAAAGGTTTACATCGTAAAAGTATTTTATGAACCTTACTATTTACACACTAGAGTGAAGCACACAAAGATTATTAACTCCATAATGAGGTGCTGAAGCTAAGGGCCTACCCTTCTAAAGAGAACATTTTCTGTCATTTAAACAGAAGCAAGATCAAGTTTTGTTTGACTTGTTTAATGCCATACAGCAGAATCAATTTAGAGTCCAGGAGCTCTTGTCTTTTTTGAGGGTTTATACAGTCCCTTCTTACCTAAGGGTATCTAAGCAGAAGTTCTGAGTAGGAGTAACTGGATCCCCATCGGCATTCAAACTAAAGCTTAGAGTGAGCTACTTTGTTTTCACCACCAATTTTCAAGTGAAGCCTGATGTGTTCTCATCTCCTCTCATCTTATTTTGCCATTAACATCTTCCCATGCTCTTTGCTATGTAGGAGTTAAATATTCTCTAAAGGAGGATCAAACACCTGCGTTTCTATTAGCTCTCTTGCCATCCTGATAATAACTGAACCTTTATTTTAACCATTTGATGAGAAATTGTCTGTGGGCAGAAAGGCAGTCAAACAACTGCATTATTTATATTTAGTTGTTCATAGAAACTACCTGGGGCAGGTCCATGAAGGATGAAAGCATTGTGCTAGCTGATTCATGCACCACTTTTGTTATATTGTTGGTGTCCAGCCATACAGCACTTTCAAACAGTAGAAACATACTTTATATGGGTTTTTTTTTCAGGTGTAAAACCAAATTTATCTCGTTAGCAGATTGATTTTTAAAGTATCTATAGAACTAGCCCTCTGTCTCTCATCACCTTCTTTTAAAACTTTGACACTGTCAAAGCTATAGTGATAACTTATGCTATAACAGTTAACTAAACTCCAACTCTGCCTATGTGCATAGGTACCAACTTGTCCTCTGTGCTACCCCAGTAGCATGTGGCAATGTTTCTAAAGAGGAGCATGTCCTTCAGAGCTTTAATCATTATCCCAGGGCCAGCTGCTTTAAGAACAGCTCTCTCATAGACACTCAATATTATTTCTTGAATAGAAGTGGGAGGAGGGGATGTTATTCTTAGTGTGGATTCTACAAATAGAAAAAACATTATTAAAAGGCTTTTATTCAGTGAGTATTAATTAATCTTGTGAATTTATTCCAATATAAAAGTATAATATTTAGTAAGTCTCTTATGAAATCTGTCACTACTGTCTTGCCTTTCTCCTTGCTCTTGCTATAGAGATTATACTTTTTGTTCTCCTTCACCGATTACATTCTACCTGCCTATCCATTAGTAGTTAGCTTGTGAGCTCTTTCATGCAGTAATTGTCCTTGCTTAGGTTTTCAAAAAAGCTAGATCTTGAGTGCTTTCTCATGTGATAGGTCATTTCTGGGAAACTACAGTTTCATGGGAAAGGGTTAGTTTATCATTGCGTATTGTTTACTGGAGCACAGCTTCAAGCCAACTCCTTGCTGAGACCTTTACTTCTTTGTTCCTGTTTATAGTACAAAATAACAATGGAAGTTTTTTATACCTACCAAGATGACTGTTTGCTATAAGCCAGGGTGTCAACCTCATTTTGTCCCCCAGGTCTGATCCAGACCATAAGGTCCCTTGCTGGTTGCATCCAGACCTACCTCCAGCTGTGGGGTGAGTAGAAGTTATGTTGTTCCCTGTGGCTGCCCGAGCCAAAGTGTAGGCTCAGAAAGCTGTGGGGGATTAATACCAATGCCACTTGTCCCATCACCAAATTACTGCCTCCCCTCAGTAATCCCACAAGCTGGATAACAAGATTGATGTTTGGCCCTACTATAAACTGAAGTATAAAACCCATGTACATCATAGCTTAGTATTCTGTACATTAGACCACAGGTTCACGAGTTCTGTCAGTGCCTTTGAAAGGAGCTACAGATTTCACCAAATTGCTTTGAAAAAGTTATGGTACGTCTTTTTTCTCTAAATATATCAGTCCTCTTGCTATAAATCTAAAGCTGTTGCTAGGGAACAATTCAGCTCTATAACATGCTCATAAATTCAACCTGCATCCCTCTGCTAATTTTGACTACTGTTTTAATTTATTCTCTGAACACTGTTTTTCTGAGGTGACTATAATACGCATAAATAAGTGAAATATCCTCATCAGCATCACCTAAATCTGAGAAGTCCCAGCCCATGTCCTATACTAGGAGCTCAGACGTCACTTTCCATGGAACTAATGACAGGTTGGTGGAAAATTTAAGCCATATTTTTGCTGTTAAATCAAAGGAAAAAAATTATTGCTGCCAAAAACAATTCCCTTTGCAATTCTTTACCTCAGTTATCTGCAGCATTCTGGGTGTAATCTGCTGTCTCTGCTCATTGTTCTGATTGGTAAAGGAAGTACAGGTCACTCTGCAATGGCACCTGAACACAGCTGCACAGATCATTCCTTGTAATGATTGTAGTTACACAATAGTGAGAAATCAAAATGCACATTTCCTGCCCTAGCTGAAAGGTATCTCTCTTTACAGAAAAATAACTAATGCAAAGGGCGGAAACCTTTCATATTCTCTTTCAAAAAAGAACCGATGTGCTATGTAGCCAAGATGCATTAAACTTTATTAATGAAAGCCAGATAGCAGAAGGAAAGGGGGAATGTTTATTTGATCAGAACTCTTTTAAAAGAGTTCTGATCAAACTAAAGGCAAACCTGACTGATAACAGTTCGAAAAGTCTCCTTAGTGCACTCAATACTTACAGTACTGCCCATGGAAAAGTGCAGCTATAATTGATCTCACATGCCATGCTACAGTTTCTAGCATGTCACTTAGTAATATTAGTTCTGCACTATTAACAGCACACCAAAAGAATCTAATCAAGCATCCATTATCCTCTGGTAAATATTATGCATTATCTTATTAGAGGATCATGACTTTTAGTTACCAACAGCAAAGAGCTGCAGACCAGAGCAGTCAGGAAGCAATTTCTGTTCTGCAAATGTGGAATAATCGTGTGCAACTATTGTCTTTTACTAAGTCATATTAAATTCAATAGTTACTGATTGAATCCTGTGGTGAAAATAATCATGGTATATTATTTATTCATTGGATTGGCATATATTTTGCTGCTTCTCTAATGTTTACTAACGATTGCCGATTGAATAGAATATTTCTACTGCTAAGGATTTATTATCAACCTGAATATTTCAACAGTTTATTGTCTGGTGAAATCTACTGTGAAAGGAAGCATCTCTCCTTATGATCCATCTCCTCAAGAAAAAAAGTCCAACGCTCAGATTTCAGTGAGTCCATTTTAAATAAACAGAGAAACCAATTAACCACTGAGGTAGCATTTGGAAAAATTGCAAAACACAGATTGATCAAAATAGAAATACTTAAATCCACAGGATTGGCAGGAGTCTCTGGGATTTTCTATCCAAATCTCCTGCCTTCACTGACATCCACTGCAATCATCCACTCTGCCCACACATGCCACTGCCACAAAATAGCTTATAAAAACAGTGGCAGTAACATGTGACAGGTAAAAAGCAAGGAGACAAGGATGATTCCAATGTATCACTACTACTGCAATGAAAGGGAATTTCTTAGGTTAATATATAGTCAGGTTATACAATGTGCCATAGCCCCATGCTACAGAAGACGGCAGAAACCCCTCCCCCCCAAAACACCACCACAAAACAAAGCAAAAAACCCCAACACCACCAAAAACCCCGTAGTCCTTTCCCTTACGAACTGGGCAAAATATTTCATTTCTACCCCAAAATATAGCAACTGCTTTCACCATACACAAGAAATTGCAGGAGAGCCATCATTTATTATTTATTTGGAGGATGGTATTGAATTCACACTTAGCAAGTTTGTGGATGATACCAAGTTGAGTGGAACTGCGGACACTGCAGAGAAGGATTAGGATCCAGAATGGCCTTGATAAACTGGAGAAATGCTACCCCCCTCCACAAACAAACAAAAGGTGTGGGGGGTGGGGAAATTAATCAAATGAAATTAAGTAAGGACAAATGCAAAGTCCTGCACTTGGGATGAAACAACTGCATGTACAAATAGAGACTGGGGAATGAGTGGCTAAACCAAATTACTGTAGAAGAGGACCAGAGTTATAGGGGACCACAAGCTAAATATGAACCAAAAGTGTGCTCTTGTAAAAAAAAAGGCTAACAGCATCCTGTCTCTTGCAAATTAAAGGAAGTGATTCTCCCACTCCATTTGGTACTGATGATGACTCATATGGAGTATTACGTCCAGTTTTGGGACCCTCACTTCAAGAAGAAACTGGACAAGTTAGAAAGAGTACAACAAAAAGTGACAAAAATTTTTAGAGGCCTGGGAAACATAACTTATGAGGCTAAAAGAATAATAATTGTTTAGTCTGGAGAAAAGAAGTTTGAAGGGGAATTTGAGAACCATCTTCAAGTACCTGAAAAGTGCTTATACAGAAGATGGGGACAAACTATTCTATGGCCTCAGTGGACAGGGTTAGAAGCAATGGTCTCAAATTTCAGCAGGGAAAATTTAGGTTGGATATTAGAAAGAATTTTTTCATTGTGAGGGTGAATAAGCTTTAGAAGAGGCTGTCCAGGGAGGTGGTGGAATCTGCATCCTTGAAAGTTTTTAAGAGCTATTTAGATGGATACTGAACTGGGATCTTTTAGCCAGGGGTGATCCTGGCTTAAGGAAGGGGTTAGATTAGACCTCCAGAGGTCTTGTCCTACCCTACTATCCTGAGACCTATAATTCCTGGCTGAAGCACAAACATACCTCACCTAAACTCCCATCCTTACTGGTGGCCAAGGTCCACCATTTCAAAGGAAGGCAGGAAAAATACAGAACAAACCACACACAGCCAGTGATCCCCCACCCAAACCAAACCCAGAAGCTAAATAAAGCATTCACTGGAGGATGGGAGCTTCTTCCTGGTCCCCACAGGTGACCAGATGAAGCTCTGAATTACAGAATTAGTAGAAACCTCCTTGACAGATGTTTCTTTTCAAATGCATCACAGTGATACCAAACATTGTTTCAAGCAAACCCCTAGCCTAGAAAGTTATCCCATCCATAAATTTATTCAGCTTCATCTTGAAGACACTGAGGTTCTTTGTCTCAGCAGCAGAGTGATGCTGCTGGTGCCCAGGACACAGCGCCAGCCATTACTTCCAGTTGCTGCTGCACTACCAGCATCATTGTGATCGCAGTCACACAGCTGGCTGCAGGAGCCTTTTTTTTTTCCACTCCCCACCTCATGTCAGTGCCTGAGGCAGTTGTCCTGTTCACACCATCCTAGTTGTACCACTACTTGCCTCACTTTTTCAGAAGAACATTCCAAAAAAATACATTTTTTTATGACCAAAAGCTCTTCTTCCTTCCTGATACTCATCTGATGAGTGCGTGTATGAAAAGCAATCCCAAATTTAATTTCCTTTTATAGGATAGGCTCTCTTTTTCTCTAATTACTGTGGTAGCTTCTCTATGTTCCTATTTAAATGAAATATTTTTGAACATAAAAGTGACCAGAACTATACACAATATTCTAAAATTACAATTTGCCTTTTTATGACCACAACATAACTTTTGCAATAAAGCCTGATGTCATTCTTTCATTGTCCCCAATCTGCAATTCCCCATTTCATTGCAAATTTTCTCAGTATTAGCCCAGAAATCTGTAACTTTGGACCATATACTGTTAAATTTCATGCCATTTCTATTGATGCACTTCCCACAGATCAAAGGCCCATATAAGTGTGGTGATGAATCTTGTCCTTCATAATGGATTTCCCTCTCACATTCCTTCTCAGTTATCCTGGAAGGAGAAGACAGAGCACCACTTATCAGTCTCATGTGATAGAAAGATGATTTGAATAGAATGAGCATCTATTTCTTCCTATAACTAGCCAGATCTGTCTATTAAACATTTAATTCTTGTGTACAATTATGAGAGTTATTAATTAGTTTATTAATTGGGGTGTCAAAGACCCATATCTCCATATTCTTCTTTTAATTTTATTCATTGAAAAACTTCACTGTGATCTTCTTGGGCTAAAGAACCCAGTTCACTCTGAAACTCATCACAACTGCTTCATGCTGCCTCAGAATAGTATCATTTTTAGGGATGAGTAAATTATTAATAATAAAAAAGATGCCCTTTCTACTCAAATGACTTATGTATCACTTGAGACAGTGATGTGAGGTGCTGTCTCTTCACTCTCCAGGCTAACTTGAGAAGGAAGGAATGAGAGAGGGAAATGCAGTATGAAGGAACAGATTCATCACCATAAAGCTATTCCAACTGGGTTGTCAGAGGGTGAAAGGAAGAGGAGGAAGAAGAAAAAGTGGGACAAGGAGAACTTAAGACCTAAGAAAGAAGCTCGAGAGACAGAATATTGTGCATTTCTTATGACCCTTGTTTTCTGGGCATTTTATCACTTAATCTAGACTCTCTCCTTTTTTCCCCCCTCAGCTTGATTATTTTTGACAGGAAAAAAAATCTTCAGTGTTATTTCAATGTACTTGTGCTTTATTAATTTCTCTTCACTTCCTCTGAATTTAAGAGTGCTTTTCTTGGAAGAAGTGGCATATTCAGCTGTGTTCAATACATTTGTTTCTCTCTTTTGTTTCTTTTTTTACAGACTTCCTTGCTGCTTTTCACATGGATATGCATCAGGTTTGCCTCAAACATACACAGTTACATTCAGAAGGAAGAGCAACATGCTGGAAAAATGCTCCATCAAATCTGCAGATCTAATGGGTCACATAGCTCATATATTTTGTAATCTTGTTTGATATATTATCCAGACCACTTTGAAACTCCTCAGAAATTTTCATCACTAGAAATGAACACCTGACCAAAGCCACAGAAGCTGTCCTCATGTGTGTGAAGTTTGTATTCTTTGGTTTCATTCAAGCTAAGTTCTGACAAGAGTGCAAAATGTTCACAGAGGGCACTTCTACACATTCATTAATGCACCTTAGATACTGTGCATTTAGTTTACTACTTCTTAATAAACTACTAACTAAATGCACAGTACCTGCATAGTAACTCTAGTAGTGCCAGCACACGGTTTAATGACACTTACTGCACATTAGCCGAATAACATTATGTGGTAGATTATTAGCACAGTTTTTGCTGTGACACTTTACTGAGCAGTGTTATTAGGCTAATGTGCAGTAAGTGTCTCGTGTAGATGTTCAGAGGGACAGAAGAAGTTGCAAGGAGTTTTACTTACCCATGAAAAGGAGTCAGATACCAGACAGCCACTTTTTTTTCCCGATCGCGAGACACAGATGTTCAAATTCTGTCTTGGTAAACCCCTCATGATTACTGGTGACATAGATTTTCTTTGATTCCAGGTAGAATTTGCCTCTCAGGGTACATGTCAACCTAAAGAGTAAACGTTTGTGAACTAGAATAAATATTGCATTTTTAAAAATGTTCTTACTATAAAAATGTAGTTATTTTGGAATATTTGTCTGCATTGTCTCAATTCTTGTGGTTATCCTTATGGGACATAAACAGTTGTATTCCCACCATACAGCACCCCACAGCATGCAATGCATCTCAGTTTCCATAGGATTGCTCTGGTCTTACTTTTAGGCAAAGCTTCCTTTGTCTAAGTTTTTCCAGTGAAGCTCAGGGCTAATCTGATTTAACTGGACATTTCAGTTACTTCCCTATGAACATTCCCCAGATTAAATGACATCTGAAGTTTACAAATCTATGACATTTTCACAAAATGACTTGCTCCTGCAGAAGCTGATAGAAATGTTGCCCCTTATAATGAAAGGGAGAAATCAGATCAGGACTTGGGGCTGCAAGGCTAGGGACAGACATTCAAAAAGCCTAAGCCTGAATTGATTCAATCTTTGCAGGTTAGTCTAACCTGGCTAGGCTGAGTCAGTTTGTAACTGCACAGACATCCCAGAAATACAGGCACATGCCTGCAATTGCTCAGGCTGGGGTCGGGGGGGAGG
>NW_017729022.1:42326055-42328914 GCF_001723915.1 Gavialis gangeticus
CTGACTATCCCAGCTGGGAATTGATAACACAGTGTTTATCACCCCATTAAGAGAACAACAGAGGGATATTACCAGCTATCTGTTTATTACCAGTTATCTGTCACCTCTGCCACAGCAAACTGTAGCCAGCATGTGGTCTTCTAGCTAATGCTGAGAGGTGTCTGTGTAAGGCAGAAGGGACCCCTGCTTAGCAGAGAGTGGAGAGAGGGAGGTGGGGAACAGGGGGAAGCCAGGCAGATGCTTGCAGCCTCTACTGAGCTCCAGCCAGGGAGCAGAGGGGAGAGGCCAGCCCTGCTGTGGAGCAGAGAGCCCTACCCAGCCCAGAGAGCATGCTGGATGCTGGGGGAGTCTGATTTAATTTAAACCAGCAAGGGGTCTGGCACAGGCATTGTACAAACTGGTTTGAGCCCAATCAGTTATGTCTGATATACTACATTCAATCAGGTTTATCTCAAACTGATTGCAGCCATTTTCAAACTGGTTTATGTTCACTGAACATCTGATCTGTTACAGGTTTAAACCAGTTTCTGATCATTTAAACCAGTTTCTGTGTAACATCTGTTCCTAGCCCAAGAGGTCAGTAGTAGAGATAAGATTTGAAGAATTTGGAACCTTCAAGCTCATCACATATCTATAGGCAGAACAATTTACAAGCTTTCTGTAAGCAGGTATTTCACTTGGATTCTTTATTAAAGCCAGTCAGCTCTGTTGTCAGGTTTGCAACCAGTTTATTGCACATCGGCAGTCTTTTCCCACAGTAAAAGAAATACAATAAAGCATGCAGACATGTACACAGCAAACAAATGGACAAATAAAACCCCAAAACTTTGGTATTTCTTCAGACCCTTGAACTAACAGGCCCTGTCCTTCTCCCTAAACAATATACTTTCTACCTCCTATCTCTCCCAGCCCAATCCCATCCCCCATTCCTTTGTCCTCTGTTCCTGGAGCTCTTAATGCTCTTTCTGTAGCTCCACTCTTATCAGTTGCAGCTGGCTCTCTGCCTCCCAGCTAGACAGAGCACTGACTACCTGTACATGGGGTTTAAGCCCCTGTAGGCTGAGCACCTTCTTATACTTTCTGCTTAAAAATAAATAATAAAAAGGATAAGTCAAAGATTTTTAAGTGTAATATTCAACATTTTCCACAATATTTTTTATAAGCTTAGACTGCTGCTGGAAATGTTTCAAATATATGAAAGTTCAACAATTTTTTAATTGCAATTTTGATTTTTTAGTAAAAACATATTTTTGGTTAGCTCATATAAAATTATAAATTGTATAATGAAGAGTTAAGTTGTATATACTAATAATATTGGATGGCTTTTTACCTAGTAACTAAAATAAAATGCACTTATTACAGTGTACAAAACTTCACTTATCAAGGCTGAAGCTTGATTAGATTAGCATTCCTATCAGAAATGTATTAATACCTAAAAATGTAGGGCACATAAGATCTCTGTTTCAAAGAAGTTCCAACCTCTTTACTAATAGAAGTGCAGCCAAATGGATTGTGTGCCACACAAGGAAAATTTAACTTACTGATCCAAGAGGTGATTTCTACCATGCTCAACCTGAAGTGAAGATGAAACAGATTCAGGAAGAAGCTGGAATGGGAATGAATTTTTGGTCACTGAGAACATCTATACATGTGCTCTGGGGCGGATGAAGGGAAGGTAGGTGATAAAACTATCTGATATGGTAGACAAATTAATCAGGATTTATTATCTCCCAGGTAACAATCCAGTTTGAGAGCTCTCTAGAGAGGTTGGATTTGATCACTTAATGTGATTTGACCATTTCCTGCACAGGAAGATGGTTCCTCAGAATGAATATCCTGCTCAGTCTGATTTGTGTTTCACATTAGATTTGCAGTGGTTTTGCAGAAGTCCTGTAATGAGTCAAACTACACTTCTCCATCTGTATAATGTAATGCTATAACAAATGAACAGATCATGAGCAAGGAATATAAGTCCAAATCTATTATTAGCAGATGGGTTTTTTATACTACTGAGAGTCAGCACACTCTGCATATCCTTTCATCCCTGTTAACATCATCACAGATCCTCACAGGAGGTGAGAGGCTTCATACCAGCTATGAACCAACTGCCCAGAGGAGTTTTCCATCTACTGACTCCTATGTACAATCCTATGAAATATGAACTTCCATTTCTACCTAGAACAACTTTTACAATCTTTTCTCCAATGCCTGATGGAGGGTATTTGTGTCCAAAAGCTTGCAATTAAATAATTTTTTTTGGAAAAATGTTGTTGGTTTAACAAAAGATATCATCTCTACTACAAGTCCTGGTTGCCTGTTAATAACATACATTTTTAGTTTTTAGTTGTATACATGCACATGACCACATCATGAGAGACTACAAGGCTCTGGGGGCCAAGCTAAGGGAGACAGGAGCACAGGTGGTTTTCTCATCTGTTCTTCCAGTGAGCAGATGCAGACGGCGCCACAAGGCCTGCATCAGAGAGATCAACCGGTGGCTTTGGAGCTGGTGTTACTGAGTGGGCTTTGGATTCTTTGACCATGACCCACACTTCCATGCAGCAGACATGCAAGGGTGGGACGGGCTACATCTCTCCCCAAAAGGTAAGTATGTTTTCTCTTCCAGGTTGGCTGATCTTGTACAGTGAGCTTTAAATTAGGTTCGTTGGTGGATGGAGATGCAGACATGCAGGAGGACACTTCGATGTCAAGCCAGGTGATGCAAGCAGGAACAACCCAGGTGTGTGACAAGGGCCTGGGGAAGCTTGGGAACAAGAGGGCAGCCTGAACACCCATAGGAAGTCTCAATTGCCTCTACACAAATGCTAGAAGTATGGGGAATAAGCAGGAGGAAAAAAA
>NW_017729022.1:42330067-42330766 GCF_001723915.1 Gavialis gangeticus
ATTAAGGATAACAAAAATTCCTTTTTCAAATACATAGGGAGTAAGAAGAAAGCACCAGGTAACGCTGGGCCCCTACAGGAGAGGCTTGGAAATCTGGTGATTGCAGCAAAGGAGAAAGCTGATCTCTTCAACAAGTTCTTTGCCTCCATATTTCTAAGCAGGGACCAGGACAACTCCCCCATTAGGATTACGGACTGGCTCAGGGGATACAATGCCATGCTTAGGGTCATGGATGATCTAGTTAGGGAACTTCTGGAAGGGCTGGACATGTTTAAATCAGCAGGTCTGAATGCTCTTCATCCAAGGGTACTGAAGGAATTGGCAGAGGTCATAGGAGGTCCCCTGGCACAGCTGTATGAGTGTTCATGGTACTCTGGCCAGGTCCCAGAGGACTGGAAAAGGGCTAATGTGGTCCCCATTTACAAGATGGGGAGAAAGGAGATCCCAGGTAACTATAGGCCAGTTAGTCTCACCTTGGACCTTGGGAAGACCTTTGAGAAAATTATCAAGGAGTACATTTGCGGAGGCCCAGCATGGGAGGTAATGCTCAGGGGCAACAAACATGGGTTCCTTGTGGGCAGATCCTGCTTAACTAACCTTGTTTCCTTTTACATCCAGGTCACAAAGTCCTTGGATGTGGACGCTGAGATGGATGTTGTCTACCTGGACTTCAAGAAGGCCTTTAACACTGTTTCTCAC
>NW_017729022.1:42335766-42336113 GCF_001723915.1 Gavialis gangeticus
TCAGTCAGTCAGGTCTGAATGCTCACATAGGTTTTTAGCCTGCATATAGGACCTCCACCTAACCCAGGAAGTACGCAATCCCACCAGATGAAATGCCTTGCTGGACTTGGTCCTTGCCACAGGTGATGACCTGGTGAGGGAACTGCAGGTGCTCGACTACCTAGGCTTTAGTGACCATTGTCTGATGGAATTTACTATCTGGTGCAGGGTGGTAAGCAAGCAGTAAGGCAAAAGTCCCTGACTTCAGGAGGGCCAACTTCAATGAGCTGAGATTAGTAAGGGAGACATTGGGAACTCAGAGCCTCACTGAGATGGGAGTCCAGGATGGGTGGTTGTTCCTTAAGGAG
>NW_017729022.1:42341113-42341447 GCF_001723915.1 Gavialis gangeticus
GCGGGCACCCTTCTCAACAACACAGTGGCTGAAATGGATCTTGGAGTCACTGTTGACTCCAGGTTGGACATGAGCCACCAATGTGAGGAAGTGGTCAGTAAGGCTAACCGCACCTTGTTGTGCATCTACAGATGCATCACAAGCAGGTCCAGGGAGGTGATTCTTCCCCTCTATGTGGTGCTGATCAGACCGCAGTTGGAGTACAGCATCCAGTTCTGGGTGCCACACTTCAAGAGGGATGTCGCCTCAGAGGAGGCCCACTTGCATGGTTGGGGGCAGCAGGCCAGGCCCTACGAAGATAGACTAAAGGGCTTGAATCTATTCAGCCTACAGA
>NW_017729022.1:42346447-42362118 GCF_001723915.1 Gavialis gangeticus
AACGCTGGGCCCCTACAGGAGAGGCTTGGAAATCTGGTGATTGCAGCAAAGGAGAAAGCTGATCTCTTCAACAAGTTCTTTGCCTCCATATTTCTAAGCAGGGACCAGGACAACTCCCCCATTAGGATTACGGACTGGCTCAGGGGATACAATGCCATGCTTAGGGTCATGGATGATCTAGTTAGGGAACTTCTGGAAGGGCTGGACATGTTTAAATCAGCAGGTCTGAATGCTCTTCATCCAAGGGTACTGAAGGAATTGGCAGAGGTCATAGGAGGTCCCCTGGCACAGCTGTATGAGTGTTCATGGTACTCTGGCCAGGTCCCAGAGGACTGGAAAAGGGCTAATGTGGTCCCCATTTACAAGATGGGGAGAAAGGAGATCCCAGGTAACTATAGGCCAGTTAGTCTCACCTTGGACCTTGGGAAGACCTTTGAGAAAATTATCAAGGAGTACATTTGCGGAGGCCCAGCATGGGAGGTAATGCTCAGGGGCAACAAACATGGGTTCCTTGTGGGCAGATCCTGCTTAACTAACCTTGTTTCCTTTTACATCCAGGTCACAAAGTCCTTGGATGTGGACGCTGAGATGGATGTTGTCTACCTGGACTTCAAGAAGGCCTTTAACACTGTTTCTCACCCCATGCTCATAAAAAAGATAGGCGACTGTGGCATTGATGCCTACACAGTCAGATGGGTGGCAAATTGGCTTGATGGTTGAACCCAGAGAGTGGTGGTGGATGGGTCATTTTCGACCTGGAGGGATATGAGCAGTGGAGTTTCCCCGGGCTTGGTCCTCGGGCCTGTGCTATTCAACATCTTTATCAGTGACTTGGAGGTAGGTATGGAAAGCATGCTGTCCAAATTCGCTGATAACACCAAGATGTGGGGAGAGGTGGGCACACTGGAGGGGAGGGACAGAATCCAACTAGATCTAGATCAGTTACAGGGGTGGGCAGATGAGAATAGAATGCAATTCAACTCAGACAAGTGCAAGGTGCTGCATCTAGGGAGAAGGAACCTGCAACATACCTATAGGCTGGCGGGCACCCTTCTCAACAACACAGTGGCTGAAATGGATCTTGGAGTCACTGTTGACTCCAGGTTGGACATGAGCCACCAATGTGAGGAAGTGGTCAGTAAGGCTAACCGCACCTTGTTGTGCATCTACAGATGCATCACAAGCAGGTCCAGGGAGGTGATTCTTCCCCTCTATGTGGTGCTGATCAGACCGCAGTTGGAGTACAGCATCCAGTTCTGGGTGCCACACTTCAAGAGGGATGTCGCCTCAGAGGAGGCCCACTTGCATGGTTGGGGGCAGCAGGCCAGGCCCTACGAAGATAGACTAAAGGGCTTGAATCTATTCAGCCTACAGAAGAGAAGGCTGAGAGGGGATCTGGTGGCTGTCTATAAACTCACCGGGGGGAACCAGCAGAAAATAGGTGATGCTCTGTTCCCTTGGGTACCAACTCGGATAACAAGGAATAACAGCCACAAATTGATTGAGAGTAGGTTCAGGCTTGATATCAGGAGGTATTTCTTTATGGTTAGGGCTGCCAGACTCTGGAATGGGCTCTCAAGGGAGGTGGTGCTCTCCCCTACCTTGGGGGTCTTCAAGAGGAGGTTGAATAGATATCTGGCTGCGGTATTATGATCCCAGCACTCATTCCTGCCCAGGGCAGGGGGTTGGACTTGATGATCTGTTCAGGTCCCTTTCAACCCGAGAAACTATGATTATTGACTGGTCAAATTCTGTCCCCATCTATCCCTGAAGTACCCTTCCAGGGATACTCTCAGTAAAGTATACAGAGTATGCAATTTTTTTTGTTGTTATCCTTGTCTCTGACCTTACCTGAAGAGTTCAACCATTTTGTCTGTAACAAGTGTTAATGTCCGTGCCACATACTCTATCCTCACATTGCACCCATGGGTCAACATATACTTCTAAGGTACAGATTTTATATTACTAATTTATCTCATTGTTAATTTATCTTATTTTTCCCCCAACACCATCTATTCTTTTCAAAGATAAAACAATAGTAAGGTCAGTAAAAGAGAAAAGCCTTGGAATTTTCTATTTTTCTTAGCCTAGCTGCTTTTGATGCAGCTCATGTGCCAAGCAGCCACAAAAACAGCTTATCTACCCGCCTCTTACACAAACCTGCTGTTTTGCCAGGCTGCTGACTTCTACTTTGGACCTGGAATTAGCTAAGCTATTAATGATGAATAACATTAAGAAATTAAAACGCATGAGGTGTTTTTCAGACAAAGAAGCTAACCCAGACTCTGGTGTAAGAAAAATGTAGTGTAAAGTGAGAAACAGTGTATAGCAAATGTCTACACTGTGATCCCAGTGCTCCCGGACAATACCAGACTATCTGTGAAAAAGTTTCACTGCTTCACTTCTAGGTTTGGCACATGCAAGCAGGAGTGATTGGGACATACTTGAAAGTGATACTTCCCAGGAGCTCTGGGACCCTGGTACAGACATATCTGTAATAATGCTAAAAAGAAGAAAGGTAAAATAGAGCTGTACCTTACCATAGCTAGACTGCTTTTCCATTAAGAGCAATGAGATCTATGAGGCATCTCTTCAGTACAAAATAGCCACTTCTATGACTGCTCTGTACACATAAGAAGGAAGAGGAAGATCAAAGACAGTGTATACTGAGTGCCATACAGCTACCCCCAATGCCTTACGATTTGGTTACTGACTTATTTGTCCTACCTACAATTCTTCCATATTGCCATGATGCACTCACTAGCAGTATGACTGCTAGATTCTTAATACAAGTGCTACTGGCAGCTCCAAGAATGCCTGTTCATCTTTTTTAGGATGAGATGCATAGGGCATGAATTTCAGAGGAAGAGGTATTTATTTATTTTGTTCTACATATTTTCTGGAAGCAATATATAATTGTTTAACCTATTCTTAAAACTGAAAAACTACTTTATGAAGGCAAGTTATAATGTGGGAGTGAAAAACAACAAGTTACAGCCTACGGCATAGTAATTTAGGTGAAATGAAGAGTTGGGGTACAGTCCCAACTGAATGGAGTAAATTAGTCTTTACAGGGACTTAAATAGGACTTGGGCAGGGCCTTAATGTAAGAAGTTCCAGGAATGTTTTCTAAATAGCAGATGCTTTAATAGAGAGTGGTGCCATAGACCCAAAACCAAGGCTGGAAGAGGGGAGGAAGTGAGCCCTCAAATAGTAAAAGCAGAAAAGATCAGGGAGAAAAATAGGTTGAGAGAGTCAAAGCAGAGCAAGCCCCTCAGCAGTACTATCAATAAAATGTCTGTGTTGACTGTAGGTTTAAAAAGAAAAGTTTGCATTTCAGAGATTCAAGTCTTGGAGGCCATAGGAAAGGATCATAACAAGCCAAGATAGTCATCAGTCTCAATTACTTGGGTTTTGTCTTCTCAAACATTAATTAATAACCACAAGTAACCACCCTGTGCAATGCTAAAATAATGTTCCAATATGACATGAATGTATAAAAATTGGAGACTTTCATAGAGGCATAAGTAGTAAGATTTGCACCCTGGGTAAAATTCTGTTGGAGAGCAGGGAAGGGAGCATGTCACTGGGTGCTAAAAGATACCAAGCCTGTGGGAGGGCAGAGTGTAAAGGTACCGAACCAGGACAGGGGGCATAATTCTGGCACTCTGCTCTCTCATCCCTTGTTACACTTTGCAGGAAAACCCAAGTGAGACAAGTTCAGGAGAGGGCACCAAAAAAACCACACTCAGTGGATACATGTGGAGAATTCAGAACAATAAGTATAGCAATAGCAAGAAAAGTAGAGAATGCAAGAGCTGACAAACTTCAGGACACTGAAAACAATGCCTGCCTGTGTAGACAGAGAGAGAACATGCAGAGGATCTTGAATCCCCAATTATAATTTTAAATAAGTGATCACATCAACTCTGAGAAAGAAGAACATTATATTATCAAGACAATTGCTGTAATTCGCCCTTGCGTAAATCAACCCTACACTTTTTCCTCAAGTGCAAGACCATTGAAAAGCTGTACTATAAAGGCTGGGATAAAAAAACCCTAAAAACAAAACCCTAAAAATCTTTTGCAGTGCCAAAGCAGTTTATGACTATACATTGCATATGGAAGCAAATTCTGCCATTATCTGATAGCTACACAGTCTGATGAATCTGACCTTGTATATGCTTTGGCTTGTTATTCATGATCTGATCCGTGTTATTCAAATAACAGACTAGATAATCGTAATTGGTCCTTCTGGACTTGTCTACACCTTTCTTCTCCACTGCTTCACACAACTTTTATTCCAAGTTAAAAATACTGATTTGTAATTAGACTCAGACACATAAATCATAAATATTAAGGGAGATGAAAGCTAAATTAACTCTGTCTCTTTACTGTAAGTGAAATTATGAGCAATTGTTTAAATAAATTAAATCCCTGTGCATTTCAAAAGATGAATTTGCAGCTTCAAAAACTATAGCTTGTTTTTATAATGCTTAATTTATGGAGACCTCTTTAATTTTTATTATATAACCATATTTCATTTCATGAAGAATGCTTGCATAATGGCATTTGGATCTTGAGAACAGTATTTACAACAGCCATTTATATGCAAGTTACAACACATTGATCAATAAAAAGTGTTGGAAGAGAAATAATGGGTTATTTATTACAATTAACTAAAATGACTGCTGATATGTCTTTAATGAACAGATATGTCTTTAAAGAATCCAGAAACCCAGATGATTATTGAAATAATTTTGTTGTGACATGGTATGATAATGGACCCTTGTTATCATCACTATAGTTCTATTTACCTTGAAAATCACGTTACTGCAGCTGGATCAAGAATACAAGAAACTGAAACAGTGAACTGCCAAATTAGCTTTCTTAGAACCTCAAAAAATGTTTTGTTTCAGGAATTTTTTTTTAATGTTTCCAAATTGATTACTCAACTTAGTTTTGAAATTCTAGAAAATATGCTTCTTTTTTTCTTTTCTTTTTTTTTTTTTAAGTGTCAACTCAGAAAGACTCTGAGAAAAGGAAGATCCCAATTTAGCAAAGCAGGTGCTTACTTTCAAGCCTGTTAGCAGTGCTTCAGGGGAGAATTTTATTTCATCAGTGATTCCAGAAGCTAAAATATTTTAAAGCAAATTAGCAGGGCCAGATTAACACATAGACAACTAGGCATATGTCCAGGACTATGAGCTGTGGCGGGGGCTGTTTTTTCCCTCCGTGGCAGCAGCACAAATGGCCCCATCTACCTCCCTTCCCTTCCCCTCCGCTGGTCTTGCCACCACAGTGGCTGCTTCCTAGTGGCAGCTCCGAGCCCTACTCTCTACAGAGAGCAGCACCAGGTGGGAAGGGGGAGGAGGGGTTCAACTAACTTGGGGCCCATGAGTTTGTCTGCCTAGAGCCCACTAAAGGTAAATCCAGCCCTGAAAATTAGAAGAGGACAAAAAAGTACTTCCTAATGGAAATATAGAGATACTAGCAGGTCTGACTCTGCCTTCAAGTTTTAGAGAAGTTACTGGAGGCTGAAGCTAAGAGGATCCTGGAGAAGATGATGATTACGGCAATGGTCCTTGTGAAATGAAATATGATTATGTAATAAATCTATTGACCATGACCATGGCATCCAACAAGACAACCAACAGTGGCATGGGCATAGCTGGCAGGAAGTGGCTGCTTTTTTTCAGTTCAGTGACTGAACTAGCATGTGGGAGGTAGGGGAGTCTGGGAGAGAGGAAGGAAAAAGTGTTTTTGGTCAACTTTTTTCCTGCTTCCATGGTATACCTATATTTTTATCTTTTAAAATTAGATGAATTGGAATCCTGAAAGGTCATTTAAAAGAAACAACACTTCCCCCCCCACCCCCCACTCAATCCTTTCCCCATACCTGCATCCCAAAAAGCCCTCATACATTTTGGAGGGTTCTCCCCAGATTAAGTCACAAATTTCTTTATGCACACCATGGTTCAGGTATTTATTTAGGCTTTATTCAAGATGGCCAAATGAAGAATCTTGCACTTGACTGCAAGTGGGAAAATGGGAGGGTATAAATGAACCTTCTTTTGTCAGGTGCTTTCATGTCACTGTTTGGCTGCAAGGCAAGCTGGTTCTCAAAAACAGAAGAGGACACAGATACCTTTTTTGGTATTGTTAGGCAGCAATACATTTACAGTCCATCCCAGTGAATAGAATACCTTGGCATCTAATATATACTCTGTCAAAGTGTCCCCACTCTAGTCCACTAAGGCTTATAAATCTATGGATAATAATCTTTACAGTTAACATGTTCATACCCATATGAACCAAAGATTGCATCACAGCAGTTTGGGAATCTCACACGTTTAATGCCTGCCATGTTATCAGAAGCATTAGCAAATTACACCTCTTTTAAGTGAACTTTGACACACCTCCTGCTTATCTCCATTACCACAGCACTAACAGTGTGCGTGCTGTCCTCAAACTGATTAGTGACTAACCTGTAACAGTCTAGGACAGGGGTTTTCAACCTATTTTAGTCTAAGTACTCCTGGGGGCTGGATGCCGAACAGAGGGAGCCGGGATTAGCGCATGGCTGAATGCTAAGTGGGGGTGGTGTGTGGCTGGACATGAAACAGGGAGGTGGGGATGAAGCACCAATGCCTCCCAGGAACAGGGCCAGGGCAGGGCAGGGCAGGGAAGCTCACTGGGCTGGGGTGAGGGCAGTGGCACTCGTCTGCAGGGCAGAGAAGCTCACTGGGCTGGTGTGTTGCAGTGGCAACCACCATGTGCAAGCTTCCCCAGCCCTCGGAGGAGCGCTGCTGCCCTCACCCCAGCCCAGTGAGCTTCCGTGTCGTACCCTGGTCCTGCTCCTGGAAGGCAGTGGTGCTCCATCCCCACCTACCCGTGCGGACCCCCTAGCACTGGTCCAAGTACCCCCAGGGGTACGTGTACTCCAAGTTGACGACCCTGCTCTAGGATACTTAACTTTCTAAACATAACAGCAATCCACTACAGACAGCTATAGCAAATCTTAGCTGTTTGCTGTCGTGTTAAGGAACCAGAGCACATGCCACTTGCCGTTCCAAGATGACCTTTTCCTGCAGAAATTCTGAGCCCACTGTTGATCAGTTCAACTCTGAACTGCAATGTAGTCCCACCAGCCTGCACTTTAGCCTTAAACACAGAACCCTTAAAGTGCATTGGGAGACTGTGTGCGCAGTTCTCAAATCCTGAATAACTGAGTAGCCTCAATGCCTATTTGATCTGCATGCACCTTGTAAGATCTCTTCAGGACAGCAGGTTGCCAGCTTTTTAGGGTAACAAGCCATTCCTGAAAGAGTACCTTTATCCATTATTATTTTGTAGCTATGAAGTTTTCCTAAACTGGCATATTAATATATTGGCTAAACTGGGAAAAAAAGGAAATAGAGAACAAAGGAGAACAGGAACATAAAGGAAACTGTCAGCTTCATATTAAATTATTATATCTGCCACCCAGAATGGTAGTATATATATTCCCTCTTCAAGTTTTTCATGAAGAGGGAATATATATACTACCTTTCTTCAAGAGGAAAGGGCTTCTCTAAACTTAGAAACCCTATTGCTATCAATTGCTATAGAAGGGCTCTCCAAGAAATCAGCTTTATGACAGATCAGTCTCTAATAAGTTGCCAGCCAGGGGAACTGCAAATGTAAATTGGCAATAAGATGGAATGTGACATATTGCATTCTGAAAGTTCATCAGAAAAGATCATGAACATTATTTGAAAGGCAGCACCTGGTAACTTTCTCTCTTACCCAGCACTACAAAAACCTCACTAGATTTTTCATCGTCAGTTTGGAGTAATCTCTCAATGGATTTTGTAGTGTTACAATCTTAAAGAGGTTACATTCATTATGAAAATGTGTTGTTTTGAATAATCAATTTCTAGTGAACCCCATGAAGAATATTCTTAGGCATATGAGCTACAGAAAATGCAGCTGAAGTAGTTTTGTATCACCATCCCTTACTGCTTCTAATTGTCTCTTATTTCCAGGGATATTGTCCATATTTGCCATAATTACCTTCAAGGCAGCAGGGCCAGTGATGGAGTTACTTCTTCCCTACTATTTTCTAGGCTTAATGAGTGACCACACTCCAGCCTTCTTGGTTTCTTTGGAAGGAGGACACTACATCCAGACTTTAAAGGCCAGAATCGTTTATACTTTTACTATCAATGATGCTAGGAGTTGAGAGAATCCAATACACCTTGACACAGGAGTTAAGAGAACCATCTTGGATTCCCAGGTACTTAGCTCATCCTCCTTTTCTCTAAATGATTACAGCGTAGCCAAAAAATTATAAGGGAAGGCCACTATTTCATATAGAGTTGACACTTGAAGCATTAAAGTTGCATCTAAAACCAAAGTTCCTTCCTAAAAATGTGGGTGATTACATGCATTAAATGGATGATTCTCTCTGCATGTTGTATTGTATGTTTCAAATGAATCTGTCTGTCTCCATTCACCTGGTAAGCATGCAGAGTAGATAGCAAAAGGAAAAAAGCAATTATAAAATGTTGGTGTTTAACAGAAATTACATCAACTTGCTAACAATGTAATGAAAGGAAAAATAATAATATGCACTATGAGGAAATATGAGAAAGTATTTCTAAAGAAGTTATAACTAATAAATTGTTAAAATATAAAAATTGTCTTCTGATTTCCAACATATACAGAGAAATATTCTCTGAACATATGAACTGCCTAATTAGGAAGCTCCTACTGGTACTCCTGCAAAAAGCCACATCTACCTACAAAGACGGACATCAGAGATATGTGTATCCATGATCCTCCGGATATTTCAGAGAAAGATGTCAAAGCAAGAAGAATTCTATCTGGCACTATGTTTGAATTCACAGAGAAATTATTCATGGCGCGAACACACACTCCAAAACAAAAAACTGCATAAAGTGAAAGGGACAGGCAGAGATCGGTGATTTAAGCTCATGTTACTTTAAAAAAAAAAATGTTGGTGTTAGAACACTCAAATGCCAGAAAGCACAGTTTTAAGATTATCTTTGTCAAAGATGATGCCAAAATAGCCTAATTTTTAAGCCACAGAGATGACAGTCAACCAGTTTGCCTTTGTATGCAGAGTATAGGAACTGTACTCTTTATAGCACTGGATTTTTAATCGGTTTCATTTGAATTATTCTAATATTAAATCTGTAACCTTGTCACACGGTCATTTTGTCTTTTCTGCTTAGTATTCAAGCTGTGCTATCTGAGCATGCAAAGGAAACATGCCATTCTCTGTGAAATGATACTTGAAACATTGGTTGCCACATGAAATCACATCAGGCCTCACCCCAAGCCATGCTGAACATCAGCTTTATGATACTGAGCACACTCACCATCCGGTAAGATCAGGTCCTTCATGAGAAGTGGGAAAATATCTATGATGAGATAACTGGCTCTGTGGATGTGGGGAAAGCAGTAGACATAATGTATCTTATCTTTAGCAAGGCTTTTGATACCGTTTCCTACCGCATTCTTGCAAGCAACCTGAGGAAGTATTGGTTGGCTGAATAGACTGTAAGGTGGATAGAAAGCTGGCTAAATTGTCAGGCTCAACCAGTAGTAATCAATGGCTCAGTGTCTAGCTGGCAGCTGGTATAAAGTGGAGTACCCCCACGGTTGGTCCTGGGCTAGTTTTGTTCAATATCAACTTTAACAATCTGGAAGATGGGATGGATTGCACCCTTACCAAGTCTGTGGATGACACCGATCTGCAGGCATGTAGTAAATACACAGTAGGGTGGGACTAGGATTCAGAGTGACCTAGACAAATTGATGGATTGGACCAAAAGCAATGAGGTTCAACAACCACAAGTCCAAAGTCCTGTGCTTAGGAAAGAACAATCCCATGCACCGGTACAGACTGGGGACTCCCTCACTAAGCAGCAGCTCTGCAGAAAAGGAACTGGGAGTTACAATGGACAATAAGCTGGATATGAGCCAGCAGTGTGCCCTTGTTGCCAAGAAGGCTAACGGCATCCTGGGCTGCATTAGTAGGAGTGTTGCCAGCAGATCAAGGGAAGTAATTATTTTGCTTTATTCTGCACTGGTGAGGCCACATCTGGAGAACTGTGTCCAGATTTGGGCCCCCCACTATAGAAAGGAAATTGACAGGTTGGAGTCCAGTGGAGGGGGATGAAAATGGTTCAGGGGCTGAGGGAACCGGGCTTATTTAGTTTGGAGAAGAGAAGACTAAAAGGGGATATGATAACAGCCTTTAAGAACTGGAAGGGTGGTTTCAAAGAGGCTGGAGCTAGACCAGTGGTGACAGATGACAGAACAAGGAGTAATGGTCTCAAGTTGCAGCAAGGGGTTTAGGTTGGATCGTAGGGAAAACTCTCTCACTTGGAGGGTGGAGAAGCACTAAAACAAGATACCTAGAAAGGTGGTAGAATCTCCATTCTTGAGGTTTTTAAGGATCAGCTAGACAAAGCTCTGGCTGGAATGATCTAGTCAGGGGTGGCCCTGCTTTGAGCAGGGGGTTGGACTAGGTGACCGTCTGAGGTCCCTTCCAACCCTCATTTTCTATGATTCTAAATATCCCCATTGTGCAAGAGACGATTTATAACATTCTGTTTATGCTGCGTGCGACTATAGAGAGCTATAGAGCAGCATGTGTTTCTGTGATAGATGTCAGTTAGCATTCAGGCATTCTAGTTCTTCAGTCACTGACAAAATAAAGCTTTTCATTATGGACAGGTTTTTTCAGAGTATAATTGACATAATTGGAGTGTTTTGTTTGAGCAGTGAAACCTCAACTTTGTGTATTTTTGTTTTCTAACAGCTGAGGGGTTTATTTTATTTCTTATTTTTACATATAAAGATATCACAGTAGTACAGGTCTAGGCATGTTGGTCTGTCTCCTTGGTTATTCTCCATTTTACTTAGTTATCATGTAAGCACACAATCACTTCCATTTGCTAGGCATAAAAATTAAACTGAAAATGCTACGGGGCAACTCCTTTTGTCGGGAAGGAAACAAATGAAAAAAAAAGGCCATGTGTGAAAAATGATCACCCATGATACATTGCCAAGGTTAATATGCCTAGAGTGAGGGCACTATCTTCTGAGTTGTTTACCAGGGATGAAGATTGTAAATCACAGAAACAAAGGAGAAAAGAGAAAGAGAGAAACTGCTCTTATGAAATAAATGCTCAGACACTGTGATTTAATACTGCTCTGTACTACTATTTTTGTGGCACAGTTCTGTATTGAGTTCTGAAACAAACAGAAACTTCCTTGAAAATAAAACATAACTTCCACTCAAAATTCATTACTCATTCCACAAAATATTTGGACGACTAAATATAAACTGCAAATTCTTTGTTTGGAGTTTGCATCCTGGTTATTCAAAAGGTATCAGAGGAACTGTACAAGTGTATTGACATATGAAACAGGTCAGCAGAAAGGGCAAATGGGTGTGTTTATACTAGAGTGACTATTAAAATAACTTTTGTGCAGCCTACCATGGAGAACCCTTTCATCAGTGATATGACAAAACCAGGGGTCTTCCAGTAAAGTAAAATCTTTTGATATTTTAGCCACTTGACTGATTTATAGCCACCTATTACATCAAAACTGGAGGTTCTTCATAGCTCTTTTCCTTTATTTTTAAAACATGGAGTTAACAACAATATATCCCCTTGGTTTGTTAAAAAAACTACCAACACGCTATCCTAGCTTGACTGGATCAAATGAAATCTCTCCATGGTACTTGCAACAAATCCAGTCATATAACTTTACCTACCTTTGACTTCTCATTATTTTTTTTTCTGTTTGTGAAAATGCAATCAATAATTGTTACAGTATTAAAAAAATATTTCAGAATACATCTAAAACTCAGCTGGTTCAGTCCTTCATTATATAGAGAAATAGTATCTTCAAAATCAACAATAAAATCCTGTTGTTCTTTCAATAGATGATGCTCTTATATTAATTATTGTTTAAGAACCATAAAGCTGTAAATATATAGAAAAGAAAAGCTGTGTAAAGGAGTTAGATGCTCATTTTCCAATGAAAAACAACAGGGTTTGGATGCCTAACTTCCCTTGGTAAATTGGAAAATACCACTAACAGCTTACACCTTCCCGGGTTCCTGGTGTGCAGTTTCTGTCATGGAAAAAATCTTAAGTTATGGGTGCTGACAACACAGAAGAGTCAAAGCTAGCATGCGCACTTTAGTCTTTGAGTGGAAAATTCCAAGGCTCACCCAGCGCGTGCCCCCTGGGTGACCCGAAGGCCTGTCAATCAAGCGTGACCTACTTTTCCACCATGCGCATGCTCAGTTAGATACAAAGCTCAGTCAGACGCATGCTCAGTTCTCTGACTGCCTGACGTAATCAGACCAGAAAATTCTGTGAGGGGAGCGTTCCAGTTGGCTACTAAATTCTTATAAAAGGTTAAGGAACCCCTCCCTCGGGGGGAGACCCGCTGAACTGAGGACAGAGGCTGGCTCCCAGGGACTGTCCCTCAGTTAGGCTCTGCGGCCTGTCGGTCTCCTCCTATAGCGATTTTCCAATCCGTTCCTATTGATTTTCTGGCGTTCGATCTACCTGGCACTGGCTACAACTACAACTACAATTTCTGATACTGATTAACGGACTCTCAAACCGAACTTACCTTGATTCCACGGCTTCCGACCTCAGCTTGCATCCTCGACCATCCGTCCGTCCCATCGTTCCGGCATCGACCTCGGCACTGTTTTCCATTGACTTTGGCATCGCTTGCAGCCCGCTTTCGTCCACGTTGGACTTTGTTTTGTTACAGTTCCGTTGTTTGTCTGTCCCATTTATGAGCCGTTGACCAGCCCTGGGACTATTAGGTTGAGCAGCCGCCCCTAGCCCTCCGGGGTTAGAAAGCAAGGGCTCACCTAAGAACCCCGTGGGCCAACGGACCCCTTTGTTGTTTACACTGTAACCGAAGAAATTGCCTACGCCATCAAAGCATAAGTTAAATAAACCCCTTTGGTTGGAACCATAAGCTTGTGTGCCACTCAGACTCAACCACCGCTAATCCCACCTGTTCGTATACCCTCGGCCCACCGTGACCGGTCCGGTTCTCCGCAACCACAGTTTCCTGCACACCCTGCTCTGCCCTAGCCACCCCTTCTCCCCAGATGTCCCTGCTAATCTCACCTGCCACATCTTCATTTTATTCAGTGTGCAGGTAGCTGGAAAAAAGGAGCATCTACTTGACAGTTTGTGGCTTTGCAGTTTGGAGTACATGTACTCCACTGGTATTGCTTTGGAAATTCTTAGCTTTGCTATTCTTCAACTCTGATAAGTCCCTTGGTTTTTCACCAGGCTAGTCCCTTCCCTTTGAAGCATCTGCCTCTCTCAGAATAGGCTCAGCACCTACCTGGCCTCCTTTGTGGCCTTTCAAGCCTAGGAAAAATAGAGAGGGGGCTCCCTCCATCAGTTCTCCTGGGTAACTTGTCTTCTTGCTCCAGCCAGAGCTCCTGCCTCCTCCATAACCACAGTCCTTCTATTACCCATGGTGCTGGGGTGCTATCTTTATACTGCTCCTAAGGGTAATGGCCTAGATCTTGTCTGGTTCCTCCTTTAAGGCCCTATCCCTTTTTCCCTGTAGTGAGGATTGAAGGGGCCTCTTAAAGCCTTTAAGTGCTTTGGCTGGGTTACAGATTATGAACTGGGTTACAAGTTTAGATATGATATATTACATGGAGGAGTGAAAAGAATAATTACAATAGACACTAAGGGTAATGTTAGGAATTAACTGCAAGATATGCAAAAGAAAAATTCAAAACATGTTTATCCCCATCCAACTCAAAAGAAACAGGCTCTCTTTTGGTTCAAGACCTTCAAATCATTGAAGTCCTGATTTAACTTATTAAAGTCCCGGCAATAAATAAGATGTACATACATATGTGAAAGGCCCTGATAGTGAACACTTATTACATAATATGCAGGGAATTCTGGTCAAGTCAACTGATCACACCCATCCAGGACCTTAAGTTATGTATACAAGAAGGCTTTTCTTCATCCCTCTGTGCTGGGACCAGTTTCACCTTACATGATGCTTTTCCAAGTACTAGTTTTTTCCTGCAAATATCTGATGTTTTGAAAAGTTGTGTGAGGCCTAGATCAAGTACATCTACTAGGTCTGGACACTTGCCTGCCTCTTGTTAGAGAAAGAAAATGTACTGGCATCATGCCTTCCTCTTTGAGGTAGGAAATAAGACTTCAAGTTTCCTGGCATTTTAGAGAGCAAGTGCAATAGACCAAAGTGTCCATCAGGCACTGGAGGACACAAACCTTTTGGAGATACTTTTAACCTCAGCCAGTTTTAGTTAGACATTCTATCGACAAACCATTCCACTGAAAAACCTGCACTGCCTAGCATCCCCATGCTGGCACAAGGCCCACATCTAAGTTTGGGAAGAAGAATTATAATTATCGGAAAGATTTAATAGAACTTGAATTGGTAGACTATTGTACATATTAACAAATGACAGGTGTTCAGCAGCAGAAGGATTCACTGAGATTTAATTGAGCATGAACCAAATATTTCTCACATCAGATAGTTGTTAAATCTTAGTAAATATGAGTTTATTAGTCAGTGGCATTTAAAATGCACTTTTTAAAATTAAATTCTATTAGTCCACACTAAAGACACCTATTTAAGTAATAATCAATTTTAAAATTCTCTAATAGGTAGCTAAAGTATTAATTCTTTAAAAGAATATAGGCTATCCTCAGAGTCGTGTTATCTTCTCTTCAACCATCACATGAAAAGGCAACTATCTCTGAATGAATTATATGCCATGCCCTGTCCACCTCCCCCACAGTGATCTCCAGTTCCTAAAGGCAATTTTTTCCCTCTGTTTTAGTTCTGCTCGCCAGTGGGGTAGTGTGCCAAGGAATGATGGAAAAAAAGATGAGCAAAGAGTTATTTTTTAGAACCAGTTTCCTTTCCTAGGTAAATGCTATATCAAGTACAGAAGTATCATTGTTAACCTTGTCTGTTTTGTCCTTTTAGATAAATAGTTTAAAACAGGAAGGCCTTAAAGAAATACACCTCTTTAAACTTGGACTGAAATATTAAGCCATCCCCTTTTGGTAGCACAGCAGCTGGGTCTAGAACAATTGTTGGAGACTTACAAATACTGAAAGTAAAATTTTACCTGAAGCAACTGAAATCATAGTTCTGCTTTAATTGTCTCAGGCTGACTTTTATTCCTAGATAAAATGCTGTAATACCATTTTACAGACTAGACATGCACCAATACATTGGTCCCATATCATAACAACACCAATAAAAGGAAAATTAACATTATTGGAAATCGGCTTTTTATGGCTTTCATGGCCAATAATGTCACTGATAAATACCGTATGCATGCACACAGCTGCAGCACAGCATGCAGGCAGCCAGGAGTGCAGCCCGACAGTGTGGAGAGCAGAACAGTGTCCAGCTGGTAAATCTGTTATGGAGGAAGGAAAGGGGGGAAGGAACAGGGTGTGGGCAGACTGAGGCTTCTGCAGTGAGCAAGGGAGTGGGGCTGGTGCTGGGTTGGGGCAGGCGCTGCACAGCCAGGTTGGGGTAGGATGCGGAACAGAGTTGCAAGCAGCTTGTATGGAGGATTGGGGGGGGGGGGGGGGACA
>NW_017729022.1:42362857-42363093 GCF_001723915.1 Gavialis gangeticus
GGTAGCCCTGGGAGGGAGCTACAGGGTGGGCTGCAGCCACCCCAAAATTCACCATAGCCCTACTCCCAGCACTGCTGCCGTTTGCTCCAAGTGCAACCCAGCCCAGCAGCCCTGCCAGGAAAAGCCTGGCACTGCCCCAGCCCACCCTCACCCCACACACAGATCCAGGGGGCACATGCTCCTCATGGCTCCCCCAGGGTGCACCAGTGGCAGGAGCTGCACCTCCCTCCCCCCCC
>NW_017729022.1:42363308-42410960 GCF_001723915.1 Gavialis gangeticus
CCTCAGCTCCATCCCATGCCCAGCCCTGCCCCAGCTGTTCAGTGCCAGCCCCTGCCCCAGCCTCACTCCCTTCCTCACCACAGGGGCCTCGGTTTACCCCCCCATGCCCCTTCCTTTTCCCCTCCCCTGTTCCCCAACAGCCGGATGCTGCTTTCCACGCTGCCAGGCCGCATATCAGCAATCAGATTGGCATCAGCCCATATGGCTTATTAAAAATCAGCCATCAATATCAGCCCCAAAAATCTCTATTGGTGCACCCGTATTACAGACTCATAACATAGCAGCTTCCTTGAATGTATGTACTTGCAAAGTGCACTGTACAGAGTTCAGGTTTACTCAGAGGCACAGCAATTTGAAGAATGCCAGAAACTCACAATCTGAGCACTCAACAGGTGTACAAATGATATGGCAAAATGAGGCAGAGCTTCAATGACAGGGCTAAAAGCTACATCAAGTGAATTTTAACAGTTTTATAAGTTTATAACAACTTTGCAGTGACCTTAAAGGAACACTTTAACTTACTCTTAAAAATTCCCATCTAGTTAAATACACCATCAATGAAAAAATAATGTAACAGTAGATTAGAATAAAAAGACAAAAAGACAACTATACAACTCATCACTATATTAGATAAAAGAACATTTCTTTCATCCATTTCTATCTCTTTGCAAAGCTGTGATGGCACTCTCTCTTACCCAGTGCCCTTGAATAAAGATGAAATTTTAAGCCAAACTAGTTCCAATCCTACATATTTTGACCCATGTCATACTGTTAATTACAAACTGTAGTTCATATCTGACTAAACATTCCCAAATATGATTAAATGAGTTAATTTACATAGCTTATGGTATTAAAATACAGTCTTAAAATTATGATTCAAGTTAAGCCTTCTATAAACCATTTATCATGCCTTAGGTCAAGTAGCAATTTCTCTTAATGCTCACAAGTTCAAACACTCATTTCAGAATCAGATAGGGTTTGTATTAGGCAGTGAATTACTTTAGCTGTACTATTTTTAACCTCACCTTTTGAAATCAGAGTCCAGAAACATTACAAATATGATGTTTTCTGTCTCTAGTACATGATGCAAACTTCATCTAATGCAGATCTTAGTTCTCTAACAGCTCTTCTTTTATGTGCTGAGAATGCACTTGAGGCTTTACATTAATCCTGTATTCACATTATGCCTTGGTCATTGTTACTACATGCTTTACTGATGAACACTCACCATTCTATAATTATCTGCTCCTCATGTTTTTGCCTAAGGTTAATAACTGGCTAGTGTAGGTCCTGTAATTTATTTTATTTATTGTATTTAGGCTTAGGTCAGGTTTTGTACCTGCTATGGGTACCATGTAACTCAGTATCATCTGCCTCCTGGTCAAACACCCGATAACAAATCAGTTAGTAGGCCATGAGAAGGTCTCCTGTGAAAAGCAAATACATTTCAGTACCTAAAGGATGCTAAGCATCCAATGCACTATAGGTAGCAGCAATGACTGCTTACCGCCTCTAAATAGCAGAAATATGGAATAATTACTGAAGAGAGGTATATAAGAATGGTGGAAGCATTAATATAATTTGGGAAGACTGCACACCCATACCACCACCATCACATAAGTACAGAGTAGCCTTGACAATGAAAACAACCAACTTAGGAAAGGTCCTTTGTTCAAAGTTCCAGAAGAATGTCTTGAAAAAGCAAGCACCACGGCAGTAGATGTAATGCATGATTTACTGCAAAGTATGGGAAACTGAAATGGTCAAAAGACTGGATGAGCTAAGTTTGTGTACTACTTTGAAAAAAAAGAAAGGCATCCAAAGGAATGTTCAAATTATCACTCAAGTTAACTGGGTGTCTAACGCAAGCAAAATACTCTAAGGATAATTATGGAGGAAAGAGTAAGTTATAAAGAAGTCACAACATAGCTGCTTGGAGAGGTAGGAAGAAGGCAGCAAATTTAAGAAACCCAGAGGGATGGGTGGAGGACGGCACAATACAAGAGCCACTTCCTTTCCTTATACCTTTGATGCATCTGTCCAGACAGGGCTGCTTACTGCCTAGGCTTCCACTCAGGTACTGGTTTGTTACTGTGGAGACAGTGGCTTGCAGGTTTCTTCCAGTGACAACCATGTGAAGGAATGCCTGTGATGTGAGTGGTGCCTCCTGGTGGTGTCCCTTAGGAAGCAGGCAAGAAAAAGCTACAGGAGGAGGTGGCAAGGCTCTGAAGTATCCTCAATTATGAGGAGTTCATCAAGTCAATGCTAAAAAAGATATCTAGGCCTGCAGAGAAAGGATTGCCAGCAGCAGCCCTGGAAAAAGAAGAGGACATGGCCTCCCAAGAAAGTGGAAACTGGAAGCTTATGACCTATGGCAGCAAGCAGAAGTCTTCACCTCACCTGGAGCAGTTTGCCTGGAGAACAGATATGATAAACCCCTAGGAACAGAAGAGAAGGAGCACATTCCATCAGCAGAAGAGATGAGGCCAGGCCTCCCCAAGACTAGGAGGACTGAGACCACTGCCATTAACAGAACGTAACAGGTGGGGGTGGTTGGAGACTCCCTTCTTCAGGAGATAGAGGCATCCATCTGCTGGCCCACTGTCTTGTGAGGTCTACTGCTTGCCTGGAACCTGGACCCGAGATGTCACTGAAGGATTACTGAGACTCATCTGGTCCTCTGACTACCATCCTTTGTTGCTTATCTATATGGGCAGCAACAATATTTCCAGGGGAGACCCTGAGCAGATCAAAAATGAATACAGGGCTCCAGGTGCAAGGGTGAAGGGGACAGAGCTTCAGGTGGTGTTCTCCTCCATCCTTCCAGTCAAGGGGAAGGCCCCAGGTAGGAGTAGATACATCCTGAAGATCAAAGCATAGCTTTGCAGATCTTGTAGCTAGTAGGACTTTTGCTTCTTTGACCATGGGTTGTTGTTCCAAGAAGGATTGCTAGGAAGAGATGGGATCCACCTGATTAAGATAGGGAAGAGCATCTTCACAGACAGGTTCGCTAACCTAGCAAGGAGGGCTTTAAACTAGGTTTGCCAGGAGATGGAAACAAAAGCCCTGGGGAACTGGGTGACCTGGAAGAAGCATAAGGAGCAGGGGGCAACAGGGAAGGCCTTCTTATTCCTCCTGAGAAAGTAGGGAATTTGGTTAGTTACCTCAGATGTCTGTACATAAATGCACAGAGCCTAGGAATCGAGCAGGAAGAATTAAAAGTCCTTGCATAGTCACTGAACTATGATGTGACTGGAATAACAGAGACTTGGTGAGATAGCTTGTATGATTGTAGTACTGTCATGGATAGGTATAAACTGTTCAGGAAAGACAGGCAATGGAGAAGAGGAGGAGGAGTTGCTCTTTATGTAAAAGAGCTGCATAATTGCTCAGAGTTGCAGTGTGAAACCAGAGATAGGCCTGTTGAAAATCTCTGGGTTAGAGTCAGAGGGGAGAGCAACACAGGTGAAGTCATGGTGGGTGTCTGCTATAGACCATCAGACAAGGAGGATAAGGTAGATGCAGCTTTCTTCCAACAACCAGTGGAACTATGTGGACCACAGGCCCTGGGTTTTATTGGGGACTTCAATTTATTGCTGGTAGGGCAATATAGCCGTGCACAGGCTATCCAGGAAGATTTGGAGGGTGTTGGGGACAACTTCCTGGTGCAAGTGTTGGAGAGGACAACTAGGGGCCATGCTCTTCTTGACCTGCTGCTCACGAAAAGGGAAGAATTGGCGAGGAATGTAGCAGTGGATTGCAATTTGGGCAACAGTGAGCGTAAAATGATTGAGTTCAGGATCCTAAGGAAGTGAAGGAAAGAGAGAAGCACAGCAAAGAGCCTGGACTTCAGAAAAGTGGACTTCAACTTACTCAGTGGACTTCAACTCACTGATGAGCAGAATGCCCTGGGAGGCCAATCTGAAGGGGAAAGGAGTCCAGGAGAGCTGGTTGTATTTAAAGAAAACTTACTGAAAGCACATGAATGAACCATCCTAACAGAACATGTAGACATGCCCCTCATGAAATCTGGCAATATAGTGCCCCAAAAAAACAATGGTTTTCTTCTGACCTCATCTGCTTTTACAGACAAAAAAAGTAGGAGACAGACATTTTCTTTAACAAATAAAGCTCTAAGAAAGCTCTAGCATTTATTTTATTTTAATGACATAGCCTATACAATTTAAAAGATTTCTTGTAGACTAGATCCAAAACTAAACCAGTGGAAAAACTCCCAGTTCATTTAATGAGTTTTGGATCAGACTCCAGATTGATATCAAACTGTATCCATGGAGAATCATTGTTTTAATTGACATTTTTTTCCTTAAAATTTAGGTGCCTATCTTTTTCTCCTAAATATTTTAGGAAACAGTAACAATTTAAATAGGCAGAGGACACCTGTGCAAACCCCTCTCAGCTGATAATTAACTGGAATTATGTTGTTTGTAAGGGCATTAAATAACTCTTTGTATGGAGTCAGCTATACAAGATATTATGATCTTGCAAATGTCTGTTTTGAACCATCACTGGGCTATATCAGAAAGCGATGCCATGCAATGACTCAAACTGATCTTTCATTTTAAAATTTTAGAATCAGGAAAAGGCAAAGGAGGGAAATTATTTATTTATTTTTAAAAAATCCAACATTTAGAACTTAGAAAAGATTACTTTGAATAAAGACTATTTACCACAGGTTATTTATTCACCTACACACTATATAGCCTGTTTTATGTGTTTGGGCTCTTAACAGATACATTATAGTCTAGAGGACAGAACATGGAAATATAAACTTCTATAAATTCAAATCCTTACCCTACCAGTGGGTCAATATATTGTTTTGGGATAAGTCACTTGACCTCTCCATCTTTTTCTAGACTAGGAATCTAAAATGTTTACTGTTAAAACAGCTGGATAAAGTGAATTTAACCATAGGTGGTTCAGTGCCCGTCAGTCATGCTAAATCCATTTAGGAATGCTTGCTAATTGCCTCAAGTCCATGGAAGCAGTATTCTGACTTCCTTTGTTACAAGGTTTCCTGAGTACCTGATCACCAGTTTCTGACATGGGTATTAGGACCTGTGGTGTCAGGGAGAGAAGGATTAGTTAAACCATTTCTTCTGTTTTGAGTCTAGCCATGAACTGGTTTTAGATTAAATCATTATGGCAACTGTTAAATTCAGCATACTCTTCAACCATTTTTGAATACAGGTAGAAGGGGTGGAGGATGCATGTTCATGCTTGGCATTTTAGAGTTATTCTAATGAGCTAGAACAGGCCTAAAGCCAGATCTGGCCCATGGAGCCTCTCTAGTCAGCCTGGTCGGCTACTGGAAGGCATCAGAAGTTGAGGGGCATGGCCTGCCACAGAATTCAGGGTCCTTTGACTAGGCATGGCTATAGCTGCTGAGTTTGGTCTATACTTCCTCCCCTGGTCCCATCACCACCACAGCTTTCAAACCCCTTGCTACTACCAGATTCCACATCACCATTGCAGTGGTCACTGCAGCAGCCCTCAAACCCTGGGCTGGATCCAGCCTTCAGTGAGCCCCATCACCCAGGCCCCAGGTCAGTTTGACAACTCTGTCTATAGTTCTATAGACAGATTTTTTTTTTTTCCACTTTTGGTAGTCCCATCCATAAAAAGAGTGAGTTAAAACTTGTCATCTTCACAGAGCATTGAGGGATGAATTATTAAATATTTATACAAAACTTTGAAGATATAAAAATGTTATGCAAGCTCTAAGGTTTACGTGAACTATTTAGCATATCCCTAATGCCAAGCACTGGGTAACCTTTCATAACATAACATTTCATTACTGTGAATTCAAGAACTTCTAATTAAGTTATCCTACTATATCAGACTTCTCTTTATTTTCATGCCAGAAGACAGATGAATATATATATAAAACAAAATATTTCCAAATGAACTTTACGTATCTCAGCTGTCAGTATTCCAAGTCTTCTGACATCTTATTAGCAGCTTTCTATTAAGAGTAAGAAACAAACCACAAAATCTTGTGCATCTGTTTGGTGTTTGTAACCAGCTATTATGAGTAGGTGGAACTGTGATATTGGGAATATTGACTTGACTGTGGCTAAGAATATTAATTTTGAGCAGCTAAACCCTAAATATACAAGAATATGGGGAAAATAAAATTAAAATCCCCAAAGGTCAACGTGACAAGAGTGGAGATATTTTGGAATATATTACATGCACTTGCATTGATTTTCAAGCTTGTTGTCATTAAAGAACACTCATTCATAATGTAGGAACACTTTGCAGTTAATCCATCACACCTGATGATAAATAATCAAAAGCATGCAGCTGGTTGTTTTACAAAAGGAACTGCAACAATGTAAGGCAGAAGCAGAAACAGTTATTTCAGCCTAGAACTCCAGGTGCCTTGCTCTATGCTGTCAGCAGAAAAGAGTCTACAAACAAGGAGGGATGACTGGAACAGTAAAAGCCCAGCTCCTTCCTGCCACCATCTACAGACCCAGAAAAAAAAAAAAAGATCTAAAAATGACTGGAGCTATCCAAGAAAGGTGCTAGGAAGAATGAAGCTGCAAGGAACAGAAAGTAAACTTAGCGTGGAACTTAAAACTTGCATGTACATCCAAGCTAAACCAATGGTTTGGTTGTTAAAAGGCTCCCAGACCTTTCCCAGAAATCCTGGGGCTAGTTTTGAGTACTACTCAATTATTTGTTTCAAAAGTGAATAAATATGTGATATCATATAGCCTAAAAAAGTTACTGGTAAGATTCAGCTATTTGGTGACATTCACTTAAAATTCAAAGGGAGGACAGAACAAAGAAACTCAACTGAACCCTTTTTATTTTATTTATTTATTTATTTTTTAAAGATTTTCATGAAACATTGTCAGCTGTACTGGTTAAATATTCACAGCTTTCTCAGGCCATTATTTCAAGCCAGACTGGGAATAGCAAGTTTTTCAATATTTCTTCTTTGAGCATAATTTACACTATCTATTATTTAAATAATAAGGGAGTTTGTATTATTTTTTATTTCTAAAAAAACCAAAACAAAACAGAACTATAATCGTGGTAGCCAAAAATGTGATAAGAATGGTATTTCAAGTCCCAAACTAATCAAGCAGCTCCTATTACATGTAACAGGGATTTTTCATAAGGCCTTGTAACAGGGGGCCTTCTCAGGGCTGATTTTCCTGTGGCCGGCCCACCTGTTTCTGGGCTAACCACCCGCCTTCCCTCCCACCGCGCCTTGTTGTTAATTAATTAATTGTTGTTAATTAAGCAGAAGGCTACCCATTTCTTGCCCAGATGCCAGGGGGCGCTATCTGTGGCTCCGTTCCTCCCCTGTACCACAGCCCAAGTCTTGCAGATGGCATCCAGATGTTATTAGTCACACCAGCCCCACAATAGGCTCCAGAATTCTCCTGGCAGGACCCTCCTTTGATCTCTGTGCTCAGGTGGCTTATGCCACCTTTATTTGGGCTGCTGAGCTCCTTGTAGTTGGCTCTCGTCTTGGGCGTGGTCCCCACTCAGGACCTTTGGCTACACACAGGCCCTGGCCCCACCTCCAAGGCCAGGCAGGGCCCCAGGCCCACAATTCTGGGTGCCCCTCACAGTGGGCACCTGGCTCTTTTGAGCTTCTTGGTCGTGGCCCCAGCATGGACCAGTCAAGGGGGCATTCTACCTCCAGCCTCACTAGCCCCACACTCTCTCTGGGTCCCCCTTCCTGGATGTGGGCAAATGGGGTGACTCACACCACAACTGATACTCCAGGGTCTCACAGGGGACTCTCACCCCACTCCTGGAGCAGCACACCATGGTGCTACCCTGTGATCTTACACAACACCCCCTTTACCCTGAGCTCCACAATGCCCCCTCTACTTGGGGTCTTGAGGCTTCCCTCCTCGGGTGGGCTCAGGTGGCCACGGCCATGCCTGGCTCCCTCTACCTCTGATGTCCTGACCCACCTGAAGATGGGAGCTGGGGTTAAGGCACCCCAACCCACCTTTCACCAGGGTGGTAACTGGCCTGGCATTTTCTGGGGGCACCCACGCCACTGAGAGCACCACCAGGCCACCCACTCCCAGCAGGGTGCAATTTTAGGTCATGCCCAGGACCAGGAGCCTCCTGACTATCCCCTACAGCTCCCCCCTTACCTCCAGATGATACCAGCAGCCCCACAACCAGGCAATGTTGTTGCCTCACCTTCAGACAGCAAAATCCCCTGTTTATATGGGCAGCCCTGAATCCAAAATGGCTGCTCTAATGAGGCACCTGCTGGCTGCTGTCTTCAGGCCCTTAAAGTGGCAGGCACAAACAGTGCCCTGCCACAGGCCTATATAAACTTGGTCTCTGAGGATTTGGTTTGAAGATACTAATGTCTGGATAACATTCCAGGATGGTGCACTTACAGCTGATCTCTAAGGAAGTGATGCACAAATTTGGGCAAATTAGTTTGGACCCTCCACTAACCTATTCAGACCAGACTAAGTGAACCAATTCAGAGGTCAGGAGACTTGAGCACAGTGTTCCCTTCTGACCTCAAAACAGGCTGAAGGTGTAAATTAGAAGGTGTAAAGCATCTTCTCCATCCAAGTTTCACTGCCCTTTCTGAGTCTATATAATCTAACCCACCATTCAGGCAATAAATAACAAGTAGTCATCCCTGGCCTTTCTGATCTCTGGAGTTACCACGAGGATCTAATACTGGATTCTGTATTTGTAAAAATGAGGAACTCCTTATGGTACAACAGAACAAGGCATCATGCAAAATAATTAGTTTTCTGTGGAAACAGCATCTAGTGGGTTGCCTAGAGACAAGGATTGTAAATGCAGATGAAATGGACTAGTTTCTAGAATGTTTTTAAATATGCTTCTTGTAGGATCTTGTAAGAATCTAGGTCCTTCTCTCTCATAGTGCTTATAACAGAATCCACAATTCCCAACCAGGAAATATATACACACCAGCTATACAAGGTTATACCTGAAAAGACATTACCCCTTTTTCTTTTCATTTATCTAATATTCACTGGAAAGAAGAACTCAAAACAACAATTTCCTTTGTAAGACCATGTATTGTGTTGGGGAGTTATTTGACCATGAATTATATTATGGAGTGTATTGGGAATAACTTTTTCTTACAGATGGTGGAAAGACCAACTAGGGACGGAAGCTCTTCACAACCAGAGAAGAATTTGTTGAGAATATAAAAGGTGGAAGGTAACTTGTGTGATATTGACCATGAAATGAGAGTTCGAGAGCCTAAGGGAGGAAGGAAGGAAAGCATAAGAATAAGGATACTGAATTTCAGAAAAGCAAACTTTAGCAAACTCAGAACTGGTGGGCAGGATGCCCTGGAAGCCACGTCTGAGGCAAAATGGAGCCAATGGTTACATCCAGATGAGCATCTTGTGTCACAGCTACTTGTCCCCAGGAAATGCTCATGCCACATGCACTTTGGCAAGCAGCAACTTACCCCAGATGTGGTAGGGGAGGCTGAGCCCAGCACTGGACTGTCTCCAGCAGCCTTACCTGGGGCCCTGGGGGCCTCCTGGGGCTGCAGCACCAGTGATTCTACCATACAAAGTCTGGTCAGGAGCCAAAGCATACATTTTTGAGTGGCACACACTGCCTGTGCACGAGGTACTCCGCTTTTTTTTCCCCCCGTGGCTTTTTTTTTTTACCCCTGGATATCCCCTGGCATCAAAAAAAACCGCAGAAAAAATAAAGCGGAGCAGTACGTGCATAGGTAGCATGCCCTTGCAGCACAGAAATAATCTGAATTGCAGTAAGTGGCACCACAGATATGTTTGTGGCACCACATACTGCATGGCCATGCTCATTTGGACACAGCCAAGAAGTGCTGGCTGTACTTTAAAGAGGTTATAATAAAAGGTGCAAGGGTCAAACTATCCTGATGTGATGGAACAGTGGGAAGTGCAACAGAAGGCCAGCTTTGCTAGACAGCAATCTCTTCAATAAGTTGAACGGCAAAAAGAAGTCTTACAAAAAATTGAAATTGGTTCAAAGTAGTAGGGGCATGAAGAAAGAACATTAAGAAATTCAAAGCATGATATGAGATACAGGTGGCAAACAACATCAAAGGCTAAAAGAGATTTTAGACTTATGTCCAGATGAAGAAGAAAACCAAGGAAATTATAGGTCTTTTATGAGATATGGAACACAATCTAGTTACAGATGATGCAGAGAAGGCAGAAGTATTTAATTTTTTTTTAAACTTCAATCTTTACAAATAAATTCAGCCACCAGATGACTAGTGCAGTTTGCAGCAAGGATTTAGCAGACATGAACACCCTAGCGCAGTGGAAAAACAGATTAAGAATTATTTAAAGAAACTATATGCTTAGAAGTCAGCAGAACTGGATGGGCTACCCCCTAAGCTACTCAAGGAATTGGCTGAGGTAATTTTGGAGCCATTGGTTATCTATCCTCTTTGAGAACTTACGGAAATTGGATGAGGTCCCAGATGATTGCAAAAGAGCAAATGTAGTGTTGCATCTAGGGAGAGGGAATCACCAACATGCCTATAGGCTGGGGGATGACTTTCTTAGCAGCACAGTGGCAGAAAGAGATCTCGGAGTCATTATTGATTCCAAGATAAATATGAGTCACCAATGTGACAAAGTAAGTAACAGAGCTAACCGCACTTCATTACACATTAGTAGGTGCATCACAAACAGGTCCAGGGAGGTGAGGCTTCCCCTCAATGCAGCACTGGTCAGGCTGCAGCTGGAGTACTGCATCCAATTTTGGGCATCACAATTAAAAAGTGATGTGGACCTTAAAAGGGTCCAGAGGAGGGCCACTCATATGGTTAGAGGCCTGCAGGGAAGGCCCTATGAGGAGAGGCTAAGGGACCTGGACCTTTTCAGCCTCAGCAAGAGAAGGCTGAGGGGGGACCTTGTGGCAGTATACAAATTCACCAGGGGAAGGCAGCAAGGAATAAGAGATGCTGTGTTTACCAGGGCACCCCTTGGAATAACCAAGAACAATGGCCGCAAGCTGATAGACAGTAGATTGAGAATGGACATCAGAAAGAACTTCTTTATGGTTAGGATTGCCAGAATATGGAATGGGCTTCTATGGGAAGTGGTGCTCTCCCCTACCTTGGGGGTCTTCAAGAAGATACTGGACAAGCACCTGGCTGGGGTCTCATGATCCTAGCACTTTTTCTTGCTATGGGCAGGGGATTGGACTCAATGATCCAATGAAGTCCCTTGCAACCCTAGCATCTATGAATCTTTAAGAAAGGAAGGAAGGAAGATCCGAGCAATTACAGACCAGACAGTCTGACATTGGTACCAAAACGATCATGAAGCAGGTCATCACAGAATGTATTGTAAAGCTCCTTGACCAGGACAAGGTGTTCAGGAACATTTGGCATGGATTCACCCAGAGCAGGTTATGCTAAACCAACCTGATTTCTTTCTATGATAAAATAAAAGGTTATTTAGATGGAGGTAGAGTGCTGGATGTGATGCATCTTGACTTTAGCAAGTCTTTTGACACTGTCTCACAATATTTTCATTAACGCTAAGGAAACGCAGACTACTTTTACTACATGTAAACTGGTTGCATTACCATGCTCAGCAAACAGTCATCAATGTCTAGCTGGGAGAAGGTATAAAGTGGGGTTCCCTAGCAGTCTGTCCTGGGTCTGATATTGTTTAATATCTTCATTAATGATTTATTTTGATTATGGGATAGAATGCATGCTTAGGAAATTTGTGGATGATACCAAGCTAGGTAGAGTTGCAGACACTCTGGAGGGTAGAGCTAGGATCAAGAATGAGCTGGATAGGCTGGAGAAATTGTCTGCAGTCAACCACATGAGATTTAACAAGGACAAGTGCAAAGTCTTGCAACTGGGATGAAATATATGCATAAACATATATAGATCAAGGAACGAACAGCTGAATTTCAGTACTGCAGAGAGGGTGCTGAGGGTTACAATGGACAAGAGGCTGAATGTAGGCTAATAGTGTGCTCTTGTTGCAAATACAGCCAACAGCATACTAGGTTATAACAACAGGAAGGTCATTTGCGAATCAAGAGAAGTAATTATTCTATTCTGTTCAACACGAGTGAAGCCTCAGTTATAGAATTGCAGAAAGTTACTGCTGGAAGGGACCTCAGGCGGTCATCTAGTCTAACCCCCTGCTCAAAGCAGGACCAGCCCCTGGTCCAACTAGACCAGTTGGAGTCTAGTTTTGGGCTCCATACTTCAAGGAAGTTGGACAGATTGCAAAGAGTCCAGTCAAGAGTGACAAAAATAATTAAGAGGACTAGGCAGCATGATTTATAAGAACAGGCTGAAAAACCAAGAATTTAGTTTTGAGAAGACTCAGGTGGAGATTTGATAACAGCCTTCAAATACCTGAAGGGTAATTAGAGGGAAGATGAAGCAACGGTCTCAAAATATAGGAATTTTAGAGGAATTTTAGGTTGGAAACTAGGAAAAAACTTTGCGACTATGAAGATGGTCAAGCATTGAAACCGGCTTCCTAGAGAAACTGTGGTATCACCATCTCTGGAAATGTTCAAGCATAGGTTAAACAGCCATTTAACTGGGACTGAACAATCCAAAGTGTAATCCCTCCCCCCACCTTAATGAAAACAGAGCTCTTTGGAAATGTTGACACCTGCTTTTAAAAACACATGTCCATAGGAACTGGCAAAGTTCATCGGGTGGGGGGAAATCATTGTCACTAGTCTCTAAAAATTATTGTCTAGCAACATGGTGAACTTTCAGTGTTGTCAAATCACAAATTTGTACTAGAAAGAAAGGTCAATATTATGTGAAATGGTAACACTTGTCAGCCCTTTGTTTTCATGCAAGTCGTCAGGAGGGCAAAACAGTTCATGAAAATAAATTTTGACAGCAGCCTCTGGAAATAGGTGAAAACAGAGGTATATAAATAGACTTGTTAATTTTCTATGACTTCCAAGCCATTTTAATTTCTATTTTAAAGAAAGAGTATTTTACTACAACAGCTGCCATTAAAACCCTTAAATTTATTGTCAGAGAGAAAATTCTTGTAAGTAATTAGGGTTATCATGGTATTAACTACATAACTGTGTCTTATTAATTCTTGGAGATCATAAATTAAAAAATATTTTAAAAAATCCAGAATGTAAGTTCGTTTTTCATTGAGACTTGTAGTTATTTTGTCTGACAAATGACCCTGAGACCTTACACCAATCTAATAATTAATCATGACCACTATGTAGTGGACAGATTCTCTCTTTTACATTTATTGAATATTACCACTACCCATGGAAACCCAGATTCCTGTTTTACATAATGGTTGTGGGGGAAACCAGAGAACTTCCCTTTGGGCAAGTCTTGTTGGAGCTGAAATGTACTAACATTATCTCAACTGCAAGTAGTTCTTCATGTCAGAGCAGTTGTATCTTAAATACTCCAAATGAAATAAGATGATTGACACTATAATACAAAATGTAATGAACATCAACTAAGAAAACTCCAGAAAGGTGCTATATAATTTGGTTGAAAAGTAGTACACCTTATAATTCAGAATATACTTCTATTTTATAATGTGTCAAGAATATAATTGCCCTCTTCAGAATACTCACTGGTTGCAATTTATAATGCCTTTTTTTTAACCTAAACTTGTTCTTTGCTGTACTTATACACACAGAGAAAAATAAGCAAAGCCCCCAGTTAGTACATTGGAAAGGTATTTGTATAAAAAAGCGAATGATCTAAGATCCCTCCTCTGCCTCCACTGTTATCAATTGGAAGTTAACGCTTGATTTTAATGAGAATAGGGTTGGTCCCCAGTTGCAAAGAAATGGACAAGGGGTAAGCAAAAATAATTTTAGTACTATTTTTTAACTTGATTTACTCAGAGGACTTTGGAATTAAAATGTATAGTTTAAATCATCCAATTCATTTGAGAATATGTTTTTTTAATAATACCAGGTCAATCATCTATTTTCTATTTTATTTTGAAAAAGTTATTTCAATATTCCTTTAGCCTTGGGATTGTTGGTCCAGTGTAAGTTTAGCGTTTTAAGACAAACTATTTTGCATAAGGGCTAGTTAACATTATTATAGCAACGTCCTGGTTTTTAGCACAACTTTGTTTAATTCTTTGTGAAGTTTTAAAAGATTAACCCAAAAACTCTTGGATGAATTAGCACTATGCTCTGTGGCAAATTGGTAACCATAGAAACAAAGTATATATGTATTTAAGAGGTACACCATGGAAATCATTAAAGTATACACCAAATGGTCATTTTAAATCATTGGTGTAATGGGTTGAATATATACACACACAGCTATCAGGTGTATAAGGGCTCCTGGATACTGGTGAACCATAAAGAATACTTTTAAGTAAAATGTCTGGACATTATCAAACTAATCTTGAGAATGTCAGCTAATTGCACTACAACTGCTACCAACTGTATGTTGTGTGGTTTATAATCATCCTTTTAATATGAATTGCACAATTTGCTTTGGTTGTTTCTCAATAGCTTTATGACATTCACTGTAAGATGAAATGGTCTTTGATTCCATTAACAAATAAACTATCTTAAATAAACATTCAGAATCTGAGATAGCAATATGTGGTTGTCTGTGGGGAGCGGGGGGGGGATGATACAAATTAGAAACAGTTGTTCTGCTAAAATGAATAATTAACAATAGAGTTTTCTCACTTACCTGCCTTTTTCAAAATAAGATCCCTGTTCCCCAGCATTCTGCATGCCTGATTACACTTTGATAGGCTCTGTTCTAAATTTGCTTTTCTATATTCTGTTTCTCAGAGATCTGAGCACAGTTTGATTTTTGCTTTTTTGTTCAAATTTCTATATTCTTTTTTTAAATGTTCATATTGAGAAGATTTCCAGGGAAACTTGGGGAAAATACAGCTTATGGACCCAGTGAAAGCAGAAAAGGAAAGAAATTGGGTAAACTGCAGGTATTGTATGTAAGTTTCTTATACATTTTGGATAGAAATTATAAAGCCATAAATGAATGCTACGTCTCCCCACAAAACCCAGAACCATTAGCTTGCTTGTCTATTGCTTGTGCAGTTAAGCACTTTGCTATTCACCAATTTTGGCAGCATAAGGGATATCATATTTTCACACAGATAAGCTGATTTTCAACAATTGTTCTAGTGTTTTAGACAGCCACAAGCTTTTGTTCACTATTTCAATGGCCTTGTCTTTTCTTTCTACTGCCATTCTTTCCTGCCAAATCTACTTTGGCTGTGTGCCACTGTCCTGTAATGTTTGCATTTCCCTTTGACCCCTGGCATAACCAAGAGTCAATGAAGCATAATTGCACAGCTTTCTGATGGGTTGTTCTCCATTACAGATCAATTGTCAGCGTTTGTATCTCAAATACTGGTAATATCATTATAGGCAGAACAAGGGTATAGGTATTTTATGCATAGTGGCTTGCATAAAGATTACAAGAACTACAACTTGTTCTCCTTTTGAAGAACATTTAAGACCATCACTGTTAGAAGCTTTTTGAGCACTGAATGGTTAAACAGGACTGATTAAGTTTTTCCTAGGAACTGAAGCTGTTCTTGTATAATACCCACTATGGTAGAATTTTCTGCAAGGAGGGTGTGTGTGTGTGTGTGTGTGCGTGCGTGTGTGCACATGTGTGTGCATACAGGGGAAGTACATACCTCAACATATACATAGACACACGCATATGATTCATAACTTATGGCAGGAAGTTCCTAACTTTTTTTTCCAGAGAGTTTGTTTAAATGGATTTCCCTTTTGTATTTCTTGACTGCAAAGGTCATTTTCTGACCTTGCTATCAATTGGCCTGTTTGCTTAAATTGAAAAGGAATATTAACTAATGTTTAATGCCTCAGTGTGCTATAGTCACATAAGAATCATATAAACAGCCCGGATACCTTTGCTGTAAGACATAGGTTTAACAACAATTTATAATTCTGAAGGCAGACAAACAAATAAGACTGGATACAGCAAGAGCCAGTGGTACAGTATAAAGCTACCATAGAAATTGCATGGGGAGACTGGGTTGTTGTTTTTTTAGGGGGAAATGAAATAATAAACCAAAACAAAAAAAATTCGTGTCAGCTGGACCATAAGCCAGAAATTCCAGAAAATACTTTCATGGTTGCCAAGGCAACAAAAGGCCTCAGCTCACCTGAGACTGAAAAGAAGTCATGTATAAATCATATAGTAAAGTAGATGCAAAGTTTAACCTCTTCCCCAGATTCAGCCCTAGAAATGCTGTCATAGTCATGCTAGTCACTGCACTCTTGAACAAAAATTTTTATGTTCCATTCCCCCAGCAGACATTTTACCAATGTGAAACCAGCCTGCAAGGGTAAAAATATTAAATACTAGTACTAGGCATATTACAAACTAGGGTAGGCCATTGGTCCTGTTTTTAAAACCTCTGTCCCCTATCCATTTCCAAATGAGAAATGGACTGCAAAAAGTTTCCTTTTTTCAGTTCATTGGTGGAAATAGATGTCAATCATTTGTCCTCATGATTCTATTGGCTGTGCCCAGAGGTAAGGCGCTGCACACAGCTTTTTTGTGGTGCCTTTGCCCCTTGCTACTCACTGGTGAAGGCAGCAATCCGGCCCCTCACTGCAAAATGGTGAGGGCCCCCCACTTACTGCTGGTGATTCTCCCCCCAACCTCTTACCAAGGGGATGTGTCGGTGGCCACCCTAATTACAACAGATAGCAAAACAAACATACAGGCATAGAAGTATAATCTGGCAATGGTCACTCATTTCCTAGGATTCAGGGGGAGCAATTAGTGGAAGGCAATAAGTCTCACAATGAGGCCACATAATCTTTTAATATCAGAACAGTACCAGTGTGACTAATGCTGAGTACACTTATTCAAATAATTTGGGAGAATTGTCCCAGGTTTGTTCTCCTGGTACAGAGACTTACCCAGAACTGTATATATAGACATCTGGACTCTGAGGCCCTGGTGAGTGAAGAGCATGCAGTACTAACACTGTGAAGTCATAGGAGAAGGCAGGGGAGGAGGGTATGGATCTGTGCACACATTTTAGTATGCTCTGCAGGCTTCCTTAGTCTGCATGGTGACAAGTGGCAGAAATGCATAGGGAAGCTATAACTAACTGACAAAGACTGTGCATGGTCAGTCTGTCTCTCCCTGCAGCACAATGTGGGATTGTGAAGGAGGTGTGTTCTGTTCCCTGCTCAACTGTAACAGCAGAGTCCAGCAAGGCCCACACTGTTTTTCTGAGGATGGGGAAAGGCTGGAGGACTATGTTCTCTTGTGAGAGAAACCATGTACAGATATTCGCTCTCCCAGAAGAAACTCTCCTGGGAGTGATTTTCTCCTGGCTGTTCCCAGGTTATTTTTCTCCTGCAGTGATTCTCCCAGGATAAAGTGAATAGCTGCATGAGACCTAAGAAAGATCACAGTGTCACATCAGACATCTTTTCACTAGCTAGGGAAAAGTAAAGAAATCCAGTTGATAGAACACGAGTTTTCAACCTTTCTGAGTCAGTGTACCCCTGGCAGCTGGTTGAGAAGGATGGCGTCCTCTCGGTAGCCAGTGGACAAGCAGGAGTGGGGAGACAGGGTCCCCCAGCAGTCAGTTGATGAGCAGGGGCGGGGATTCAGATTCAGCTTATGAAATACATCTGTATGGCTTTTTACCTTACAGTTTGCCTTGTGATAAGAGTAATTTATCATTTATAAGTGCAGTTGGCAATATCAGGTGTTCCTGATGGCAGACCTGGGTTTTTTTTCATTTAAACCTAGGGAACCCTGTGAGCTCAAGGGGGTCTCTTCCACTAAGCTGACAGGATCCAGTCAAGGTGCTTGACAGACTGAGGCTTGCTAACAGAAAAGGAGTTTCCCCATGAGCAAGTTCTGGTTGGAGCCTTGAGATTATCCAACGTATCAGTGGGGAGAAGACCTCTGGGATCATTCTGGGCACACTTACCTTCCAATCAACCTAGCAATCACCACCAGACATGTAGCAGACAACTAGTTTAGGCAAAATGGCTTTTGATTTATTGACTAATCAACATATAAATAAAAATCAATTAGTGTATAAATTTGTCTCTCTCTATACCTTTCCAGAGAAGCACATTTCAATGGGAGATTAAATTAATAGCTGTTTCTATCCAAAACTTACTGTTGTGAATATAATCTTTCCATTGCCATGCCAGCACCTCCGATATTAGGTCATAATTTATCTACATCATTTTCCACACAGTGTATTTGTAATGCTTACACTTGCGGTGACTTGTCAACTCACATTCATTTACCAGACTGCAGCAGACTGCATTGCCACCAGTGGCTTATTCATCAGTAGTTTGTGCCACATTAGGGCAGCCTTAGCCCAATTTGTGTGCAGTATAACACTATACCCAAACCTGTGAGAAGTTTATCCAGATACAACTATTGCAATGGTCAGGATCATGGAAAAATAAATGAAGAGAGCCACAGGAAAATAGACGGAAATATTACTGTATGTATAGGGAACACAGAAGATCCCAGCCCTCCACCAATAATCATGTCTGAAACTAACATAAGCCTTCCATGATGGCTGGCCATTATCCAGCTCTATCTGTTAAGAAGGAAACATCAAGGGGGAGCCATAGTTAATGACCCTGGTTACCAAGACAGATGCTTATTTACTTAACGAGGTATCCCAGCTAATTTATCTGATATCCTGCCACATATTTTGTTAATCTGATCTAATGGTCAAAACAGTTTGCTCAAGTGTAAACATCCTAATTACCTTTACATAGATTTTATTTTCCATTTTTAAACAATATCAGTCTCTAAGGAATCACAAATGCTTTCAATAAGTGATGTTCGGCTCCAGGGTTCTCCCAGGATGAGAACAAACAGATGGTATTGTGCATGGAAGCCAATGGCTACCTTTTGTGCAGCTGATAATAAATATGCTGCTATGAATGTGATTACCCATACCTAGAGCTAGTTGGGATTTTTTTTTTGTTTTGTTTTGTTAATACTAACACTTTTTGTAGAAATAGATCAACTTTGACAACTTTTGGTGGGAAGTTCTCTCTGATCCAGGATGGAATTCTGAATCTCCAACATACCAGATCATTCCTCTAATTCCCAGGCTCCTAACTATTCTGGGGACTTGAGCCCCCTTTCAGTCTCTCAGATTGCAAAGGTTTGTTCTGATCTGTGCAGATCAGGAAAAAAACATGTGAAATATCTGATCATTGCACAGGAAGAGAAAAATGTTTTCCCATCCAAGTATACCAAAATCACTGATAATTCCATAACTGGAGACCATAGAGTACCTCATTTTTGCACAGAGGAGGGTACTTTGGAGCAGATTTAATCAAGGCTGAGCATATTAGATAATAACAATTTTCCTCTGCATATTGCCTTAGACTTTCTTTTTTTTTACTTAGAGAATTTTGATAATTAGTACTATGTTTGTTCTGTGTTAACACTGGCCTTACTTGTGAGCTAAGTGCAGGGTGATAAAAGTACAAGCATTATGGACAACACTCATTGCACATCATGTCAGCAGCTCACATGATAAAATCATTTTATGGATCCTGTTTCTTTTTAGGTTAGCTAGGACCTCCTTTTTTTTGCTAACTGCCCTGGCAAGAACTACATATTTAGGGAAGCAAAGTGGCTGTCAGAAATTAGGACTGTGGAATTAGAACAACTGTTCAAAAGTCTATTTTGGGCTAGATCTACAGATACTAAGGCTTTGTGGCACTAAGTGTTACCTGTCAGCTCTGTGTTCTGGTGAACCCTGGCACAGTACCCAGCCTGTCTGACGCATGAAGGACTCATCCCCCGCCCCCACCTGAACCAGAACTGATCAGAAGAAGGACTTACAAAAGGCAATGAAGGTACAGAGACAGACATTCCTAAATCTCTCCAGAAAACGGTGACAGGATTAAGACAACTCCCCTAGTCCCATTTGCATCAGAGATGGGAAAGGGAGGCACCTCAATTAGCATTCGGAATGGAGAACAGAGATTCCAAGGCATGGACCACACTGAACTCTGGGAGCAGAGAAGCAGGGCAGCACTGCATGATGGGAGATCTCTGCTCCAAATGTTAATCAACCCATGTCTGCACACAACCAGCTTGGCATTTATCAGGCCAATTCTAGTAATGACTCCTTTATTGGTACCCAAAACACTGAATCTGCCTGTCTGCATTGTGAGCTCTCTCAGAGTAATGCCACCTATAGCCAGGAGTGATCAATTCCTACTATCCAGCATATGAGCTATCATTTACCCATAAACAAACCTACTGTTGTCCCTTGAGCCATTGTTAGTTCCCTATAAAAACCCCTACTGTTCTGTCCCAGTGCTTGGATCCAAACACTGCACACTTCCCTTCCTGGAACATGTTCACTGATTGTGCCAAGGGCTCTGCCTGTCTGCAAGCTCCAACAAAAACCTGGGAACCTTGACCAGTTCAAGCTTCATTGAGTGGTGAGACTCCAATTCACTCTCTCTCTCTTTGTTTAAGCCCACTTTCTAAACCTCAGATTTGGTTTAATCTCTCTCTCTTTCTTACTCCAGGCACAGCTTTCTAAACCTGACTTTTGCTGATCAAACTTGAGCTAGACTTCCCCCAAAATCCAATTGAAACTGTGTAATATTGTAACTGCTTTGTTTGTCTGTCTCTCCTTGTATGGCTATTACTAGTAGTGTCTTTATAAGTTTCATACACCTGGCAATAAAATAATTATTATGGTCAAGCTGACTGCCATACTCTTGCTGAACCTCATTTACTCTTCCTTCTCTTCAACCTCCCCTTTTGCTCTGCAACAATGCTTCCTTCACTGAAGCCAAAGATCCCTGTAAAGCCCCAAAATCTTGTGGGGTTTGCTCATCAAGGGAGTTACTACCAGGACAATTGGGACAAGAGATTGGGCAGTGCTGAATCCAGAAGGGAGAGAGAGTTCCGTACAGAAACACAAGTGATACAAGCAGTACTTTGATAGAATTACTGAGACCCCAGAAACGTTTCCTGAAATGAAAGCCACTGCATCAAGCTTGGCATCTATGCTTCCTACACACTGGACACATCCACACAAGACACTGCGCATTAGCCTAGTAACTGTGTGCCGGTGCTATGGCACAGTGACTGTAGTTACTGTGCTTTTAGTTAGTACTTTATTGAGCAAGTACTAAACTAAATGCTCATTATCTAAGGCACTTTAATGAATGTGCAGACATGCTCAGTATATGCTGAGTTAGATGGCCCCCAATGGGAATCATAAATGCAGTCATACTGGGCAGGAAGCTAAGCCAGCAGTAGGAAATCTTGATGGGAAGGAATTATTTTAGTTTCACCTCCTTTTAGGGTTGAGTGCCCTGGGTTATTGGGAGGCACCCATGCCAGGTTGCAATTCATACCATACAACCCCTCATGGAATCATTTAAAATGCAGCTGCAGACAGAGATTTCTTCCCTATATATAATAGTTCAGTGGTTGGAGAACTCAGGGTCAATGCCCTCCTCAGTTTTCAGAGACTCGCACTCACACCTGTCACTTCCCAATAAAGTGCCTTAATTAAGAGGCTATTGACTCTTCTGGAAAGGGAGGCTACATCATAATTTTATCCAATGAATATTTAGTACACCTTGGGCATGTCTACATGTTGCTCTATGTGACCATAGTGATATGCTACATTGCCATATAGCATGCTCTGCCAACATAGTGTTCACATGGGTCTATAGGTGATCAGCAGCTACATAGCTGTAGCAGTGCACTCCCTTGTTTTAGTGTGCTGCTATGGTACAGCACTGTAGCAACTTTGCCGTATAGAGATGTATAGAGGTATCCATATATAAGCAGCCCTAGAGGCAAGGACCAGAAGTCAGGTTGCTCTTTATCCAGATGATTAATCACTGGGCTACAGTATCATGGTCTCTATTGTGCCATCTCTGCCCCAGTGAATCTGGAATTGTTTCTTGCTTAATGGCACCACTTTATCTACAAGAGTGGGGAGCAAGAGATAAAATAAAACTAGTGTACATTTTTTCTTTTGTGTGTTAAAAGACTTGGCAGGTATTGATGATTTTTTGTGAGGTATTTTTGTCTTTGTTTTTGTTTCACTTTTTTCTGTAAGCTAAGTCAATGTAGTGAATTTCAGTAATAACTCACTTGTCATCTAAGCAATTATCCATCTCTAATCCATATGACAGAATTAACATAATTGTGTGAAGAGATGGTACCCTTAGGGAGACACTCCTTGGATTATACTGTTTTGTAGTCCTCAATGCCCTTAATTGCCTGCCTGAAGATAGTTAGGTCCCATTGATTTCAATAGGCATTAATTATTCTGCAGTAAGAAACTGTGTCCAGGATAAGAAAACCTAGATGATACAATAAGAATGTATGTATATTCTGATGTAATCCAATGAAGGACTTCCTATCAGGCAGCTAAGTGGTAGGAAGAGTAGCATCCAGCATGTGGAGTTAGGCACCTAAGCTTCTTATATAACAGATGGGCAGAGTTTGGAGTATAGATATTCAAAAAGATTCCTGTACTAATTAATGGGTTTGGTAAAGACAGCTAGGCATGAGTAGGAACCAAACAATGACTTTTTATTGTGGAGCAGCAAACAAGCTTTCTTAGCCCCTTTGCTTCTAACAAAATAGCAACTGAGGGACCCTCTCTCGATTCCTAACCTGTTCAGTCTTCCCTAGAGAATCTCTAAATTAGAATTTATAATCTAAGATTTCCAGTGGATAAAAGATGATGGGGGTGAACAGGACACACCTCCACAAGCAGTTATGGTACCTGGGGTAGGCAGGCATTGCATATGTCTGCCGACCCCAGCTAATTTGGCTCCTCTCTCTTTCCTACCACACTTCGATGCTCCAGTTAACATGCTGTCCTAGGAGGCTGCCTTTGGGTGATGAGTCCAGCTGTGGCTGCCTTACTTCCCCCATTTGTCCCCCAGGCTAGTGGTCTGGCTAGCCTATGCCAGACTCCTTTCTCTTTCCCTTGCCCTCAGTCTTTAGCTGAGGCTTCAGCCCATGAGTGGACTCCCACCTGCCTTGCTGCTTTCTATGCCTCTAGCCCATCTGGGCTTCAGCTTCCTTCTGAGCCTAAGTCTGGCTGAGACTGATACCTCCCCCCCCAGCAACAACCATGAAAAAAATAGAAAGGGAAAACCAAAGAAAAAATGAAAGGGCGGGGGGATGGGAACCAGAGGGTGCAGAGTACTCTGTTCCACATCCTCCAGATCTCCCTTCACAGCTGCTCTGGTCCACCAGGTGTTGCTAGTAAATGAGCAGAGAGGAAAAAAAGTAGACCCTTACTGGCTTAGCAGAAATAGTCCTTGGTCCTGAAGGTGCACTGACTTCCTGGGACGACTCCTAAGCCAAGATAAATAGTCCCCAGTCCTCTGGGTACACTCACTCCCCAGGACTTGTCCTGGGTTAACATAAACAGCCCTCAGTCTTCTTGGTGCACCAAAAATAAGCTGACTGTCAGTTCCAGCCCCAGGACCACTCTGGAGCCTCTTCAAGGATATGGTATAGTTTCAGGGTTGGGGCCAAAAATCAACAGATTGTAGGCCCCAGCCCAGGGACTGCACCAGGGTTTCCAATTGGACCCTGTATGGACCTGGGGCTAAGACTGACAATCAACTGATTTTTTTGTGCTTGCTCTGGGACCATAGCAGTCATCAACTGGCTCTGGTTCAGGGCACCAATGGTATTCATGAGCTGTGCATGTCATGAGACTAGAGTAAGCATTACCATGCAATCACTCAGAACATATTTTAACTTTAATGTGTTAATTTTAGCATGTGCTAAATGGTCTATATAACAAGGCTCTTACTAGGGTGTTAGTGTGTGCATGGGCAGCTCCCATGGAGCAACTGATGTGCACTACAGCTCCACAAGTGAACTGGGAGCAACATAGAGCTATACAATAAGAAATGTTAAATAGAGGAATATGTCTGAAATCCTGCTCTACTTTGACTCAGGCATCACCTCCATCCATTTGGGATTCAGAACCCAGAATTTTTTCTTGAGTGTAGTTGTCTATATGCTTTCCCCAAGAGTTGAGACAGGCTTGTAACTTTCTTTTAAAATCTGGCAGCCAGAGGAAAGTGTATGGATAGCTTAGTGGTGAGAACATGTCCCAGGAAGTGGGAGACCCTGGTAAAATCCCATCCTCAGCTTAGGTGGAGGGGTTCAAATCCACATGACAACTTCCAGAAGAGTACCCTAAATATAAGAGACTGTGGGGATGGAGAGGTGGAGAGAACACACTCCTGCTCCTGTTGAAGTTCTCTCACTGTGCAGCTAAGGATGCAAAATTAATGGGCTAGAGAGACAGTCATTAAGATGGAAGCATAACCGTAACCTAGTGGTTATGGCACTAAGCTGGGAGTCCTGAATCTATGGTTCCTCTCTCTCTGCTTCTAGAAGTGTTTCCATATTCTACATTAAATATTCATCAAATAAAATAGTGACCATATACAAATGTTTGCGTGAAAGGGACATTAGAACCTTCTCCATCATGCCAGTTCACTACCCATTTGTCCAAAAATGTACTATCCCCATTTCCAGAGTAAGATATTAATCAAAGTGGGAATTCATTTCTAGGAGGAGACAGAAGAAGACTTGGAAAGAATAACAACTGAGAAGAATCTAGTGCATAAACTCTTATTTCTGTATTATGCATACACCAATCATTTAAAGAAGAAAGCTGCAGTAACTTTCATGACTCAAAAATGTAAAATTAAAGCAATTATATTAGTGTTGCAAATAAAAGCATTATTTCCCTTAGGAAATATCTGTTTTTCATTGACATTGTATAACTTATTTTCTTTTCTGTGTTGAACACAACTGGAGAATTTTAACAACTGGTATAACATAATACTACTGATTTATTTACTTCCCAGGCAGCTTATTGAATTTGAGCAAGACAAAGTCAAAATACTGTTTCTACCAGGGAAAGTAAAAAACATCCAAAGCAAGCAATATTGAAATAAAATAATAATGTGAGAAATACATAACCCACCTTCCATATTACTAGTTAGACAACAATTCATTCTTTTATTCACTCTAAGTTACCCACCCTGGTAACTTATGGATATTTTTTAAATAATAAATTGGAATTCTTTAAGTAAGTTCCTTTTACAGATAGTCTTTTTGAATTCAGAAAAGACCTACTTCTATGGAAACATCCTTTCTTTACTGGGAGTTACTGAATAGTAAAAGTAATTAACCTCTTCTAATTACATGTATAGAACCTACTATATAATCTTCATTTATATTTTCTCAGTGGCATAGATTAACTCACTTCTATTGCAGGAATACTAAGAAACTTTAAGCATAAACATTTTGTTTTATTATTTTCATAGACTGGCCTCTATAATAAATTCTGGTAATGAGAGACCCAGATTTTGACATTCAAGGTCGGTTTGCTGCCAGTGTCCCACTGTTTGTTTTAGCTGTACTTTCCATTAGAAATATATCCATTATAACTATGAGGAAATAGAGGCAGGTACAAGTAAAAATCTTTAATAGGAACTTGAAAATAAAAACTAAAACCACTGTATTTATTATCTTGAAGAGAAAAGAATTTCTGGTTAAATACACGCCATATTGGCAATCATATAACCCTATATACATATAGGTTCGTATAAGCCTATAATACAGGTTTATATAACAGAAATCTATATATCGTATAGAAATTTATGATTATAGCTCTCTATATTTGTATGTCAGAGAGAGAGAATTATTATCTAATATTATATCATCCCTTTAACATTTTTTCCTTCCACAGGAAATTTGAATTTAATAAAGGATTATTCAGAGGGAAGAGGTCTAGGATCATACTGAAATCTGCCTCATAGAAGCTGCTCTGCATGATGATTCCACACTTTGTCTGTGTGATGAAGGAATAGATATGTGGGAAAGACTCCCCCTTAATGGAATAATTACCTGGCAGATAAAGCTTGTAGTTGGTTTTTTTTAAGCAAATACCAAATCAGTTAAGTAATCAGGTAAATGTTTTTACTTGTAGGTTTGTAATCATATTTTTATTTTGAAATTGATGGGGGAAGGAAGCACATGAAAAAAAATGCTTTACATGACCTGAAGATGAGCCAAAACATTTTGTTTCAGGTCCGATATTTCATATTGATCTAAACTATTCCCTGCTCCACCCCACCCAATTTTTGGTTTGGCCACAGCCCAATAATAGAACAATTCCTATTCACACAATTTTCCTGACAAGAAAACAACAAACAAGAGATTCTCCCTCCTTGCTTAGCACTAATTTTAACAATACACCCATTCACAATATCAAATCTTTTTTAATGGACATAGGGACAAGACAAATAAGGCCATGGCATTATGACTATCAGCTTTTTATAACATTGCGATTTTCATAACATAGAACATTTGCACCTTAATGGATAACCAAGACAAAAAATGACCAGAAAGAAGAACTGCCGTTGTCTCCAGGGAACTAGTGAGATACAACATTGACATTGCAGCTCTGAGTGAGACAAGATGACTGGGTGCGGATCAACTGAGGGAAGGAGGTGGAGGCTACACCTTTTTCTGGAAGGGGAAAATGGCCCAGATGTCAGCTTCACCAGCAAGAATCAGCTCAGTCAACTTACAGAGCAACCTGTGGACATTGAACAAAAATCTTATGATTCTTTGCCTTAAACTCAGCAACAACTAGTACACCACTGTCCTCAGTGCATATCCCTCCAATACTTGATGCTGCTGCTGCTGTGAAATCTATTTCTGCTACACTCTTGACCACATTCTGACTAACACTTGCATGAAGAATAAGATCACAGATATGACCTGGAACTCTGGAGTGGCACCTTTGAGAAGAAAGGAGTAGGGAAAGCCAATTCCAATGGCATCCTTCTTCTGAGCAAATGAATGGAGCATGGTCCTGTCATCACAAACACCATCTACAGACAGAGTGACAAATACAGGAACACATGGAGAAATCCCTGCTGTAAGCATTGGCACCTCCTTGACTATGTTACTGTTAGAGACTGTGATTGAATGGATGTCCATATTATGTGAGCCATGTGAGGAACTAATGACTGCTGGACAGATCACTGTCTTCTTAGATCCATTATGAATATCTAGCTTGCTCTGAAACACCAAAAACAGCCAAAAGCAATGTGAAGGACTCTTAATAAAAAATCTCATCAAGACCTGAAGGCCATCTAGAAGGATCTCCAGTGGGGTATCCATGGAAAGCTCTCTGTCCTGTCCACCACTGAAGGGAACATTGAAGAACTCTGAAAGGGGTTTAAAACCACCATTCATATGGTTGAATCCATTGGCTATACCACCTGTTGACACTAAGACTGGTTCAATGAGAGTGATGCTGAGATCCAAGCCCTTCTCGATAGGAAGATAAGGGCCCATTCTACTTGGCTAGATGACACCTCATCTATGCAGAAGGAGGAGTAGAATCAGCTTCTCAAAGCTGAAGCTCAAAGGGGGATCCAGGAAATCAATATCAGTGGTGGCAAGATAAGCCAAGGAAATCCAGTTCAATGCTAATAAACATGACATCTGTAGCATTTTCCCGGCAATGAAAGCCAACTATGGTCCAACTTCCCACAGTCCTACTTTCCTGTGATTTCAGGATGTCTTGACACTTCTCAAAGACAATGATAGTGGCCTCTTCAATCCGGGAAGTTTTCAGTCAAAGACCAAAGTACTCAAAACAACCATCCTTGTCCTTCAATATGCCAATAACTGCACCATCCTTGCGCACACTGAGGAAAATGTCTAGACAGCACTAGTTCTTTTTGGAGAAGCCTATCAAACTTTAGCCTTCTTGGGCATCTGTACACATGCAGGTGGGGGGAAGGAAGGGAGGGCATTTTAACTAGAATGGCTCCCACAGTGTCTTGTGTATTTAGTGTCTCGTGTTTCAAAATGGCAGCAGAGGTGCTTTAATTAAAGCTTGTTCTAGTCCCCCAACATCATTTTGCAATGCAGGATGCTGAATACACAAGATGCTGCAGCATTTGATTAAAATGCTCCAGCAGAGTGCTCCAGAATACCCGATTAATCGAGTCTGCTCCAACACATTCTAATCAAAACACGTCAAACCATGTGTAAAAAGTTCACCTTGGTGGTGAGAGAGAGGCCCAAAGTGCTCTATCAGCCTGACTCAATCCATGAATGTAACTCCTCTCCCCAAATTATTATTGAAGGAAAGACCCTAGAAATAATTAAGAAGTTCCCCTATTTCAGTAACCACTTCTATCAGAGAATGAACATGGAAAGGAGATCCAGCATGGGATCCAGTACATAAATGCCTCCTGTGGGAAACTGCTTTGGTGTGTCTTTATTCACTGCAATCTCCAGAAAGACACAGGTCTACAATGTAGTCATCAACCCCACTCTCCTCTACAGATGGGAAACATGGATGACATACTGTCCTCATTTCAAGAGCCTGGAGAGGTAACACAAACAATGCCTCTGGAACAGGGGTTGGCAATGTTTTTGGGTAGAGTGCCAAAAACACCTGTAACCTCAACTTATAAGATGTCAGCATACCAGGGGTAGACAGTAGGGGAGGTACGAGGGGTGTGATCCTTGTTGTGACAGCAGAGCCCCAGTCCCTTCCCCACCATCCACCCCAAGGTGTGCATGCCAAACAAAATGCCTTCTGGTGCCATACTCTGAGTTTGACACCTGTGCCGGGGGGTTGCCTACCCCTATTCTGGAAAATCATCCACACTGAATGGGAAGCTCACAAACAAATGGCAACATCCTTGCTGAAGCTAGTGTTACCAGTACTGAGTCACTGAACCTCAAGCACCAAATTCACCAGACCAGACAAGTGTGGATGCCCAAATCTCAACTCTGAAAACACATAGAATCATCAAAATGCTCTATTCCCAGCTTAGTAAAGGCATGGAATCTCTTGCAATTGCCAAAGAAAAGGCTACAAGGACACCCTGATGGCACATCTCAAGAAAACGGATGATGACATTAAGAGGTAGGAGGAGCTGGCTGTCAACCAACTCTGACCTAGAGCAGAACATAACTTCAACCAAGCAGCAGCCTATTTTGAGGTAAAGTGTCTTCCCCTTGAAGCAGAGAAGAGAGAATGAAGGAAGGAAAAGGAGATAAATCCTAGCCTACAGCCTACTCTCCCCTGCACAAAGAGCTGAAACTGCTGCAGGTGGGTCTGGGGCTCAAGAATTGGACTCTTAAATCACCTCAAGACCCATCTTGATAGAGCTCATCCTCCAGTTGAAGGACTGCCAATGACAGCAAATGATGAAAAAGAGGGGATGCCAGAATTACATGATGGTAAAGGCAGCATAGTAAGTGAAGATAGAATTCTCCAAAATACTGCTTTGTTTCTAAAAATCTACAACTCTATACTAGGTTTTCAGTTAAAAAAGGTGAAAATAAAAGACAGTACTATAACAGTCAGAAGTACAAGTTAAAAGACAATTTCACTAATTGCTGGGAAATCTTACCTCTGTAATCAGACACTGATCTAATCCTCTCTACTACAGCACAATGGAAGCTTATGTTCAGTTGGTTATCAAGAATGATTGCTAAGCCCCTTACAGAGTTACTACTTTCAGGATACAGTCCCCTATGTTTTAAGGGCAATCTACTCTCTTCATTCCTAAATGTATGAACTTCTATGTGGCTGCATTAAATTGCAAGCTGTTTAAAAAAGTGCATCTTAGCATGCAATTTAGACCATACTGTAGAACTGCCCTATCTTTTGCCATTCCATCTATCCGCATAATTTGTAGGTAATCACATTATTTTCCCTTTCAGATCACTGATAAAATTACTGAAGCAAGAACCTGTAGGATCATACTAGAATTGAGAGAATTATCACCAAATTACTTTTTGAGGCATATAATAGGTCACTTGACATGCAAATTTAATTAGAGCATAAGCACTTGCTTTACAGAACCACTGATTTTTAGTTTCGTGACCATATTATTTTTTAATCATTAAATGGAAGTTCAGATGGGTTTCAGCTGACTTAGATGCAACACATGTTGTGTTATAAAAGTATCCCTAATTTATATTTCTTTGTAAAGCTGAACTGCTGTGAGGCTATTTCTAATAGACTTAATCCTAAGCGGGGTGGGGGAGAAGATGGTTAATTGAAAGCACTGTTTAAAAAGAAAAAAAAATATCAAGCAACATTTGCTTACAGCAGCTGTTAGTGTTCTAATATTTGGGCAGATGTGTTTCCCATATAATTTTAAGTTCACAGAGCCCAGGTGCTACCTATTGTTGCTCTGAGCTACATTTTATTTCCTAAGAGCTGCTTTGAACTATTACTTAAGTTTTTTCCCCTGAATTTTCTATCATTTCTATTTCTCAGTAACAACATGCCAATGAGTCTGTGCTGAAGAGGTCACTCAGTGTAAAGATTTTGTTGAGGTATGAAACTTTTGAAATACCTTATTTGTGCCAAAATGCCACAAATATTTTGAGAGCACTATCTTTGAAAACATTTGTGTCATGTATAATGCATGCGTATGGCTCTCTTAGAGGCTGAAAAACAAAACCTGTAAATACTCCTTCCGTTTTAAAATTTGTATTGGTCGCGATTGCATCCTATTTGTGGTCATTCTGAGTGAACATTAGAGCAGTCAAACGTTGCTCACAAGAATTTTTGTATACTTGAAGTTTCATACCCAGGAATACCAGTAGTTGCAATAGGAAATTGAAAACCCAGCTGACAGGGCTCCCAAACATCCTGGGTTAAGCCTTGGGCTAAAGGCAATAAAAGTATTAAAATGCTGAGCATATTGTCTGTGACCCAGGAAACCAGTTAATCTCCAAACCAGCTAAAACATTAAGTATTAACTTCAAGCACACACACATACACACAGAAATCCCAGTGAATTCACCTGGATTATTCAAATACTTAACATTAAATCTAGTTGCTTCCCCTTCTGGACTGGAGCCAGATTCTTTAGTACCTGCCTGATGGGGCCTAAATGAAACACAGAACAATGTTATTGCATCTCTCACATCTGTGACTGTCCAAACAATTACTTTTTTATCACTGACTGTGAAGATGACAAGATAGATTACAAACAGGTAACTGCAGTTGCATTTGGCAAATGCCCTATTTCATATGGCATGGGACAGAAGTTAGAGCAGTGTTCCCAAAGTCTCTTGCCAGAATCCTGGCATAGTGGTAGTTAAAGAAGCCAGAAAAAAGATGTGACCACGCCCTCCACAATGAATAGAGGGAATGCAACAACTTTCCCTCTCCAAGACATTTACAGCATCGGTCTCTTCAAACCCCATTAATAACAATTACTAATGTTTTAGTCATTCAGCCAGAGAACAGAAATCATATCATTCACAACAGCAGCTCACCAGTCAAGTGTGAAGTGCTGAATATTTGTATTTGCTCACAATCCATCCACAGAGCGTGGCAGTTTTTGCAAAGAAACACATCAGTAGTATTTGAGGAACACATGCATTTGATCAGTTATTCCTTGGAGAGAGAAAAAAAGGCAAAGTTTATTAGATGAATGATTACTATATGACTAGGATTTACACATACATTCCTTAGGTATTGAGGCAGGGTCATATGCCTGTGGTGAGTGTTGCTAAGTAACTTCTGTCTTCAATACAATGAGTCCTGACATTTCTAGCTCATGATTTGTTGAATCATAGCTGCCATTTTATGTTCACAGGCAGCCTGTTGCTGTGGGAAAACCCATTGTTCTGTCTCATAACTTAATTTTGTTATTTGATCTTCTACTTTCCTTTCATCTAATCACTCCATCCTATTATTCATCCTTAGGATTGCAGCAATGAATCTACTCAGATCTCCTGACAGTAAACAACATTAGGGGTAGGTGCAAGAAATGTCATAATAAGCACAGGTGAAATAATCTGCCCACCTAGGAGGGTGTCACCTTGATCTTTAGTTAGAAACGTGTTATAATCCTGAAACATTACATTTTCTATATTCCAATACTGTTAACACTAAATATCAACTCCAGAAATTCTGGATGAACAGCTAAATTTCCAATTTTTGGGGAGAAATCTTACCAATTCTTGGCCTCAAAGGTATGCTTCCATAATTATTTTACAGTTGCATGATACAAAGCAAAAAATATTTCCTTTTATTAGATCTGAGTTTGCCATCCCTCACATTTGCTGTCTTTTTGTTCTTGTTTCAGGAAGAATATAGTCTCTTGACCTACCTTCTCTAAACCCTTCATTATTTTATATTATGCCTATTTTATTTGGCTTCTTTGTTAAGTACCCAATCTAGAGCTTCATAAAAGAGTTTTCTCTGATCTTCTAAGCATTCTCTTCACTGTGCCCTGAACTCTTTCTAATAACATGCAATGTCCTTTTAGAGATGGAGGCTAGGTACAGACATTCAGGGAACCTGAAGCAGAATCAATCTAAGTTACGCAATTTTCTGTAAGCGGTGTAGTTTAGATTGGTACGAACAGAACACACATTTGCCCTCGGGTGTATGTGGGAGAGCAAATTTTAGATGAGGTTCTGCCATTTTTAGACCAGTCTATATGTGCTGAACTTCTGTTCTGTTACAGGTTTAGATCGGTTGTGCGCCAACCTTCTGTTCTGTTCTGGGTAAAGACCGATTTCCGATCACTTATACCGGTAAAAGTATAATGTCTGTACCTGGCTGGAGTGACTAGCATTATATATGGTTTTTCAGATGAGGATGTACAGTTGAACATAGGGAAGACCAGCTCCTATACTTTAGATTTCCAGAAAAGCTACTTAGAAAGATTCTAGTTTTTCCTCTGGGAAATCTTAACTTCCGAACAAATTAAAATGCTAATAAAAAAAAAAAATTTTCAGCTGAAGGCATTTGTTTTTTAATTCTATTATGATGTTTCACAGAATAATGCTCCAGTTTTGTTATAGAGTATATTTCCTGGCTAAGTTATATCCCTCCAGACACAGCCTCCTTTCTCCAGAATACATTGTGGTTTGGGAGCCTGATACATAGCAGACAACACGAAATGAAGTTTGAAGGCATTCGTTTTACAAAGAAAAGCTGCAAGTGTTCACTGTAAGTAGATACTTCTGGTAAATATCATCAAATACATTTCTGATGGGAAAAAAATTCAACTTTCTTGAGTATTATGTACAGTTCTACTATTTTGTTAATCTATTAGGAATAATATTTTTCAGTGAATGTAACTAGGTTCTAGGAATTTTTAAAGGATGCAGACTCATTTATCCATAGATCTAGGACTTTCCCCTTTGTATTCTATTTTAAATTTGAGAAGAAAAAAATACCCACTTCATTCCAGTTCCCAAATATGTTTGAATTTGAAAACATGCCTTGCCCCCTCTTTCTGAAATCAAACCCTAAAATAACATGGGAACTCTTGGTGAAATCTTGCAAGGATGCAGCAGTTGCAGCCTTTACATGTGAAACTAGTTAGGCAAAAAAAAAATATATAAAGACAGCTGAAAAATAGCACGTTTGGTATTTTATTTCTTAGTGAATTTACCTTAAGCCAACTCACTATATAGTTTGTCATATAACAATGCCAAGGCAGAATACAAATAGACTTTAAGCAATTTTGCTGCTGTTTTACTATTTCATTATTTTGTGGGTTTCTCTTCTTCCCTTTCCTTTCAGGTAGAGTTTAACAGATCAGTACATGTTTATTTTTTTTAATATGGAGGAAGGAGGGTAACTGAATTTATCCAATAGTTCAAGAGTAAAGTGTTTCATTTTGCCTTATAAGTTATAAGGCAAAATTTTAATATAAATCTTCAAGAGTATCCCAGGAATTCTTCAACTGGTACAGAATCATTAGATCAAATTAAAAAAAAACCCATACCTCTAGCTTTACATGCTCAGGCAGCTAGCTGCATGTGCATAAATAGGGTAATTGGAAGAGGTGTGCAAAATGTTCGGCTCAGACTCCAAAGTAATTAAAATCAGCTAAGCTGCCCCTACATCTGACAATTGCTGTGATTCATTAGTAGGTTGTTTGAGTCTATAAAATACCTTGTAGAAGCTTTCTGTAAAATTGTTTCCTGTATGCAAACTTTATTGGGCTTTATTCTCCAGTGTAAGTCGGTTTTATTAGGATAGGTCATGTGATGGAACTTTATTGTAGCTGAACCTATTCCATGTGATGAAAAAGTTAAGCAGAATCTATTCCCTGCTGTTTCATGCTGGGTTTCCCTCCCCAGAGAAAGGGTCCCAAGTGTCACGGTGGAACCCGAACGAACAGGCTGGGTCTAGCGGCGGTGGAGTTCTGAGTGACACGGAAGCTGGATGTTCCTTAATTGAATGGGTTTATTAACTTACGCTTGGTAGAGCGCAGGTACGGAGTCTTCAGTTACAGTTAGTAACACACAACAGGGGGAACCTGTTGTCCCACGGGGTTCGCCGACAGGCCCTTGCTTTCTACTCCCGGTGCCGGAGCCCGGGAATAGGTGCGGCTGCCTGTCAGGTAAGTCCCAGGGATGGTCAACAGTTTATAAAGGAAGACAAATAACAAACAGAACTGTAACGCGTCGGTGTCGCCAGTCCACAGAACAGTTGGGTAGCCGAGATGATTGCCGAAGTCAGGAGCCAGGTAAGTCACGCCGAGGTTGAAGTCAAAGTCCGTAAGGGTGATCCGGAATCGTGGTCGAAGATAGTTGGAAGCCGAAGATCAGTACAGTTAACGATACAGAATGCCAGGCGGGGAGAGAGGCCAATAGGCCCAAGGGCCTAACTGAAGGACAGTCCCTGAAGGAGTCAGCCTCTGTCTCCAGTTACGCGGGTCTCTCTGTCTGTCTCTCTCTCTCCCTCTCTGTCTCTCCTCCCTGTGGGAGGGGGCTCACTAGGCTTTTATCAGAATTTAGGTAGCCAATCAGAATGTAAACTCCACAGAACTTTCTAGTCTGATTATATAACATAATTGGGCATGCGCACTGTTATCCTCCCTCACACTGGGCATGCGTCTGACAGGGAAACTAGGTCACCCTTGAGTGACAGGCCCAGAGGTCATGCAAAGGCCACGTGCAGGGCCTGTTACTATGACGCTTACAAGAGAGCCTCTGCACTGGCAGCACTAACAGAGCAAATTTCCAAGACATTTCATAGAGAGTGAATATACACATATACTATTTACTTGAATCCAAGATGTGGCTTTTTTCCCCAGTCAGCATGTGGGAAAAAACGCCTCTTCTTGGATTCAAGTGCCAGCCAGGGGCAAGCAGCAGCTCAGCTCTGACTTTGACCTTGGACTCCAGGCTGAAGCCAAAGCTGAGCTGCCACATGCCTTGGGTGAAATAGTTCATGTGCTAGGCAAGGGGGACATGCAGCTGGGTGGAGTGCAGGGGAGACTGTGGGATGGCAGGGGAAGGGGGGATGATAGACTTGCAGCCTGCCCTCCCACTCCTTGCCCCAATGCCTGTGCCTGCCTCCCTGGCCTTGGTCTCCCCGCTGCAGCCTGCCACCCCCACCCTGTAATCCCCCCAGCTACCTCTCACCCACTTCTCTTCTGATCCAGCTCTGGTCTCTCCAGCCTGGCCTGGCCTGTCCAGGAGCTGCCAGTGCTTTTCCCCAGCTGGGGAGCAGAGCTGCAGCAAAAGGTAAAAAGTGGGGAGTGGGGAAGTGGTGGGCAAGGAGTAGGCAGCAAGCATGATAGAGGGACAGGCACCAAGAGGGAGGCAGGGAGTGTGTGTGTGGGGGGGGTGTGGAGGGGAGGCTGCTACAAGTATGAGGAGCAAGGGACAGGGGTGTTGGGGCAGGAATAGGCATCTTGCATTCAGGTAAATATGGTACTTTGTTTGTTTTAAAATAATTGAAGCTACTGCCCTTGTCTGTTGATAACGATATAGCTAACAGCTTGTAAAATAACCATTAGCTCCATTTCTAGTTTATAAGGTGCTCTTAAAAATTCAGTCATAGAGACAAATTTAGTCACAGATAACCACCTTCTCCATCCACCATAATTCAGGGAAATTGGCCAGTAGGGTAGAAATCCTTCATTTTAGGAAGGCTGATTTTCACAAACTGAGGAGATTGGTTGGCAAAGCCCCACTGAACCATGATCTGATGAGGAAGGGAGTACAAGGTGAGTGGTCATCACTCAAGGAAGCAATCCTATAAGCTCAAAGGAAGTCCATTCTCTTCCATAAGAAAGGCAGCAAAAGGGATGGGAGACCCCCTTGGCTCAGCAGGGAAGTCATAGACCTCCTTTTGGGAAGGAGGTCCCATGACTCATGGTAAGTCATGCACCTCCCAAAATTAAAATGAGAAGCCTACAAGGGATGCAAGTCAGGAATAGCTACCAAAGAGGAGTACTCAGCAACAGCCTACACCTGTAGGGAGCAGATCAGGACAGCAAAAGCAGAAACTGAATACAAATTGGCAACTGGAAACAAGGACAACAAAAAGTCCTTCTTTAGATATGTAGGGAGTCAGAAAAAAAATACGGGAAGCACAGGGCCCCTGATGAATGAAATGGGATGGCTGAAAACTGATAGTCAGGACAAAACTGATCTCCTGAATGAATACTTCACGTTGGTATTCCACCAGTTCAAGAGTGTTAGACTACTTGACAGGATACAAGATAATCATGGTGGGGGTGACCACCCTCCTATAGTTGGCATAGATCTTGTGGGGGAGCACGTACCAAGGCTAAACATCTACAGGTCAGCAGGACCAGATGAACTACACCTGTGAGTGTTAAAAGAACTGGCCAACATCATCATGTGACCTATGGCAAAGTTATTTGAAGACTTGTGGCACTTGGGAGAGGTCCCAGAAGACTGAAAGAAGGCCAATGCAGTGCCTAGCTTTAAGAAAGGGAGAAAGGAGGACCTGGGAAACTACAGGCCAATCAGTTTGACCTCAATCCCATGTAAAATCCTGGATAAAATTATTAAAAAAATCCATTAGATAGGCTAACAGAAGGCAGTATTCTGAAGGATAGCTAACATGGCTTCATTATGGGCAGGTCATGCCAGATCAACATCATTTCCTTCTATGATCAGGTAACTCACCACCTGGATTGGGGAAATGAGGTTGATGTCATATACTTGGACTTCACAAAGGCCTTTGAACCTAGTCTCCCACTGTTCTCATGGTAAAATTGGGAAAACACAGCTTTGACTACTTTACAGTCTGGTGGCTAGGTAACTGACTCTGTGGTAAGACCCACAGAGTATTAATAGACGGAACCGAGTCATCATGGTGGAAGATGACCAGCAGTGTCCCTCAGGGTTCAGTACTTGGACCAGTGCTTTTCAACATGTTCATCAACAAACTGGATTTGGGTATTAAAAGTGAACTGGCAAACTATGGGGGAGCATGGTCATGCTCAAATACAAGCTGGCATTACAGGCCAACCCGGACCGGCTCACGAGGTGGGCGGACCTCAACCTGATGTCATTTAATCCAGAAAAATATAAACTGCCCCATCTGGTGAGAAATAATCCACAACACACTTACATAGCTTGGCAGTGCTATGCTTGCTAGCACCACAGCTGAATGAGACCTGGATATCGTGATAGACAACAAAATGAACATGAGCCACCAATGCAATGCTGTAGCTGGCAGAGCTAATCAAACACTGGCATGCATCTACTGAGGCATCTCAAGCAGGCATAAGGATGACATTCTCCTGCTCTGCTTGGTCTTGGTGAGACCGCAGCTGGAGTACTGCATCCAGTTCTGGGTGCCGCACTTCAGGAAGGATGTGGAGAAGCTTGAGAGACTCTAAAGGAGGGTCATGCACATGATTAGAGGCCTTGAGGTCAGATGAGGAGAGGCGGAAAGACTTGGGACTGTTCAGCCTGGAGAAGAGAAGACTCAGAGGGGACTTGGTGGCAGCCTAAGTATATCGGGGCATACATCACAGCCTGTGGGAGCATCTGTTCACCCAGGAGACACAATGGTAATGGGCACAAACTGATTGAAGATTGCTTTAGGTTAAACATAAGGAAAAACCTTTACAAGTCAAGTGCCTAGGGTTTGGAACAGGCTGCCCCCGGAGATGGTACAGTCATCCACCCTGGTCATCTTCAAAAAGTGTCTTGACACCCATCTTGCTGGGGTCATGTGTTCCCAGCAGTCTTTCCTGCCCAAGTGCAGGGGGGATGAACCTGATGATCTGTAAGGTCCCTCCCAGCCCCGAACAACTATACAGTCACAGAAATCTGGCAGGTACCTCTAAGGATCATCTAGTCTAACCCCTTCACTGAGCCAGGATCATCCCTATAAAAAGCATCCCACACAATGATAATCTAAATTCTGTACAAGACTATGGTCAACCCTGACACAACATGGACCTAACATCCTAACCTACCACAGGTAAAGTGGGAGAACCACAGCAGCTAGTGCCCTGTTTCTATAAAATGCTGCCAATATATGTGCAAGAGGTCCTGGGTAGAGGGTCATGCCCCCTGCTACACAGGAAAGGTAAAAACTCCCACAGTCCACACCAATCTGATCATGGAGTAAAATTCCTTCCTGACACCAAACGTGGTGATCAGTGTAACCCTGAGTGGAGGGGTAAGACCCTCTAGCCAGGAATGTATGGCTTTGATCCTAGCAGGAGAATTGGCACATTCCGGTTGAAGTCCCCAGCCTTACCTGTAGCCAACACCCAATGCCTCTGGGGAGACTTAAAAACACCACAACACATAGCAGAGAAGGCTGGGGGGAGGGAGCAGCAAGAGGGGTGGAGCCAAGAGCAACTAGCCAACCCAGAAGCTTGGGAAATGCCCATGATAGAAAATAGGCATGGCAGTGTCTAGATCATCCCTGACCAGTGGCTGTCCAACCTCTTCTTGAACAGCTTCAGTGACGGAGAGTCCACAACCTTCCTAGGTAATCTATTCTACTGCCTCCCTATTCTAACAATGAAGATTTTTTTTCTGGATATTCAATCTAAAATTACTTTGCTGCAACTTCAAACCATTGGTCCATGTCCTCCTATCTGCAGTAACAGAGGAACACTGCTTTCCCTCTTCTTTACTGCAGCCCTTCAGGTATTTGAAGACTGCTACCATGTCTTCTCTTAAGCACGTTTTCTGGAAGCTGAACATGTCTAGCTCTTTCAGCCTCTCCTTATATGACTTGCCTCCCAATTCCTTTATCATCTTTGTCACTCACGTCTGGATCCTCTCAAACTTGTCCACTTCCTTTTTAAAACATGGAGCCCCAAACCTCGCACAGCGCTCCAGATGAGGACTAACCAGTGTTGAGTAGAGAGGCACTATTACCTCCTGCATCTTACACCTAATGCTTCTGTTGATGCAGCCCAAAGCCGCATTTACCTGTTGTGTGGCTGAATCATACTACAGACTCATATCAGGTCTGTGGTCCACCAAGACTCCCTAGTTCTTTTCCACAGTGCTGCCATCCAGCCAGGTGTGTCCCATTTTGTATTTGTGTTTTTGATTATTCATCCCGAATTGTAGCACCTTGCATTTGTCTGCACTGAACTTCATCCCATTAGCTCTAGCCCAACTTTTTAATTTATCAACTTTCTACAGAACTGTGCTGGCATTCTCCAACCTCATAATCTTTCCTAGTTTTGTGTCATCGAGTCAATGAAAAAGCGTTTCAGTAAGGCACAGCCAAAGCTTTAGGCCCTAGTGAATGAGGTATCTTGTATAATTAAATATATTTAGAAATGTATAATTAAATATATTTAGAAATGTGCAGCTTCCTATTTCAAATGAAATCTGGACAAAAAATGGAAAGGTTTGGCAGGATACTGTAACAAAGCCTGGCACTGGCAGAATTGCATAGTTCTAATAACTCATAGTAGAAGAATTATGAATTTCTACCTACAGCATAGCACTCAGGGACCTGGGACCCAATTAGTGTGCACCAATTCTTCAATGTCCGATACAGCTGTAGATGTAGGTCTGAAGTGGAATTAATTTTTAATGTATTAGCTTTTGTGAATTTTCTTGCCTATACTATTGTGTATAATTACAGAACTCTTCATACTACTGGAATGCCCTAGTGAAATTAGATAACTCTGTAAGTGGTTCAGGGGATGAGGAAAAAACAAAAAGCAAATGCTTTTATTTCTTTGTTTTCTATCACTTTCAAAGGACTCTGACATACTTTACAGAGCTCAATTTCAGTGTAATGCATACAAAACCTTTATAAAAACCATGAAATGCTGGGTCTTTAGATATATTTCCTTAGATTATCAGGATCCTGAATGAGGATCTGGATACTATGGCAAAACAAAACAAATAAACAATAAATCACAATTAATCTTGTGATTCATTTGGTTTGCTCCTTGCACATGACTTATCAAAATGGACAGGAATCAGTTGTGTAGGTAGGAACAGCAAAATATCATTTTGTTGACCTAACCCAAATGCAAAGGCTGGGACTGAGCCAGCTATCCCTGCAAGAGAAACTCCCTTCCTGAACTCTACCGTATTAGAAGCACCACATAGGAAATGGAATCTAAGCCAAGATGTTGTTATACTGCGTGGGAGGCATGCAGCCACTGAACTGTATTAGGATCACTATAAAGCAAAGTGCTAACAAATTACCTGTGGTATGGGTCTGGAGCTCTGTACCTCTGGATTCATCAGAGCCATCCAGAAGAAACCTTTTTTCACTCATGAACCCCATGTTCTGCTAGGGAAACCCTATCCAACAGCTAGTCTCACCAATACTAGTTAAGAAAGACCTCTCAGGATCTGAATAATTTGATCACAGTTATCTAATTAAATTGCTTAAAGATATTTCACATATTAAGTGACTCCGATTAACTATGAACATTAGACATTTAAAGTGTTAAATAAAAGAATTACATGCTCCCCACCATCAAGGCTTTATTTGGTTTGTAGCAAATTGTGTTTTAAAGTTCTTCTCTCAGTTGTGTAATTTACTCTGTATAATTTGTAAAGACACAGTCACACAATCTGAGCAAGAAAGAAACCAAAGTATTTAAGGACAGTTACTGAGCACATCTCACACTTGCAAAACAGTTTGGGGTTTTTTTCTGGAAAAAAGCTTTTACTTCTCATAAAACAGAATACAACAGAGTAGCATTTATTTTTCAGTCTTTGCTCCCTATTATATTGCAAATATAGAATGTAATTTACCTGTATGACTCCTGGGTCACTGTGACACTATCTAAACTTAGGGATTTTATGAACTCCATTACTAATACAGCATTGCCCCTTGTTTATTTTCCAAGCTTGGCAGACAAATAGAAAGCCTTTGATTGAAGGTCACACACACACACAAATAAGCTCCCCTAAAGCTAAAATGATGAACCACATATGACGTGCAATTGGCAATAAAAGTATTGTCAGAATTTTATTTTCTGGGAAAGAAATTTTATATCAAATCTCATAAATAACTGCAAAATATAAGTCAATTGCATAGAGTTCTAAGCACCTTAGCTGCAAACTGGAATATAAAATAATTGCTGCCCATTTTTATTTTTCTATACATAGTAATAATGTAAAGCTATTTTCATGCTGAGAGAAAACTGCTTTGCAAAGTGAGTTCTATCTAGCAGTGATTTTACGAAACTGGTAAACAAAAATAAATGTATCTGACCAGTGGTACAGCAAACTCATTTTAACAATAATAAAAAAACCCAAGCAAACAAACAAACAAAAAACACCCTGTCACAACATGTCCTGGTTTTTTGTTTTTTTAAATCTTGGCAGGATATTTGATAAGCTCTCTCGACTTTGGTTACATTGTCACAAGGTACATGGATGAATTTTTCATTAGGAAGTAAAATATCAATATTCAGAAGATGATGCTGCTGGTATGTCCAGGCAAAAGTTGTAGACACGGAAATTAGAATGATGCATTCTATCATTTAGGGCAAAGACAGAAGTTCAGCTCCCCATTAACTCATAGCGCTTTGCAGGAAATGCCATAAATTACAGTGTTCCCCCAGACCCAGCAATTTGGGGCAGCTGTGAGTCTGCAGCTGCTCTCACCTAGCTCTGCCTCTCCCTCCACCATGTGGGGGCTCTAATCCACTCACCCCACCCTCCGGCACTGGCTGAAAAAACCCTAGATTGAACTCACTCTACCCTTTTCCCCCCTTCCCAATCTGAAGACAGCACCAGGACCAAGGCTGAGCTGTGTCAGCACAGCCCTGCTTCCAACATGCACTGAGACAAGTTAATAAAAGGTGCTCTGCTTTTCGGTGCCTTCATCTGAACCCTCATGTAATGAGGGTTCAGATTATTGTAGGATCAGGCCCTCCTAAAGTGCTCTGCAGCCATGCCCTTCTGTAATGACAGACTGCTTTCAAGGGGCCAATCATATGAGAAACATAACTTCTGTCTGAGCCCTTAATCTACCTCCTAAACAGGCATGCAGCTGGCCTATATTTTGTAAAGAATATAAAAAAAAAAAATCTTTATTGTAAGTTTGCCCGGCCTAGTTTCAAGTGTGACAATCAGTCAGATGTCCACTATTTATTGTCAATGACCTTTGAAGAGTCTAGTGGAACTCATTATCAAGAGCATTTTCCCTAATCTTCATGTTAATTTGTCCCTTTCCTCAATTTCATAACATCATTCATTTTTGCACATGGACTTTACTTTCTGTCTTTGAACTATCCTAAATATTTTTATGCCTCCAGAATGTTTACAGTCTTCAAATATTTACAGAGCTATTACAGGTAACATGTACTCTGGTAGTAAGCTACTATGTGTGTGCCTGTGTGTCAAGGAATGCTGTAGGAAAAAAATTGTACGTTTGTGTAGTGTAAGTATGTATTTTAATACACTGCACAAAGGGCATGTCCCCACGAGTAGGAACATGCGTTTCCCCAGCAACAAATAGCAGTGCACATATTTGTGCCACTGTTACTTGTCCCCGGACATGCCTCTGCACCCTCTCTCTGGCACGCAGTAAATTGCCGCAGGTGGAGTAGGCTGAGGACAGCACCTGGGCTGGCCCCAGCAGCCTTACCAGGGACCTTGGGGACCTCCTGAGGCTCCAGTCCAGCCAGACACCAGTTTTGGGTGGCACAAGCTGCAGCCACATGTGTCATGCCACTTTTTTTCTTGCATTTTTTTTAGATAATCAGGATTTCCTGGTATCTAATTTTGCTACTATATGCACTACACTGCATATATGCAGCATGGCAAATGGATCCATGTGTGCCACCTGAATCTCATAGCACCTCAAATGCTTTAAAGAGCTGCAAACCTCATGATCCTGCTCGTGTGGACATGATCAAGGAGACAACATTAAAGCAACCTTAATTCAAATGTTTCTTAACTTTTGCAATTTTCATTTTAGCAAACTTCAATATAAAAATTAGTTATTTTTATGTAATTTCTTTATTGAGAGATGCTCACACATATACAAGTGTACAGTTTTCATAGTCATTTGCTAATATGTGTTCTCTATAATGCTAGAAATACTTTGGTTTGGAAAGTTTTGCTGCCTCTGCATTTGATTTTTTTATATGTTGTATAAAACAACAGACTTCAGGTCCCCAGATGTGAAAAGTTTTTAGAACTGAAGTTTGGTTCCTAAAACTATAGTAAGATTCTGAATAGAAGTGGCTTAATCTTTATTGGTTCTATGAACTCAGCCCAGCATCCTCAGCTTTCAGACAAATTTCACAATGACTAGTTCAAAGCATAACAAAATAATGTTTAAAAGGTGATTTTTATGGAAAGGGAATGTTTATTGCATTTACAAGCATCTTTCCTGATGGATGGCCCACTAATTCAGGCATTAGTCTATTACTCAGAAAGCAGTTTCCATTCTTCATTCCAGAGGATGTGAGACCTAGGGCACGTTATTTAGCCTCTGGAGGTTATAAGTTTCTCTGTCTCACACTGGAATTGGAAGGATAAATACATTAAAGATTGTTGAGCATCCAGACTTCACAAAAAAGGGGGGCTATATTAAAACAAATTTAAAGCTCCCAGACACAGACCAACCATATTTAACTGTCTGTTCAACATGGGTTTAATTCATGACTGTCCTGATTCTTCTGGAGCTTGACAGTCATTACCATAGCAACCTGCTCAAATAACTTTCAATATGCCCAAAATACCCTAGAATTAGGTTAATTCTGTGGTTAGGCACTGTACATAATATGCAACTGCTTTACTCCCCATGGTGACCTTGAAGGAGACACATTCCAAATATAACTAAATCAACAGATCAAAGGCACTATGCCTACAAACAAAAGAAGAGTATTTTTGGAAACTGCCCTTGTAATTTGCAACACTTATTTCTAAGGGGCTATTCATTTCAAATGATGTAGGATAAGTAGAAATAATACAGCACATATCAACCCTTCATATCAAGTACACTATCATTCATAGGTGTGTACAAATGTTTGCTACACCCGGTCTATAGTCATGCAGCTCACTAAACTGGTGAGGGGTGTTGTCCATCCAGGGGGTGCAGAATAGAGGGGTTAAAAAGATCAGTCAAGGTTGGGGGAAGGGCACAGCCTTGAGGTTGGGATGACCGGCTGGACTTTCCCTGTCCCAGGCCTGTACTCCGAAAGTATGCAGGCATTCACTAGATTGAGCTATTCTGTTCCTAATATAAGTTAGTTTACCTCCCCAGTTGAACTTAGAGTTAAATCAAGCCAAAAATGGTGGGTCTGATCACTCAAATGTCTGGACACTTGGACATTTAGACCAATCTAGCCCTAGCTAGGTTGATCTAAATGTAACAACTGTATATATCCAAATATGTTAATTTGATCTAAGTGTAGAAAAGAAGGTTTAGATTTTATTACTCCATTATATCTGAATCCATACCTAGCTACAGGAAGGTTCTTTTCCCCCTTGGTTGGATTCTGAAAGCTTCACTGCCATACAATGGGTCATATCCTTCTTTTTATGGTCTGCTTACCTCAGGTACATATTATTCTTATTTCACCAATTATCTTACCATTTGAGATTGTGCGAAGCAACTGCATCCAGCCTGTTCTACATCCTGGTGTTAGGACTTTGTCCTAGGAAACAGGGGTTAAAGCAGAGGCAGTCCTAAAATCCATGCCTTTGGCTTGCCAGACAAGTGCTATACCAACACAGCTAAATTTCCAGACACTACGAGAATATGCAATGCATGTCTGGCACCCAAGTTCCTAAGAAGGGTCAGATATTAGAAACCTCCCTGTGCTTTACAGTTTCCTTACTAGCTATCTCTAACCATCTTTGGGCTTTCTGAACTACCTTTTGGAGGCACCTATGCCTCTATTATCTGGGGAATTATGCAATTATGCATGTAATTTTGTGCACAGAATGCATGACTGTGCATAAATGCATAATATTATCTAGTTTAATGCAGGTGGGCTCTGGGTCTCCATCTCCATGAGGCCCCCAGCTTTAGCTGGAAGCCACATGTGGAGGCAACAGACTGACCAGCTGGTGAGTGGGAAGGGGAGCTCCTGGCTGCAGGAGGGGAGGGTGGGTTTGAGATTTGTGGGTGGGTGTGGGCCCCCCTGCCACATGCCTCTCCCATGGCACACAGCCCCCACCAGTGGCAGCAGCACCACCAGGCAGTGGGCCCTTGGGGAACTCATGGCTGCAGCAGGCAGAGCCTCTCAGTAGCGTGCAGCTCTGGCTGAGTCCTGGAGGCTGCAGGTGCTGGCATGAAGCTGGCCCACCCCATCCCACTGGCATGCGCTTTCAGACCAGACTAGGCTGGCTCTGTGCCAGCACATGGGGCTCACAGCACAGCAGGTGGGAGCTCCATGCTACTGGGCTAGGCTGGGCTGGCTAGAGCAGGAAGCTGCACATAGAGACATAGAGCCTGCCCTAGGCCAATGATGCACGACTCCCCATGGCTCCTGGTCCACATGCCATCAGGCTGAGCAGGCTCCGTATCTCCATATGTGACTTTCCACTGGAGTGCTGGAAGCTCCACATGGAGGCATGAAGCTGGCCCAGCCCAATGGTGCACTTCCTGCCTGCAATGCCATGAGCTCCACATGCTGGCATGGAGCCAGCCCAGTCTGATCTAAAGGTGTGCACCAGTGGGCCAAACCAGGCCACCTCCAGGCTGTTGTGTGCAGCTCCTGGGAATCTGCGCATACTTTTTAATTTTTGTGTGCATAATGCCCTGGGGTGTATACAGTGCTTAGGCACCTACTCTTTAGTCATTCATTTGAGGGGCATGGAAATGAGGTGCCCTCATACTGAACAGACAATGCAAATTAGATCAGCTCCCTGATTTAATAAATGTGTGCTGAAACAGCAGTCTGAAAAATGTGGCTACTTAGTTATTTAGTTATCTAAGTAGCCATATTTTTCCTCTTGTGACAGTTCTTTAATGCCAGTGAATGTGAACAATCTTTTTATGAATACACAAGCTTGTCAAGCCAAAGAAATAAATCATTTTTCTGAGCCAGTGCACCACACACTGGGACTATTGCTCTGTATTGGAGATGAATCAACCTCTACTGATTTAAAGAGAGTAAGATTGTGAAATGAAATATAAAGCTTATTCGTTTTTAGTAACTGGAGAATTAAATTCTGATATCTGAGATCCAACCCCATTATCTTCTCTTTCTGTTCGCGCCCAATGAGTCTGGAAGATCAAATAGCCACGATGCGTTTATTTTTATTCCTAGCATCAGCCTTTGATTCTATTGACCCTGAGGTTTTGTTGACTCAGCTACAGGCTCAGGCAGGTGTGGACTGAAATGCTAAAGGTGTTCTATTCTTACTTTTTAAAAAAGATTTCAGCAGGTAGTATTCAGCAACTGCTCACTCTATTATGTCAGCTTCCACAAGGGCTCTATTCTGTCATCCCTTCTGTTCAAAATACATGAGGGGTCTCGAAGAAAGACACAGTTTGAGTTGTAATGTATTTAATTGGCATTCAATTGGGATTTCAGGAACCTTGATTCTTAGCCCAATAGGCTCAGATCAAGTATAGATTACATGTTGTCTTAAAATGAAACCCTTCTTGAAAATGGATGGAGCATGAGGACAAGTTAATTAAGGCTTGGTTCAGAGGAGAGCCTTATGGGGAAAGCAACTAAAGAACATAATAGGATTCATTTCTGAACCTACTATTCAAAGGTGTTCCTTGTACATGTTCTCCAGATGATAGCAGCTATCCCTACACACTTCATAGCAAGAGAAATCTTGCTATCATTCCAACCTCAAAGTGTAAGATTTATCCTAGTATTTCCCTCTAAATATCATCCTCATTTCACTCCCATACCCCTAATTTCAGTGGCATTTATGATAAAATCAAAATGTGATAAACAGCTAGTTAAAACTTATTTTTATAACCCATATTATCATAGCAACAACTACCTAAGAGCTGGGCATCTTCTAGATCAGGGGTAGGCAATTATTTTGGGCAGAGGGCCCAAAATTATTTTGGGCAGTTTTGGCAAGTTGTCAAAGACCATATGGGTAGCCCCACCCCTTGACAGGTGCCCTGTCCCCTGGTCACCATCTTGTGACTGGAAGTCCTGCCCCCTGTCTCCTGACCTTTGGAACCAGAAGTCCCTCCCCTTGCTCCCAGAAGTACTTCTTTCAGCAAGGGGTTTTGCCATCTCAAAACCAGAAAAATACCAAATTATATTCTAAAAAGCGAACATCTAAAACATTCATTAATTTGATTTCAAAAATATTTTTGTCATAGTTTACATGCGTTTGTGTAGTTCACATAGAGA
>NW_017729022.1:42415960-42426119 GCF_001723915.1 Gavialis gangeticus
TGTGTGTGTAGCTATGAGGGGTATGGGTAGGTATGGCATTTGTGGGGGGCTGGGTTGCTGGAGTGTGTGAGGGGGTGTGGGTGTGGGGGTCTGCATGTATAGCAATGCAAGGGGGTGTGTGGGTGCATGTGTATGGTAGGGTGTTCATGTGGGACTCACCCTATGAACACACACACAGAGGTATCGGCGCAGGCCCCACACTCTGCGGTTGGGAAATGCAGCCAGAAGCCATGTGGTGCTGGAGCACTGCAAGGCAGGAAGACAGGGAAATGGCTGGGGGTGGGGTGCGGCTAGGCTGCTGCCTCCTGCTGAGGCTCCCCCTGGGTCCTATTACCCCTGGCTCCTGTCATCTTTGATAGGCAGCCAGGAGCAGATAAATATTAATTGTTTTAATTTTTTAGGGGCCCCGCAGGCCAGATAGAATGGCCTGGTGGGCTGGATCCTGCTTATGGGCTGTATTTTGCCCACGTCTTTTCTAGGTATTATCAATTGGTTACATATAGTTTCCTGTCACCTACTTTGATTGCTACTGCTTATAAAGGAGACACCTCCAACTACTGATGGGTGTACATGAAACACAGGTATTCACTTGTAAGGTTCATTAAAATAGTTTGAGACAAAATCTGCTTCACACACCTACTTCACCTAGTTCCAACCTGCCTTCAGGCTATGTAACATGAGCATCTTTAAATGTGCAGTTTCCCAATTTCTCCTTTTTTCAGCCTAACATGTAAAAAGTTCATGATTCATTGCATTAACATTCAGCCCCTTTGTGAACAACCTACTAACTACCAACTCACCAGCAATATTTCATTGGCATTTGAAAAACCTTGCTTTATTGACAAGACTTGGTTGGGGATGGGGAGTTTTCTTTTGAGATTCAAATACTACTATTGTTAGGAAGTAGCAAAATATTTTATTCTGACACTCCCATGTCCTGGTATTCATCCGTCTTATTTTATGTTGGTTGTTGTTGGAGACCTTTTTGATTAAAAACACATACCTGTGCTCTTAATTTCCTCTACTACTGGGAATTGAACAAGCTGCTGGGCTCAAACAGTCAAGCATAGGTGTGGGAAAGACTGGCTATGCTGTGGTATGATTAGGCTGCGAGGGATAACTTTATGTTGGGGTTGGTTGGGTTACCCAGACATGAGCTAAGGTAGAGGCTAGGGCTAGGCTTGAATCTGTCAGCACTGTAGAGCTGGAGCTAGTATGAAACCCCAGCCTACGGTGGGAGCTGTGGCTGCTAGGGCTCTCCATATCTGAGTTAGCACTGTTAAACTATGGTTAGGAGTTGGGCTGGTAGGGCATCACAGGCTAGAGGTAGGGTAGTACTTGATTGGGCTGTTCAGGATAGAGTTATGTTAAGGCTGCTAGAAATCCCTGCGTTAGGGTTAGGGATGCAACTATGAGGGCTCACAGAAAAAGCAAGCAGTACAGCTGGTAGGCCAAGTCCATTTTTTAATCAACCAAACTGCTAATATCAATACTAATCATTATAGATAAAATTTCCTGAAGTGACATCTAACTTTGAGGGCCTCAACTTCTGCCTGTTTAACTTGACTGTAGAGTACTCACAACTCCTACAGAATTCAACACAAGCCACAATATTTTTGGGAGTCAGGCTATAAGTCACTCCATTGTTGGATTCTCAGCCTAAACACTGAGTTTTCAAAACATGTTTTTTAAAAATATGGTCCCCTGTCTTTGCCTTACTACCCCCAGTACTGATTTTGAAAGATCCTGGGCTATTTCTATCAGAAAATTATACATAAAGAACAACATGTATTTTGAGAATCTACCGTAGCGAGGAAAGTTTTATCTTTATTGATACATCATTGCTACTTTGATAAAAGAGCAATACAACATTCTAGAGGAACAGTCCAGTAGTATATTAGCTTAGCTGACAAATTTATGCCCAGCTGTAGCCTGTGTCTACCTGTGCTTTGGGTGTGGGTGTTGAAAGAAAATTATGGGCATAGACAGAAGTGACAATGTTTGCCTGATCTGGCCCCTGAAAGCACTCTACAGCCATGACCAAAAAGAGGTACATGGCTACAAAGTGCTTTAAAAAAGTCCTATCCCATGAAAATCTGAATCTTCATGCAATGAGGTTCCTAATATGCCTCAAGGAGAGCAGGATATTTGCCATGAATATTCTGCATCCAGAATGAATGTTTTTACCATTAAGCAATTTGGGGTTGAGGTAGGGTTAGGCCTCTTCCACCTCCCATGAGAAATCTCTCTGGTTTGTCACAATATAGGCAGGAAATTTTTAAGTTTCTCAAACATTTTTAGAATCCTTTGCTGCCCAGATTTATTCTCTCTTAAGTGACATAGCAGAGCAGGAGAAATATCAGCAGTCTTTTTACAGCTGCATAATTCTCTTTCCAGTCAAATCCCATACAAATTACAAAGCTTTACCATCCCTGTCATTTCCCATGTATTAGCAGCCTGTAGGGACTGAGGTAAATGGACTCTCAAACCAGTGTAGACTCCACTACACACAGGAGTACTCTGGAGAAACCACTTAAAATCTGTAGTTCCCCTCACACTCCCTGAACCATTCAAGAAGCAGCGTCAGGCAGATAATTGATGTAATGGAGATGTTACGTTATCCTAACTTATTACTTTAGAATATTGCAATATTGTGATAAAATCAATAGGATCAGAGATGCTCATAGCTGTCACATTTAGTGTTGTGTCAAATAGCTTATGCACATTTCATAAGATAACTTGGGTATCTTCAAAAGTAATCATAACATCAGCTTATAGTTAACATATTCTAATACAATTCATGCTAGAAATGAGGCATGGACCCGTATGGAGCTGTGCAGTTGCCAAAGAGATACAGGATAGGTGCTAGTGTGCATTTGTGTGTGTGCATGCACATGTAGATGGGGTGAGAATGGGGTACTGAGGCCTTATAGTTTGGTGTCTGGTAGCTGCCAAAGAGCTATAAGGAAACAGGAAGCGAGAAGACCCCTGGGTAGTACTAAGCACCCTTCCCTTCCATCTCAGCACCTTCTATACAGTCAGTACCCTCATTTAGTACAGAGTATTAACTGGTATGTCTGTGGTAAGGGGATGAATAATACTAATAATAATAATTGCAGATGTATTACACCAACTCCTAAGACACTGCTGTGTAGATGAGATGTTCTTTCTTATTTGCTCTGATGCCATTGTACATAGATGCACAAGGACTAATGAAGGCAACATGATTTATTTAAAAAAAAAAATCAGACAGCCCTGCAGAAGCTCAGTCCCTCAAGGGATGAGTAGGAGAACTTCCTTGCTCCCGAGTGACTCTGGCCAGCTACATAACATCTTTAGCTGGGGATGCATGCTGCTATTTGGAACAGACAGGATATATGAAAAGAATCTCTGAAGACCCTTCCCTATTACAGAGAAAACAGAGCATACTAAAGATACCACGTCTACAAACACAATTCAGTGACAAAACCAACACCTCGAAAGATTATATTATATAATTAGGAAAGTATATAAAACAATAGGAAAATATATAAAACTCAGATTAGTAGAACAAACAATGAAAACACTGTATATTGCTACTCTTACCTGTTTTTTCAGCACTGGTGACAGGAGCAACTTATTGTAGCTAAATAAATTATCTTCTGTTTCTGAATAATGCGCCTCCCTGAAACATTGGACATGGAAGTGCTGGAAATGTATCCATCCAAAAGATACATTTCTTCCTATACATACCTATGAACATGAATTAAGGAAACTAGTCAGGGACCTCTGCTTTGGAACAAAATATTCAAACCCCTTCTTTTCAAACAAATGGAGTGGTAGTGGGAGGATGATAGATACAGTCCATACATCCTTCACTTCTACTTGCTGTAGAGCTAAGCTGTGCTGTAACACTGCAGGAAAAGGAGGATTCCTTTATTCACCCATCATAACCCTGTGTACATCTCAGTCAAGGTCTCTTTAGTTGCACTATATTCATATGACCAAGATTTTGGCCCCAGATACTAGAATCTTCAAGTTAGAAAGGATCCAGAATTGACCTACTTCTGCTCCTACTGAAAACAGACTACTGATTTCAGGCCAATATTAGGCACTTTTAGAAGTCCTACACCAAAACTCTATGCATTAACTGACTTGTTTTTATCACGAGGAAAGTCTCCATGCCTAGAAATGGAACATAAACAACAGACAATAGACTCTTTTAGAAATAAAAAAAATAACCAGTGTCTCAAAAGCTCCACAGTTCTAGGATTTACTTAAGTTTTTGTCCTAAATACTGTTAAGTATTATTTTCTGAGATTTCTGAGCAAGACACTAACTTGTCTCTTTAGGTAGCCATTGTACTGTACTGTAATATAGTTTCTAAGCAAAGTACAAATAGCTGTTACACTTCATTGCCTCCATATCAGCTTTCACTGGTACTGAGGATTTCTTTCAGACCTATTTTTATTATGTTTGCTGACTGATTAATATTTTACTTCTTGGGAGCAATTGAAAGCAAGCCTAGGACGTTAAAACAAATTACAGCAAGCCTGTAGCACACTTGGACATCTGCCAAAGGCTCATATAAGCATGACCAGGGATCAGCATCTGACATGGACTTCATCAACATACAGAGGCTGTTAGGCAGCTGAACTGCTGGCAGAATAGATTTTCAAATAATTGTAGGGTTTTATTTGATGAGTACACACACAGAGTAGCAATTTTATAATGTTTTGGAAGGTGAAACATAGTATTGATCATAAGCATAGAAGTCTTAGTTCACTAGTGGGAAAATATTTAGACTAGTTACCTTCTGTAATTTATAGTGTACAAGAATTAAGGGCAACAGTTAACTTTGTAGATGTTTCAAACCACAGTCACTAGGATCTTTATATCAGAAAGGATCAAATTCACATCCTTCAGCACTAACATGTTAGGTCCCTGTGGCTGTAGTTAAAGGACCACAGGTCATAGACTTGGCTAAACAGTTTGCTGTTCAGAAGAGGAAAGTGATTCAGTTCACTGGATGTATGCTGTCTGGGACCTAGCTCATTTGGATGTAGCTGCTAGCATTTGAACCACACTGTGAAAGTTAATGTTTCAAAGGACTCAGTAAATTAAAAGGGAACATTGAAATATGTATAAGAGCACATATTGGGGTCAATGCCTGCCCCCTCTATGTATACATGTGCACACACAGAAGGGAGTTTTCACAGGAAAAATAGTCTTGCGCTGAAAGGTCTCTGTAAAAGTTACACTGGTGAAAAGTTTTGATATGGAATCAGAACTCGAGGCAGAGGTAATCTCTTTTTTGATATGGCGATTTATGCACAGGCATAGCCAACATGTTGATTTTTACATCCATTGTATTAGAACTAATGTTCCAGACCCTATCAGTGTTTGATATAGTAGTCTCATTTCAAATGAGATGCAAGCAATGCCATCAAAAGGTTTTGGAGTGATTTTCTGGGTGTGGGGAAGGTTAAAATACTAAAATAAAAAACTAGTCTTATGGTGGTGTGGTTTACTATGGCAGCTCTCAAGAAGAAGAGGGCAATTAACATCTAAACAAAAATTCTACAGATGGAAGTAAGGGCAAAATGTTCTCTGAAAGGTCTGAGAGATGTTTCTCTAACCTTTTGTCCAAAGGCCAAATTCTGAAAGAAGACTCAGACACCTAAAATGGGACAGACAGCCAAGCCCAAAAATGTGATTCTGAACGCCGCTCCTCCCCCCACCCCAGTTGCCATCTAGTTCTATACATACTTTTTAAAATAGAACTTAAAATCCCGCAAGATCCAAAAGTTCTTTTCATCCCCAGAAGCACTGTGGTTCTGGCAGCTTACCTGGGTCTCACATCTAAGCCTGCTCAAAATCAAGAACTAGGTAGTCCTCCACCTATCTTCCTTGAAGGGCTCAGTCTGACATGTTCACAAGAGTATGTCTAATACACCAACAGGCTTGGTTTCTGCACAAATGCAATAGCAGGCACCACATAATTTTAAGACCGTAGCAGTGGCATTGCCCAGGATGAGGGAGATGAGAATTAAATTCTCTCCTCTGCTTATAGTGTATAGGCCACGGGTGGCCAGAGTTACTCACTCTGGAAGCCACACCTGATCCTCCACTGAAGTTCAAGAGCCAGAGAGCAGAGCGGGGCTGGAGGTGATCACACCCCGCCCCATCCCGTCCCGTTCCATCCTGTTCCATCCCCCACACCACCAAGTCACTGTGGCTTTTACCACGGGGAGCACACCCTGGGGTAAGCAGCGTGGCTGCTGCCCTGGAGCTGCCTCGGGGAGAAGTGCAAGGGGCTTCAGCCAATTTCCAGAAAGCCGCAAGTACCATTTCCAATGAGCCATGGTTTGGCCACTGTGGATATAGGCTATATGCTATTATGGGTTGTGGAAGGCAGTCTCTCCTTCCACCTGTTGAATCCAGATCAATGTGCAGAAATGTATTTAAGATTCATGGAGTCAGAGAAAAGGAGATATCAAGAGTGAGCTGTGTAGCTCAGTGGTCAAAGCACTTAGATTACAGCAAGGGGTGGAAGGAGGGAGATGGAGGTGGGACTTGGGCTCTGGTCTCTCTTCTAAGGGCTGTTCATGTAAGTTAAAATAGAACACATATACAGCCCTTACAGTAGAGACCAGACCCCAGGTTCTCCCACCCTCCTTTAGTAAGTAATCAAAACACTAAGCTAGAAAGAATCATGTCCTTGAGTAAAGCACCTCCAGAGAAGGGGAAAGGGTGTTAAGACACATTTTTGCTCTTAGTGAAGGAGTGGACCAGTTTCCTACTAGCTTCCTGTAGACTAGTGTTAAGTAGCTCATCTCTTTATGCACTGAATCTTAGGCTGCCTTTTGTTCAGCATGCTGGTGGTTTGGGATTGTACTTTGAGCTTTATAACTATTCACATGCGCTGAACATGGAGGTCAGGTGTTTATTTCACATTTCTGAATTCCAAACTGAGTATCTAATACATTTCGAGTTGGGAAGCTGAGTGCTACAACACCTATATGTCTTTTGCATTTATCCCTAAAATCTATTGATTGAAATAGGCATATACCATTCACATTGACCATTATCAAATTGGGAGGCAGTCACAATAAGCTTTCAATTAGTAAAATATTAAAAACAGAAACAAGTTTACACAATGGGACAATGTAATAAAACATGTGCCAATGAAAACCAAGTACTTTTGGCTGATCCTGCCTTAGTAAAATTTGAAAAAAATAGAACCAAAGCTGCTCAAAAGGTCAATATAAAGCCAGATTCTCAGCTCATTATTTCAGTATACCTTCTACTGATTTACAGAAAAGGAGGTTCTATGGGTGTCCAGACTGAGACCATAATTATCGTTTCTTTTGTAATATTGCATAGAGACTGCAACCAACCGCAGAGCCACCATGGTGCAAAGAGATATGGCAGGAAACATGGGAAACACAGGTAAGTCTTTTGGGACCCACACTGAAGATTAGATGCCTAAACCAGAATATGTTCTAAACTGAATTAGGTACCTTAGCGTGATCCTATTCCACCTACTCAAATCCATTTACAAATGTTAAATGCCTACTTTTGCACTGGCCCATCATCCAAGTCACAGAAGCAGCAAGCAGGAGGCTGGCCCAACAACCTTTCACATTAAAGATACAACCCTAAATTGTCAAGACAGACAAAAAGTAGGTCTACCACCCATTTGGCCCATTTACAGATAAAGAAAATAAAAAGAGGAATAGATTAAATGGCCTGCCCAAGGTCATGCGAGCTGTCTGTGGCAACGTTGGAAATTCAGCACAGCTCTTGCAAGACAGTCTATTTCTCCAATCACAATAGTGTCCTCGTTTTTCAACTATGACTTTAGGTTTATTATGAGCAAAAAGATTAGTTAAAATGATCAGGCTTCAGGTCTGTCAAGTTGAAGTTAATTACCAGTATTAAACTCACTTTATACCATGTGATTATTTTGCCTTGTTTTTTATTCTGTAAGAATTTAATGGCAATACCTACCCATAAGCAAAATTCTATACTGACATACCTTTTTCTCAGCACTTCAAATAGACTAATGAATTCACCACACCTTAGAACATATGTTCAATTACCAGTAAGTGACTTAGTAACCTCTGAAAAAGAACCACCTGCAAATTTGGACTACTGAATCCCAATCAGTGAGAAATTTTATGTTAAGGGTCTTGGTAAAAATGTATAACTTAGATCTGAAACACCTCTATGATCATTTAAATGCAGCGGGCAAAAAGAAAATTAAAAAAAGGAAAGCAGAAAACAAGAAGGGAGGAGTCCTGCTAGGACAGAACTACCTTGTCCTGTCTAGATTAGATTGAAATCCAAGTGCTTCTGTCCTTTCCTTTACATCACTTCCATGGTCCTCTCTCTCAAACAGGGCTCCCCTCCTACCTGCTTTTACATAACCTTCTATTCCAGGGGTTAGCAACCTATGGCCTGAGCAAAGAGGTCCAATCTGGCCCACAGAGATCCAAATGGGGGATCTCTGTGAGCATGGGGGATTGGTGGCATGGAGCTGCACTTGGCCACCAATCCTAAACTATCCCATCCACCACATGAGCGTAATGCTCCAGTGCATCTGCACTTCCCTCACTGCATAGGGGTTGAGAATCAGCAGCAAGAGTGATCACGTGCAAGCAGCCAGCTGCTTAAGTGGGGAGGGAGGGGAGAAAGGTGGAGCATAGAGGTTTTTGCCTTCAGCCACAGCTGGGTCACAAGCTCTGACCTATGGCAGCAAAAAGGCTGCAAAGCCCTGCTGTATTTCCTAAACTGAACTTACACTCGTGACCTTTACTCTTAAGAGAAAGAGCTACCCATTTTGCAATTTGGTATTATACTTCAGTTGATGTTATAGTACAGAAAATCATGTCTAGCTTGCTTGAGGATGTTCTATATCCTGACAGTTAGACAGTTTTGTGTAACAATCTTATGAAAATTACAGGAACATCCTTGGACAGCAACATTTGAGATAACTTTAAATTTGATCCTTGCAAGGCAATGCAGCTGCTGAAAAAGTTAAAAGGTTAACTCTTGGCTCTGCCACAAGCTGAAATTGGGATTTGTAAATTAGCCATATTTGGGGGCACTATTCAATGCCTCAGGGTCCTTTGCTAGCAGTACATGCTCTCAATGGGCACAACATAAATGACGGGAAATTTTACTAGTGATGGAACATCTCGAGGCAGTGCACTAATTAAATTATAATGATTGGCACTGACAGGCTTCAGCTCTAGGAATTATCCACCAGTAATTGAGCTTATCCAAGAGAGAGAATTGAATGAAATTATGAAAGCACGAAACTGGGAGAAACCCACTTCATTAAAAGAATCTATTAAAAAAGATAATTTATACAATTATTCATTCATGACAAATCAACAAAGATTTTCAATAACATTTGTTTCCATCTATCTAATACTCCTTAACAGGAGGGTGATTTTTATAGTCTTAGTTAAGTTGTCTTGATTACAAAATTCAGTATGTCCTTGGAAAGTCTATGGAAGTCCCCATTTCAAGCAAAATTCCCAAATAAACTGGGGAACAGAAGCTCAGCTAATACAAACTGACACAAGTCTACTGGTTTCAGTGCTGATTTACCATAGGTGGCATTTTGACTTAAAGGCCGTATCCAGATGAGTGCGGTTGCATAGTATGTGGTGCCACAGACCTGTCCATGGTGCCACACACTGCACTGGCAGGCATTCTCCACACTGCTACTCTGCAGCACACAGGGATGTTTTTGACCTTGGGAGATCCAAGATGGGGGGGTGGGGAGAAGTGGGGCAGTAGTCATGGCAGTAGCGCACGCAGTCCAAAACCAGAGCCTGACCAGCCAGAGCTACATTTTGGCTGCTGGCCAGGCTCCCTGCTGTAGGAGTGCTACGGTTGTGAGAGCACCATAGGTGCAGGAGCTCCCTGTGGTCCTCAGGACTCCAGGTAAGGCTGCTGGAGCCATCACAGTTGCTGATCTCACTCTCCCTTACCCAGGGTAACTTGCCTAAGCACTGATGCCACAAGTGTTCCCCAGGGACAAGTAGAAGTGGCACAAGGTGTGCTGCTGCTACTCCTCCCCAAGTAAAACACACGTTGCCACTCATCTGGATACAGCCAAGCTAAGCATTATCTTTCTACAATTTTAGTCTGGGGTTTTTGTTGT
>NW_017729022.1:42426412-42429354 GCF_001723915.1 Gavialis gangeticus
GGGGGTCAGTCTTACATTTTTCAGCTAGAGTAGAGCTAGCCCTACCCTATTTTCTCAAGCAGACCTCAGTAAGAACAAAGATAAAGAAGGAGCCCTTCAGTTCTGATGCTCTACATTCATATCAAGATGCATTCAGATTCAATAGGGAAGTAGTCACAGGTGACTTGTACATACACAGACTTTAAAGTAAGAAAGGAACCATTATTTTCTGCATATTTGAACTCTAGCCTAACACAAGCCAAGCATCATGTAACGATAGCTTCCACTCTTCTGCTAGAGCTGCATAACCTAACAGTGCAGCCACCCAGTGCTCCAAGTCAGTTAGCTCTGCTGCAGAATTTCCAATTTGGGAGTTACCCACCTCACCATGTCTAAGCACTGTGTTAGTTTACACCTTATAGACTTCATGGACCCTGCCAAAGGTATTACATTTTTTAGAAATTTCAAGATGGATACAAAAATCTCACAGTATGGTTTTGGCCAGACCCAAATAAACCCTGCTGCATATGATACACAGGAACCCTCCTTCCTCTCCACACCCCTCTCCCCCAAACAACCAACAAAACTCAGTGCACTGAGCTCCACAAAGGGGTTGTAGATGCCACACGTGGCTTCCATAAATCTTGTCCTTCTACAGTAACTACACAGTGGAACTGTGGTAGTTCTACTGAAGACTGTCCCCACAGTGGTTAAAAGAGGCAAAATTTCTCCCCTTTACCTCCTTCCTCTTCAATATCTTTATTAAGACTAGCATTGGCAAGACCTTTCTAATACACTCAGTTTCAAACATTAATTCTTAACACACATACTGCAGATGGATTTTCATTATCTTGTGCATTAGTTTTGGTCTTGTTTTGACAATGTCTTTCAAAGCAAGTTACAATATGGAGATACTACCTAGGACTTCAGAAGACTGGTGGCATGTTACTGAAAGTTGAATTTTACCAACATTCACTTCTACATTGCATGAATATGTTGTAGCCTATATGCAATTATTATTTACCTTTCTGCTTTGGGTCACCCTGTCAGTGGAAGATGACAACAGCCCATGAAATTAGGTCTCCCTAAGCTAGATCAATCACCTAACTGGACCCAGCCCTGGCATCTATAGTAGCCTTTCTTTCCTACTGCCAAAATAAAGAGTGGTCAGGGAAATGGTAATGTAGGCAGCAGCTCTGCAGTGCTACATACCGCACATGCAGGTATTCCTAGTGCTGCTACCTTGGAATGCGGGGGCTTGGGGTTTTTTTGACTCTGGGAGATCCAGGGGTCAAAAAACAAAACAAAACAAAACAAAACAACCCCCACCCATCACCACCATGCTGAAAAAGGAGGGCAATGCACATGGTGGCAGCTCGTGCTGCCCAAAACCAGAGCTTGGCCAGCCAGAGCCATGCTGCATCTGCAGCTGCAGCTCAGGGAGGCCCCCAGATCCCCAGGTGAGACTGCTGGGGCCAGCACTGTGCTGGCCCCAGCTTCCTCTACTCCACCCAAAGTAACATGCTGTGCGCCAGAGCACACATGGCATGGGCTTCCCCTGGGCACAAGTAGCAGTGGCACAAGGTGTCCTGCTGCTACTTGTCCCCAAGGGAACAAATGTCTGTGCTCACATGGATGTATCCCTGTAGTGCATGTTTCTTTGTCATAGCAGAGGATCTAGTTGTTTATTTGTAAACACTGGCTGCCTGATAAAAAAAATCCACAAAAAACCCCCTAGAAAATCAACTTTGCTTCAAAAGAATATATCTGCAAAAGTGATAAAAAAACCCAAGAGAACCCACATTTTAATGATATAACATGCCACCTCATTACATTCCAAGCTGAGCAGCCTCCTCTCTGCAACAAACCTTTTAATCTTTAGTCTTTTATTTTACTGAAGGTTGACTCACCTTCTCTTGCTTTAATAAACTAGCTTCTATTTGATCCCAATGGGGAAAGTTGATGCTTCTACAGTACAAGTTCTCACCAATATTTCTATATGCTATATCCTAATTCCTAGGACAGTAGGAATTTCAATAAGGACATTAGTTTTTTCAACATAAAATGGCTTGATTTCAACATGGCTTTGTATATTTCTACTGGAATGGATACATAATTAAGGTATGTATGATTTGTATAAAAACAATGATGATGTCAGCCACTACTGGGTAGTGATGTAACACCACTATTTAACAACTCCATTAATTATTTGGGAAAAGAATTGTGTTCAACTAGTATAATCTTGTCTTACATAGTTCTAAGAGCCTACAAAAAATGGGTTACCAGCACTTCCTTTGAGCTTAGATTTTGTACCAGGCAAAGAAAAAAGTATTTCCTTTTCTCACTGATACTTAAAAGGAGCCAGACATTTGTAGACTCATTGCACATGTTAGTTCTGTGTTTATACCTTTTTACAGCAGCTATTTCCTATAGTAATGAAGAAGAATGTTGACAGAGCTGGCAATATTTTATTTCTTAGTGAAAGTAAAATGATTTTTTTTAACTAACCCAAGTGACAGCTCGCTCTCCAAATGATCGGTGAGGCTGCAGGCTTCAACATTTCCTTTCACACATACCAATGTATGAATGTATAATGCAAAAACACTAGTAGATCGGCAGCGGTAAGGCAGCAAGGGGAGGAAAGGTAACAGTAGTGTTCTTCATCATCCACCTGCCCTTCCAGGAAGAAGAGAAGGGTGAGAGGGACTAAAAGACCTCAAATGCCTCTACACAAATGCTCGTAGTATGGGAAACAAGCAGGAGGAACTCACCCTCCTACTAGCTGACACCAACCCGGACATAGTGGGGATCACTGAAACATGGTGGGACTTAACGCATGACTGGTCGGTGAATGTCAAGGGCTATAGGCTGTACAGCAGGGACAGGATAGGAAGGAAAGGTGGGGGCGTGGCACTCTATATTAAGGAGGAATACCCATCCTCATCAATTAACAAAGAATCAGA
>NW_017729022.1:42429364-42444010 GCF_001723915.1 Gavialis gangeticus
GTCCAAAGAAGTGATCCTCCCCCTCTATGCGGCACTGGTCAGGCCACAGCTGGAGTACTGTGTCCAGTTCTGGGCGCCGCACTTCACGAGGGATGTGGACAACATGGAGCGGGTCCAGAGGAGGGCCACTCACATGATCAGGGGGCAGCAGGGCAGGCCCTATGTGGAGAGGCTACGGGACCTGAACCTGTTCAGCCTCCACAAGAGAAAGCTGAGGGGGGATCTAGTGGCCTGTTACAAACTAGTCAGAGGGGACCAGCAGGCATTGAGGGAGTCCCTGTTCCCCTGAGCACTACCAGGAGTGACCAGGAATAACGGTCACAAGCTAGCAGAGGTTAGATTTAGGCTAGATATCAGGAGGCGCTACTTCACAGTCAGGGCAGCTAGGATCTGGAACCAACTTCCAAGCGAAGTGGTGCTGGCTCCTACCCTGGGGGTCTTTAGAAGGAGGCTAGATATACACCTTGCTGGGGTCGTTTGACCCCAGTACTCTTTCCTGCCATGGCAGGGGGTCAAACTAGGTGATCTACTCAGGTCTCTTCCTACCCTAGAAACTATGAAACTATGAAAAGGTAAATGCACTATTGAGTGAATGGTTGGGTTTCCGTATTCCATTCTTTCACTTCCTCTATCGTCTTCCCAGAAACCAGTTCATTTGTATCTGTCAGCAGGTCCGCGCAGAGTACCACCCCCACCGCCCAAGCATCTTGAGTCTCTCTTGCCATGACTTGGATCTTAATAGAACTAGGGAGGAAGGGGGTGATATTTGAGAGAGTACCTGTAGGAAGTACCATGCTGGATCAGGTATAATGCAGGTGCTTTTATTCATCTCTTTTCTCTTCTATTATTTACAGGAACCCCCTTTGGAGGAGGAAGCAGTCTTGCAGACCGATCTCGAGCCCCTCCCCCCCTAAGTCTCCAGGTTGATCCCGGGCTACTAATACAATGGGTAAGTAACGCACAATGTCCTGGTATGCGCTGCTAATTATCTCATTAGCAGCTTATTACAGCCGCCGCCTGCATATTTCTCCAGCAGCTGGCATGCAGGCTCCGTGGCTCTCCCACGGTCGGGGCTTGCCCTCTCAACCCTCAATGTCTCTTCCTACTTGGGATGGTTCTGGCTTCCCCAGACTCTTTAGGGGTCTGGGCAGGGAATGTTCCTCCTCGCTGTCTTTTTGGATCGGTGTAGCATCCCCGATCCTTAATGCCGGCTGTGGCTCCAGCCTGTGGCACAGCTCCACTTCTCCCTGCACTTACCAAAATGCAGCTCAATTACCCGGGCAGTCGTCCGTCTCGTATCTGACCTGTCTTCTGGAGTCCCAACCTCATGGCCCTCTCCGGTATCCCAGGTCAGAATCTTTTTCCACTTTTCCTCTCCTGGGGTCTCGATTAACCCCGAGCTTGTCCTCTTGTGCCCGAAGGCAATTTCCCCTTCACCTTCTCTCCCTCTTATCCTTTGGGTCCAGGCCTCATTGGTTCTCTGTGGACGGGGCCCACCCCCACATTGTAATTGTCTTCAGCTGCCCCTGTTCCTTTAGTAACAGCGTCTCAGTCGGGCCCCTGTTACAGTATCCATCAACCACTCCTTCACTTAACCGTACCAATGTCAATCATCTTCCTAGGCTCCCAAATTCCTAGGTCCTTAGTAGTTAGCATATGGAAGGGTTTGTCTCTTGGGATGGGGGGTGGAAATACATAAATGGTTTGGGGAGACTGTCTGATTAGATTAGACTGGAGAAAACAAAGTCTATATCCCTTGACATGTTGATTTTTTGAATTGTGATGCTGCTTAACAGCCTCAGAACTCTGCATGAAAAAAGTTAATATAGATAACATCTAAGACATTTTATAACATACTATTTCAGTGATGCATGTACTTTTATTCTATTCTTTTTGAAGTTCTGATGCTACACATATTCATTTGTTCTTTAGTTATGGCTCATGGATTTTCACTGAGAGTTCATATTTTCGGTTTGATATTTCAGTCATTATTCCAGTAATAAAATCAATTCATTATATGATAAAAGTGATAGTAACTTTAGATTTATATGTTAAACAGCAATAAAATGATCAAGCAAGATATTCAAGATTATATTAGCAGAGGGATAAAGATCTAAAACAAGCAACAATAATATCATAGTTTTAAAGCACTTGATATAGCCCAATTGGGAACAGTCTGTGCAGTGCTGATAACCATCCCACAGGAAGGAAACTGACTCAGAGAAGGTGAGGTTTAGGGTAACATAATATCAGACCTCAGAAGTATGATCATATTTTCCTGGAGTTCAGTGGGAGTTTTCAGCATGTAAGATTTAGTTTCCAAAAATCTGAATAAGAAATGGCTAAAGGAATATATCATATTAATACTTTGGTTATTCCAGAAGAAACAATGTAATAAGGAACAGTAATGTAATAAGACATCTAAACTGCATAAACAGCAATTTTTATAATTTTCTTTTGTGGGTTTAGGGTTCTTTTTATGGTTTTTGTTATTATTTCAGCTGGTAAAGGCACCAGAGCTTCAGGAAAGACAAATAATGACAAAAAAAGAAAGGCTTTCACTGTGTGAAGATGCGTTTTCAATTATCTGAGACCTGATGAAGAATTGTCATGCATTTGAAAGCCTGTCTAACTCTTTCCCAACTATAAAGCTGGTCTAATAAAAAAAAATACCACCTTAAGAAATTCTGACATCTTGCATAATTCCTGGGCCATCATGGCTACAACATCACTGTAACACTACCGTAACAAAAGTGAAACATGTGAGATTATTTAGAATAATTGTCCTAAAGTCAGAAGCTAATTAAAAAATCTGTTTTGGGAATGAAGCTTGAAATGTTGCAAGGGGAAAGTCTTCTGTTGATATTTCAGCACGCTATTGTAAACACTAAACATTCAGAAATTGTGTTCCACCCTCGCCTCTAAAATCTCAATGATCTGAAATATATTTCTGATTCTTAATTCCCTTCTGGTCTGGGATTGCTTAGAGTTCATATTTTCCAGCTATCTTCTTAAACCATGGTGGTAAAATTAAAAAGGAAGAAACCTAAGGTTTTTCCAAATCCTATCAACTGATATCATGCTACTTGCTAAAATATCATTTAAGTTGCTGCATTGCCAATACTTTCCATTATGCAGCACATATTGATCTGTTTGCCTTTCTATGAGAAATAAGTTTATAATCTTTTCAGAGAGTTTCCCTCAAATCCTTTCACAGGGGTGAAGTTACTTCTTCCTCCTGCCGGGCCGGCCAAGTAACCCAAAGAAAACTGCTAGCCAATGTGAAACAATAAGTGCATTACCTGGTTCTGTGACCCATAATCCCTTCCAATTCTGATGTTCTTCATAAGATTTTGTTCTGTTTTGTTATTTTGGAGGCCCACTGAGACAAGCTGCCAGCTTGGGGCTGGGTCTCAATGGTGGCCTTCCCAACTATCTAGGGTAGCCTGCCATTGGCAACGTGTACCCTCTGGAAGAACCAGCCATGAAACCATAAATTCTGGCAGAAGTGCACTTCTGGTTTCGCCGCTGGCTCAGCAGTTGGCCGCTGGGGACTAAAGTCAGCAATCAGCTGCTGGGCACCCCTACCCCCTCCCTCCTATTGGCAATCTGGTGTCCCCCCAGGCTCGAGAGGCACCAGTCTCCCATCCAGTCTGCCCCATCTCACCTGCCATGACATAGTGGAATAAACTGGATGTTGAATGCAGGAGGCACTTCATTTAGTGCCCTGGTGCCTCGGGCATTATACACAGCTCTGACCTCCCCTATACCATGTTCCATACCTTGCAGATGCCATCACAAATTGGTAATAGCTCTGGCCCGAGGCCAGGCTAACCTCTGCATCTTGCTGGGCCTCTAGCATTCTACTCTCACACTCCACCCCATCTCAAAGGGCCTCATTCACTCTGCCTCATCTTTCAGGGCCTCATTCATACTGCCCTTCACTGGACCACTCCCAAGCTTCCACGGATCCATGCAGCCCCTTCAGGTCCCCCTTGGGCCCTACTCTACACAGTCCTTTAGGCTTTCCTACTCACACTCTGGCCAGCCCACACACAGCCCTTCAGACCCTGTGGCCACACAGCCACTAAGCCCTTCTCCAGTCAATTTGCTCCAGTTGTCACTCATGGGGGTTGGCCCATGTACTGCCCTTCAGGCCACCTCTGCATCCCTACTCAGTACACCCCCAATGCAGCCCTACTCTACACCCATCATGCATAGTCCTTCAAGTGCCACCATGTACCCTACTCTGTGCGAGCCTCCACACAAATAATTCTGCCCCCTCACTGGGGCCTCCGGGGTCTTACACCCTATGGGCTCAGGTGTCCACAGACATGCCTGGCCCTCCAAATCTGTTTCTGCTCTAAAATGATCCACTGGGTAGTGGGAGCTGGGGTTATAAGTCACCCCTACCTGCCTTTCACTGTGGAGGAAATTGGCCTGGTATTTCTGGGGATCTACCCCACCATGGGCAGTCTCACCAGGCCATCCTTCCCCAGAAGGGTGTATTCGGTCATGCCCCAGGACCAGGAGCCTCATGCTATCCCCTCAGCTCCTGTCCTTATCTCTAAGGATGTTCTGAGCAGCAGCCCAGCCAGGTGTTATTCTTCCAACAGCTAGCAGAAAACTGCTGGTTCAGCCCTGAGGGCCTGAGCTAAAATAAAAGCCACTCAGCCCTATCCTCCAATCACTTGGTCCTCTTGTGGTCATGTGACCACCTCATCAGGGCTGGCCTGCAACTGCTGTCTGATCTGCAGCCTGTTCTCCACCCTTAAAGTGGGAGACACTAAAGGTGCTCTTCCACACCCATCAATATTAAAGACTCTTCCCTAATACATTAAAATATGAATGAGACAGAGGAGAGAGAGGAGGGTATATCCAAATTCTAAGCACATTTTATCTGAGGCTACCTGGGGCTTTCAGAAGTGTGTGAGAACAAACAAATCTGTCAAAAAAGTGGTAGTGAGGGGAAATCAAGAACTCTCAGAACCGGAGGGAGTTTGTCAGGAGACAAGCCAGTGTATCACTCAGTAAATAACAACGTAGGAGTTCAGACTCTTTTTCAAAGGACTAGGAAGTAAATTACACTTACTTATGTTTCCAGGATTGATATGTATAAGCATTAGTCACATGCTGTGATAAATGTCATTAACTGAATTTTAATTGTATTTGTCTATGATTTGATCAATTGTTTGCTATATTCAGTAGTGTTATTTAGTTAATTTATGGACTCAGTTCCACTGAAACTCTGATTTGGAGATTATATTGTTTAGTTTTAGTCCTAGAAAGAAGTTGAGTTGATTTTCAAGTTTGCTTCTTTATTAACTTTTAATAAAAACACAGAAGAAAAGCAGAGCACAACTGCATTCCCTTCAAAATTGGAACAAAAGTGAAAGGTTATACATTCTATGCAGTAAGTGCTGCTTGGCTCAGCTTTCAAATACATGCTTATGCTCCTTACAAAGTTTAGTTGTCTGTTTCCTGTTATTACTCAAACCAACTTCTCCCAATCTTAATGTGAACAGTAAGCGACACATTCTATTTTCCTATATCTAGGTACTCCCCTTAGGCTGAACTTTTGCTCACGAAATGGTAATAAGACCAATACCAACAGTGTACCTGAGAAACTTTAGGTGTGACTTCATTTAAATAAAGTTAAATAAAGGAAACATGTCTTCATGTAAATAAAGGTAAAAATGTTGCCTAAGAACTAAGAAGCCAAGGAAGAATCAGAAACCGGTTACTAGTTGCTGGGGAAGACAGACCGTAAGAAATAGATTTCTAGTGGTCCATAAAAAGATGCGTATCATAGGCAGTGTGGTGAAAATGCTGTAAACTAAAATTAAAAAGGGTTGGGGGAGGGGGATATAGTGGAGCAGAATTAAAACCAGCCAAGGGTTTTAATCAGGCAGCTAGCATTACTCTCAATTAGTCAGGCAGTTTGTACTACTATCAATTCATACACATGAGCACATTATACTTTGATCATACCCCTGCCCTCTCTGCCTTCATTGCTCTTTGACATGGATGGGACCGAACAAATAACTTAGATCTACACCAAACATGTTCACTCTACCCCTGACCCTTCTAGTCCAAGAAGATGGGGATCCCAACACAAGCATCAGTGCCCTTTTTGAACACAAATATTACGACTACTGCCCAAAGGGGCTGTAGCATGGGATGAGCACTGCCTCAGTGTCTCTGTCTAGTAACCCCAAACATAATTCAATTAGGTGTCTCTTTAAATCAACATGGTTATGTGAAGATAGAAAATTGGTTCATGCAGGAGATATAATCAGAGTGGGAGGGGATCCCACTCTCACAGCATCAGCAGCAAAGTTTTATGGAAATGACAAAAAAGCACAACTTATCAAGAGTTCTGAGAAAATGTCAGCTACAAAGTAAACTGGCCTTTGCCTACCTTAATCTACTTGAGCTTCTGGGATTATTTATGGAAGGACAGTAGTTTAGCAGATTTAAAAACTATAGAACAAACCTAACCTTTGTATTCTTCAATTTTGATTTTCGAAGATCAGAAAATACTGTTATCCTCCAAAATTTAATCCATTCTCAATGCATAGCTGTAGAACTTAATTTTCCCCCTAAATATACATATATTTTTTCCAAAAAAATGGACAAAGTAGGTGTATTGCCAGCGCAAGAAAGCCAATTTTATCTTTAGAATCTTGAAGCGTCTAAGTTGTACAACATGCAACAGCCCTAATAAAATGCAAAATTATGCACTGAAAAATACTTTATGAATTTAGAACCAACCCCAATTTTGTATTCATTAAAAAGATAAAATATATGTTGGCAGTTGGTGACAGGATAATTCTGGCTTTCAAGCAATTCAGAGTATTGAAGGAGAAACTGCACAGATTCTCTTCTTTTGAGCAATACTGTGAAGTTCAAAGGATCAGAAGTTCCCAGCATGAGCACATATAAAATTTTTTTTTCTACTAATAGCCCATCCTTCTTTTATAAAAAAAAAATTCCCAGTGGTGATTTGAAGTTCTACTTTATTAGCACTGTCAGTAAGACTGAGAATAAATAGCATGAAACCGAATAAAAGTATATTTAGGCTGAGTATCAGGACATATGAATAATAAGGTAACATCTATTAGATTTGGGAATAAACTCCCAAGAGGAGTGGAGGAAGCCCTTTTATTTAAATAATTTGAAACAGGAAAATATGTTGTAGAGAAAAATCCTGCACATGGCAAAAAAGTTCTCCAAATCATTTTTTTGGTCACCTAACCTTTTTCTGGTTGATTTTATGATTTATATGGAAGACCATCCGGCAATATGTGTGTTTGAAATAACTGAATTGCTACCATTCATACTTGCAGGCTCACCTTTTACCTTTATGTCTGCACAGATGCACAGGATGAAAACCAGGTCAGCATGGCTTTTAATAGTACCTGCATAGCAATTTGCTCTTCATGTTGCAGGACACTTGAGAAAAAGCATGTGGATAGGAATGATTAGATTCTTAAAGATTTATTTTAGATACCAGGAACCTTCCATGAATTAAACCACTGTCTGGACTGCTATTCTGAATCTGCTCTTCTTTAATAACTTTGCTGCTGCTGTTACCTACTGCAGTTACTTAAGGTATTATTTAAATCAGCACTAAAAGAGAGGACTGCCTTGAAAAGGACAATTTAGTAATATCAAATGGTGTCAGCTTACAATATAGTCTCAGAGGTTACCAGGACTGCTACAGCAGGCTACCACACTATCCAGAATGACAACATATGACAGACTGCCATTCATCATGCTTTACACTTAAAATTAAAAAGACCCAACATAAATTATTTCCAGGGAATTGCTTCGATATTCAGAATTCCTCTTCCAACATTGTTTTCTTTTAAAACAACTAATAATTTCATAGGTGTATTATACCATATTTCAGCATGCAAAGATTGCCACACTGAAGTTCTCAACAGGAACTTGTATGCAGACACAACACACAGACACATTTGTTAGTATGCTGTCCTGTTTATCCTTCATTCTCTTTCCTCATAATTTCAGACTCTCTGATTCCACCTGGCAATAGTCTCAGGGCTTAGCTGCTGCATCCAGAACAGATTTTTATAACAAATGCAGCCTTGTCCTACATTACATCATTTAATACTAACCTACTGCAATGACAAACAGTGATTGTATGTAGCAATTCTCACTAGGAGAGGTGTAGTTTAGAGGCCTAAGCACAAGGCTGGGAGTCAAGAATTTTTAAAAATCTAATTTTGGGTATGACGCTCTTTCCGGCCTTGAGAAAGCTTCCTTTTTAGTTTCCCTATATATTACTGGAGATAATGTTTAACTGCCACAATGGATAGTGTGATTAGTGATAGAAGTGAAATTAAGTGCACTGTGTAATTTTTAGTGCCATGCTGCCACATCTGGTTGATTTTTATTAAGGCATTCTGTAACATGGGGAAGCAGGAGGCAGGGCTCCCTCCACTCTTGGCAGAGTGCGAGGACCTGTGCAGCAGCAGTGGGTTTCAGTGTGGGGCTTCCACTGCTGCGAGTGCTGGAGCTGCAGGTGTGCTGCACAGAGCCCTGACAATAGAGGCTGTGCTCTCCCCTAACACCGTGTGCAGCACTGGCCAGAGCCACACCCTTCTGAGTGCCTGCACCAACCATGAGCACCCCAATCTCCCTGCCTGCTGCTGCTGCTGCCAGCGGGGGGGGGGGCTGCATGCCATGGGGGAGTGTGTAGGGAGTCCCTATACCCTCTACCCTTGCACCCTTCCCAGCCAAGCTCCGCAATCACGCCACTCCTCTGGGTGCAGGCTCCATGCTGCACTCTGTGCCTCTGCCCAGATGCAACTCCACCCCTAACCAGCCCCACCACTTCTCTACCTGCTGGCCCAAGCAGGTGGGACTTCCAGGAAGCCAAGCAGGTCCCCATTGGGTAGCTGCAGCAAGAGCCCTGCCCAGAAGCTATTGCTGGCTGGGAAGAACCCTTCTGCCCATGAGGGTGGAAGCAAGATACAATAGGGTATCTTGTGGGGTGTACATGTAGGCAGCTTGCTCCCAACTTCATGGGGGGAAGGGCTGGTCAGGGCACAATTCACAGTTCACCATGGGTCAACTGAAAATGCCTGGTGGGCCAGATTCAGCCTGTGGGCCAGATTTTGCCCACCCCTGTACAAGAGTGTATTGATTCCTTTCCCAGTTAGGCAAATTCTAGTGTCATGTACCTATTCCAGAGTAATTTGAATCATGATTTTTTTTCCCTTTTCGTCTTCCATCTCCACACTGCCAAGTTTTCTCCACACCCTTTCATGCTATAGCTTGACAGCACTGCTTAAAACTAATGAGAAAACAATCCAAAGAATAAATCCCATTCATCTTAATAAGTGTGATTACTAAATTGTTGACTCGTACTTCTTAGGATATCTATAGCACTAAGAGATTATTAATGAGAATTTGCGGTTTAGCCAGTTTTTCATCTCTTGCCTATCTTTTTCATACCAGCTTAATTTCCCAGACATAATTCTCCAATTATCTTAGCATTACTGCTTAATCCTGATAATACAGATATTGATATAGGTACACTGGTTTTCCAGTGCCATGTTAGGTTGAGTTTTTGCAGTCTTTTTGCCAACTCCATGCTTTACATTAAAACTTCCACTGATATAAAGGGCCATATTCATCCCCAGTTTAAATTTCAATTGAATCACACTAGGGAAGAATTCTGTCTGACATGACTTGACCTTTTAGCTTCCTCATCACATCACTCGCATAAAATATGAGGGGAGAAAGAAACCAATATCTTTGTTTTAAAACTGTTGTCTTCTCCCCAGACATGTTTTCCTCTGAGTTCTCAGGTACTATTTAAAAAATGGAAGAATCCGCCCTGTGTACATATCAAAAGTAATAAAACCAGAGACAATATAGGATCAGGTAATTAATAATCAGGCAGTGAAAAACAAGTACCCATGAGTCAATCCAAGATAACAAGAAGCCCCAAATTATGTGGGATTAAATTGATTCCAACAGAATTCATATTTTTCAAAACTTTATGTTTAAAATACTAACTTCAGTTTCCCCTCATGTTAGCTTGGTAACCCCCAATGAACGCTGTAGGGTAGTAACCGAGGATAGGGTCTATCCCTTTATAATCAAGTGGGACAACAACAACATTAGAACTTGAAACTTATTACATACATTGCAATTATTTACATTTTCTGTAGATGAAAAACAGATGGACAGATCCTTTAACTGTTATGTAGTCACTGTATCTTTCAAATGATAATTCTCTAATAACTCAATGCACAAGAAAAAATGGCAAGAATTGATACTATTTCTCCATAAAAATTTATTCTGATAAAAATCAGACCTAAATCCAATTACAATGCAATGAAATGCTCCTCCTGGTAGCTGGGGTGCACAGGAGAAGGGAAATATCTCAACTAAGTATAGCAGAGATGAACTACTGTACATACCCCTCCTCTCTTTGCTCTCTGCCCTATTTTAACTTCAGCACACAAAAGCTGCTTCTTCCCTTCTTTCCTTCCACTACTGAACAAGGGGAGAGAGGTTGCATATCACTAAATCTAGACATAAGTCCTATCTGTCCCACAACCTTTATTATTTAGATGCAAGGGTAGTACTAGAGAAGAGCAACTCTCTCACTTGGTAGCAGAGGATGGGAAGCAAGAAGGTGTTTGATAATTCCCATGTAGGATAACTTGTAGGCCCTCCCTGTTTCTGTTTCACACCCTTTATCTGTTGAATCACTGGCAATGCCAGATGTGAGACTGGTCGCCAGGGCTAGGGACAAAAGTTACACATAAGCTGGTTTAAGCAATCAGAAACTGGTTGAAACCTGTAACAGAAGTTCAGTGCACATAAACCAGTTTCAAGATGGCTCAAACTGGTTTAAGATAAACCTGGTTGAATATATATTATTAGACTTAACTGATTTGAGTCAAACTGGTCTATGCAACTTCTGTCCCAAACCCCTTCCTGATTCAAGTTAAATCAGAGCCCGTCAGCATCCCAGCATTTTGTAGCCATGGTCTGGGCTGTGTTGTCTGCTCCAGAGAGCAGGGCTGGCCCCGCCCCTCTGCTCCTTAGCTGGAGCAGTGAGGGCTGGCTCACTGGCTCCTGCAGGCAGATCCTGGCTAGGGCTGGGGCCAGGGAGCAGAGTTAAACTTCCCTTCCCCTAAGTATGGAGCTGCCCTGCCCCACTTAGTACTGGCTGCAACTGTGGACTACAAGTCCCAGAGGCACCTGGGAGCAGGAAGAGGAAATGGTAAGCAACCCTGAAGAGTCCTGCAGCTGTAATTCTGGACTGCAAATCCCAGAGACCTTTAGGTCAGCAGGAAGAGAAAGTGAACACACAACCCATGCTGGCTATGTGCCAGATAGCCATGCTCTAGTACCCCTTGGCTTCTGACTTGAGCCACTGTAGGCATGTGCTTGCATTTCCTGAATCAAAAGTGGATGTCTGTTCATTTGCTTATTGATTCAATCTTTGCAGTTTAGACTAACCTACAAGACTGAATCAATTTAGCCTTGGGCTTTTTGACTTGTCTGTACTTAGCTCAGCTCTGTAGTCAAGAAGTGATTTTTCCCCACATAGCAAAATTGCCAAGCCATTTTTGCCAGGATCCAGATAGTCTGGTTTTAAGTGTTAAAGTATAATACTGATAGCTTTCAACATGATTGGGGAAGTTATTCCAAACAAATAATAAAAGTGCAGCCTTTTCATTTAATCATATTATGTGGTTTGTGTCTTATTGCTTTAAAATGCATATCAATATTCCATTGTAAGAAATTTATCATTTTGTCCCATAGAAAAAAGAAGTTAAGGAAGATTCCACTGTCATTAAATGTAAGCATTTTATTCTATTAAAGTATAAATAAAGTTATATTCTAGAATCTTTCATAGTTTTCCCTGACTTCCTGTTATTAAGTATGAAGCTAATGTATTTTGCTTCGATCTTGGCTTTAAAACCATATTTGAAACATACAAACACAAACTACTGTATTTCAAAACACAGGAAATATCTGTCTGTCCCTGATTAAGACAGATTTCTATTGGCAACTAACACTAGGTATGCACACCAACTTATGTCATTTCTTCCATTGACATTTTAATGTTAATTCATATTACCAGAAGAAACACAAAAAAAATAAGGTTATAGACAGGAAAATAAGAGAAACAGGTAATACATCCCTACATTTTCTATTAAGAACTATATGAAATAGCATATTTACATTGTTTAGCAAAAATAGGAATTTTCTTCAAAGGTAAAATGTTATGTGCAATTTTACCCCTTTCATAAAACTTTTATTAATATATTTTGGGTCCTAGCTGCACACAGTGATAGCAGATAGGAACCAGAGTCTCCCTTTCATAGCTATAAAATTATTATTATTATTTTTCCTACAACTCAGATCATCACCAATCTTAATTTCTCTCTTTCAGTCAGCACTACTTCTAATGCAAGTCTTCAAGCATTTAGAAAGGAGTTCAGTACAGATAAATAAATAAATAAATAAATAGAGAGAGACTTTTAGAAGCAAACATAATTACTTATTTTGTAAAATTTAGATTCTGAATAAAATCTAAACACAGAAAAGAACATAAAAACACAAGAACTGCCATTTACTAGGTCAGACTGTGGACACCTATACACAAGCGGGTGGGCTACTCTGATATGCTGTAATTACAGCACACCAGAGCAGACTATTAATCTATTAATTACCATGCTCCAGCAGACTCCAGTGTCTCATGTATCAGTGTCCTTGAACTTAAAAAGAGGGGCACTTTATCTAAAGCTTATTTGACAAGTGTTAGATAAAGTGCCCCCACTGCCATTTTTAAGTGTGAGGATGCCAATACACAAAATGCCCAGGGTGCTTTAATTAGAGCAGCTCTCAGAACTTCTCCAGTGAAGTGCCCCCCGACTCCTAAAGCACGTGTATAAATGCCCTGTAAGTCCATCTTGCCCAGTCTCCTGAATCCAAGGAGGGGCATGCCACCAGTTCACCCTTGCTGCTGGAGCTACTGCACCAGGGAGCAAAAGGAGCACTACTGAGCTGCAGCAGGCTCCTGCTGTCCCCATCACCGCTACTTGTACCTGAACCCCCAGGTGGAGGGGGAACATATGGCTCCTCAGCCTGCACTCCATCTAATCTCTTCCCACCTAGTTTCCCATAGCAGAGGAAGAGCTCCTGAGGAGGCTACCACATCAGCAGCCTCCAACAAGGGGGCAGCTAATGAAACAAAAGAGACCTTGCAGGGCCAAGAGACTCCCCATGGGCATTTTCCTCCAGAGGCAGCCAGTAGCCAGAGGGTCCCCCAAACCCAAGCAGGGTAGGGGAAAACTCATCCTCCTGCCCCACAAGGAGTGGGGAAGGTAAAGGTGCTGCAAGCAAGAAAACACTAGCAAGACCTGCAAGGACCAGCAGTGCCTTTTCATCAGGCACAGGTTAGAAGGCTCCTTTCTCAGCCTTCCCCCAGCTCTGCAAGCCCAGCTGCTCGGCCCAGCAGCCAGAGCTATGACCAGGCACCTGCAGGCAAACCTGCGGCTTCAGAGCCTGGGCCTTCCACTGGCTCTATCCACACCATCTCAGGCAATTCCTGCCCTTTCCCTGCAATCAGCAGGTGCCAAGGGGTGCACTGCCATCTGCCCCCTCCCCTCTTCAAAACATATGTACAGGTGCTCACTCAGGTAGTGGGAGCCCCAAAGACTGTGCTGTCCACTATGACAAGGGAGTCTAATACGTTGAAATAGAGGTCACTATGAAGGAGGCAGTGGAGGAAGGCTTGCAGTGGTAGGCAAGCATGTCCCCCTCAAGACCTTGGAAGAGCTGGGGACTGCTCCTGTATGGGTGGCAAATCTGCCACCCAGAGCAAGGTTCAGTATAAAGCCCAGGTGCAGTGTGGGCCCTCTGATATAGGGGAGGCTCCCCTTCTCATCACTGTACAGGAATCCTTGCCCCAGAAAAAAAAAAATAAGAAAGCAAACTGTCACCATCATGGAGGGTCCAGGGTAGTGTGGCTGTCCTGTGGTAGAGGTGGCTCCAGTACAGAGGCAAGGGGAGAAGCAGAGTCCCCTACCAAAAACCTTTCCAACCCTGAGGTGGAACCTGCACAGCACCCCCTGCTGTCTGCCCTGACACTCCCCATGCTGTTCCCTTCCCCACCCCAAGGGGCTACAGCTCTTCCTCACCTGGTGTCAGGGAATGTAGCAGACTGGGTGCTTTGGGCAGTGCTCCACTGGGCCTCTGCCCTCAAGGGAGTGGAGGAAAAGCAAGGAACCCACTGGATTAGGAGGACAACAGAGTCTGTGGGCTCCATAAGCCTGCAGACCTCTTGTCCAGGTGGTACCTAGGGAGAAGCTGCTTCAATTCCTGGAGAGCCCACTGCACTCCCAGAGAAAGGTGCATCTTGCCTTGGACTGTTGGAGGGATTTTCACCAAGTCCTCAACTTGGTTAGGTCTCCGGTGGGAGAAGGCAAGGGGCATAAAAGTGGAGTAACACTAGGAACTACCAGTGGGTCCTCAGCTTCCATGATACCCTTTACTCCTATGGGAAGGGCATTGCAACTGCTGATGGGGAAGAAGGTACCTATTCCATGAAAATCAGAGAAATCCAAAAAAAAAAAAAAAAAAAAAAAA
>NW_017729022.1:42444021-42445827 GCF_001723915.1 Gavialis gangeticus
AAAAAAAAAAAAAAAAAAAAAAAAAAAAAAAAAGAAAAAGTGACTCACAAAAAAGCGGGATTCTGTGTAAAAAAAAAAAAAATAGGTTTTTTTCTCTTTTTCCCTCTCTGGTCAGTAACCAAGATGGCTGCTGATTGGGTGAGAGGGATGCCCTAATGCAGCCCCTCAGCTCTGCAGCTCAGGCAGAGAGGGACAGGCCCAGATCTGGGTTTTTTTCCTCTAGTAAGTGGGTACTTCAAAGGGTTGAGGACAGGGATGGGAGGAGTGAAGCTGGGCCGGGGGCATCAGAGCCAGGTGGGGGTGGAAATTGTGACCAGACCATGGCCCAGCCAGGGTAGGGAGGGGGCAATGGGATAGTGACAGTCCATCCCCATGCCTGCATGGGGCCATGGAGACTTATTTCCCCCCTCCCTGCAGGCCAGATCCAGAGCCAGGCAGGGCCAGATTGGGGCCGAGTAGGATGGCAGCAGCCTGTCTCCATGCCCACAGAGGGCCAGGGAGGGACCAGAGGGGCTTATTTTTCCCCTGTGGAAGCCAGGGCTAGGTGGGGAGTGTGGCCAGGTTGGGCCAGGAGATTGTGGGGGGAGATGTGGCAAGCTATGCGTCTATCAGCTACGCCAGCCAGAGGCCTGGGGGGTGGTAACCATGATCTCGCTGTGAAATTGGAGCATGAGGCTACAGTGAGCCTGTGAAATTTGGCCCTGGGCACTACAATCTGAGTATATCCTCACTGATGGGCACTGCTTTTGGCACTGTCTGTCATGAAAGCCCTACCATGCCTAACAGCACCGCCCCCACCAATGAAGCCACTCACTGTGGTGACCTGCAGTGTGCACAGCTGCAGGACAGATCTCTGCAAGTGCCAGTTACTCTCCTTCTGAGGGAGGGTACTCTGTGCTTTTCCTGAAGGAGATCAGCTGGTGGCTGGAGTAGGGAGAAAGGGTCTACTTAAGACACCTCATGGAGACATTCTGTGCGGTGGCAACTCTGTTCTCTCCAAGCCTGCAACCAGAAGTCCTTCTTGCCTTTGAGGTGGTACTGGGCTGCCTGCTTTGTCTCTTGGTCCAAATACAGGGGCTTATCCTCAACTTAATGGATATTTACGACCTTGTGTGTGACCTGCAAATGATTGGTTTCTATCAGCAGGTAGCTACCTACCTCAGGACCCTGATCCCTCATGAGTGCCTGGTTCTCAGCAGGGACTTTAATGTCACCCTTGAGGCACAGAACCACACTGGCAGAGAGTGGAGCTGGGCCACTGGGGACATCCTCAGCAGGGTCATTGTTAATCATTCCCTGATGTACATCTGCTGTTCCCACCTCCCTGGCTACACCACCACCGTCACCTTTGTCAAGGTGGAGGAGCAACAAACACGTTACTCCTGGCTGGACTGAATCTTCATCTCTATGTTAATGCCCAAGACCACACCTCTGCCATTAGGCCAGCTCCCTTTAGCAACAACTATATAGTGTACAGGCCGTCCTCAGACTTACAACACGATTGGTTCCTGAAAACTGTCTTAAGTCGACGCGTTGTAACTTGGAATCAATTTTCCCACAGGAAACTATATTATAAATGGGGGATCGATTCCTGAACTAAGGATTAATACCCTATTTTCACTAAAAATAACCAAGAATTTTGTACTCAAATCAATTATAGATGAGTAATATTGTTGGCTACAAAGCACCAACTCACAGGATCATCATTAAATTCGAGTTTATTGGACAGATACAAAAGTCAGACCATAAAACTTGGTGCTGATCCCCTCAAACACACACACATTCACGCGCACACACACACACACA
>NW_017729022.1:42445838-42449975 GCF_001723915.1 Gavialis gangeticus
CCACCGTCACCTTTGTCAAGGTGGAGGAGCAACAAACACGTTACTCCTGGCTGGACTGAATCTTCATCTCTATGTTAATGCCCAAGACCACACCTCTGCCATTAGGCCAGCTCCCTTTAGCAACAACTATATAGTGTACAGGCCGTCCTCAGACTTACAACACGATTGGTTCCTGAAAACTGTCTTAAGTCGACGCGTTGTAACTTGGAATCAATTTTCCCACAGGAAACTATATTATAAATGGGGGATCGATTCCTGAACTAAGGATTAATACCCTATTTTCACTAAAAATAACCAAGAATTTTGTACTCAAATCAATTATAGATGAGTAATATTGTTGGCTACAAAGCACCAACTCACAGGATCATCATTAAATTCGAGTTTATTGGACAGATACAAAAGTCAGACCATAAAACTTGGTGCTGATCCCCTCAAACACACACACATTCACGCGCACACACACACACACACACACTCACAGTAGCTAGCTCTGAACATTAAGCACTGGTGTCAAGATATACCTATCCCCAAGCGCTGGAGTCCACCATCGATGGCCAGTCAAGGCTTCTTTCAGTGCGATGTTGCTGCAGAAAGGGGTCGCTGGCTGGTTCTTCTGGCTGGACAGGCAGGGTGCTGGTCAGGTCAAAGAGGGCACCATTGGGGGTCATTCTTCACTGCCTTTTGTCCCTCTCTGGCAGACTTTGGTGACTATCCAATTCTCGGGCTTACCCAATCCAGGGGTCATTGACCTCAAGGGATGTCCCTTTTGGTAGCTGCTGGATGGCAGCTGTCAGCCCCAGGGTGCACGTCCGCATATACGTGCGGACTCAGGAGTCCGTTGATGAATTTTGATTGATCCACTGCCATGGTGAATAGAGCTCTGGAAGTGGTTGATCGGGGGTATTTCAGCCCCAAGGGTCTGTTCCCAGCATTGGTAGTTCAAACGAGGGCTTCCATACCTTTAACAATGAAGTTTTCAGGAATTCCTGGCTCTTTATTGATTCTTTATTCTCCTTGGTCTCTGATTTTATAGGTGTTAATTGCCGCTCATTAACATACTTATCCAGACTATCTACTGTGTTACACTATCAACCATGATTCATTCAGGGACCTGCTCCATACAGAGATTCCTGCTCTTGCTAACATTGTTTCATGGTACAACTTACTATTAAACTTAAAGTACATTTGTAAAAGCATCTACAAGCTCTATTTTCACTACAAATATGCCTTATATAAAAATATTAATGATATGATAAAAGAAAGAGGGAAGAAAGAAGAAAAGGTAGAAATGAGAAAGCATCCCCACAAGGGGGCAAATACTAAAAGAGGGTTTTTTGCCATATGGAGGAGCTTTACATTTGAGAAGGGGGCAGACAAAAGTGTTTCTTGCTACCATATAGACACATAAATACATGTATTTATACTGTAAGTAGCAATCATATTGATTTGGGAGGACTTTTTTGAGGTGGCTTTGCTGGACTTTTTGAAGGGTTTTTGGCTGGAGTCTTCTCAGGAGTCTTGGCTGCTTTCTTAAAGGAAGTGTCCAAGGAAGTTTGGACAGATGTTCTCCAGAAAGATGGGCAATGGCAGCGAACTTATTTACTAGAGTGGCACTGCATCAGATCAAACATTGTAAAGTTGAAACTGATGTCAGAAAGTTGAAACAGGGTGTCAATTTATAAACGATGTAAGTGCGGAACGTTGAAACTCGAAATGTTGTAAGTAGAGGATTGCCTGTAAACTTTGTTAACACCACAGCCTAAACATTTAGGGCTGGCCTACTGGCACTATAAAAAAGAATGATGCTTTTCAGGAGTTCTGGCTGACCTGGTGCAAGCAGCAGCAGGCCCTTCCCTCAGCCCCAAAATGGTGGGAATATGGGGAAAGCATGCATCAGGTAGTACTGTTGTTGCTTCACCCAAGGGCAGGCACACACAAACACCAGGAGGCAACTAGAGAGCAGCTTGAAAGAGAAGGGGTAGAGCCGGAGAGGTGCCTGGCCACTGACCCATACAGCCCATCCCTCCATGGAGAGTGTTGGGAGAGGTGGGAAGAGCTCCAAACTCTGGACAACCATTGCACCCCAAGTGCATTCATCTACTTGTGTGTCCAGTTCCTTTAGGATATGGACCATGGGCCACTTTGTCTACAGCCTAGAGAAAAGGAAGGGTGCCAAGAAGCACATCACTTGTCTTCTGGCAGAGGGAGGAACCACCCCATCACTGATTGCTTTCAGACAGCTGCTGAGCAACAAGTTTTAGTGAACTGTTCACAATGACTCCCACATCTCCTTCCTGTGTGGTAATAGCTAATGTAGAGCCCACCATAGTGTATGTATAGTTTGAGTTATTTTTGCCCAAGGGCATGACTTCACACATATCTACATTGAATTTTATCTGCCATTTAGTTGCCCATTAGTTCAATCATGCCAGATCTTTCTATAGTTTCTTGCAGTCCGCCTTGATCTTTATCCCTTTGCATAATTTTGTGTCACCAGCAAATTTGGACACCTCACTACTCACCCCCTTGTCCAGATCATTTATAAATATGTTAAACAGAACTGATCCCAAGACAGATCCCTGGGGGACCCTGCTGTTTTACTTCTTTCTATCCTGAAACATGACCACTTTACTCAATCTTTGCTTTCCGTGTTGGGGCCAGGTTCTAATCCAAAAGAGGATGTTCCCTGTAATCCCATGACTACCTTAGTTAAGAGCCTCTGATAAGGGACCTTGGCAAAGGTTTTTTAGAAGTCCTAAGATTAAGTCATTTGGATTGCCCTGATTCATCTGCTTATTGCCACCCTCAAAGAGCTCTAGTAGGTCGATAAGGCATGATTTCCCTTTGACAAATTCTCAGGAAAAGTGAATGACTCCTGGTAATGGGGCAGTTTTAATACCTGCCTAAGTTTCTTTCTTTTACTGTTTTTTTTAAATAAAAAAAATCTGTGAAAAGTGTCAATTTGAGCAAATTACCATTTTCAGACAGAAAGGTGGTGTTATTCTGGCGAATTTCTAACCAACTCTATCAATCATCTATAATGATGGAAAATTATTCTTTATTTTAGACAGGTAAGTCTATTATTAAGTAACTGGACTGATATCCTGGGAAATTCCAAGCCAAGGTTTGAATTCAAAGTGCTATAGTTATTTTAGTATAACAGGCCTCATGGAAACTCTTCTGCATTTGTAAAATTGGAGAGAGACACACTGTAGTGTACCTTTTGGAAATTGTTTAAACTGAGCTAAAACCCCAATCATATTTCAGATTAAAGGGTCCACATGGGCATTTATGCTGCCAGAGCAGTTGAACTCTAACCTAGAAAACACTTTTTTGGAGACATACCTTCAGACAGAGCAGGGATCAGCAACCTATGTTCCACAGGCCGGATCCAACTTGTGGAATCATTTGATCTGGCATGTAGATGTGGGGATTCAGTAGCTGTATTGAGCCAGCTTGGGTTACAGGCATGTGGGCAGATGGGTACCAAGACCCAGCCATTGTCACTATTTTTCCAAACAGTCATGCATAAAAAGCACCCAGGACTGTTGCTTTTCTACACCATGGCACAGGGAGAGTATCAGCAGCTGGCACTTGTCCTCACTGCAGCATGGAGACTGCTGCTAAAATCCCCCAACTGTTGTAAGAAAAAGCAGTGGCAGTGGGCATGCTCTGCTGGGAAAAAATGCTGGCAGTGGTGGCTGGGTCCTAGTGCCTACTGTGTACCAGCTCACGTCTGACTCAAACTGGGTCAGTCTGGCCCTCAGCCTGAAAAGATTGCTGACGCCTGCTCTAAACAGCCTCAGTCTCAGATTCAGTCCCAAATGTGCCATATTCCCTCATTGAAACTTGTCTATGGTAACAATCTGTAGGTATTGGTAACACTTTTCTGACCTGTCTACAGAGACCGGAAGCTGTTAGAGGGAGAGGAATTTCTTCTCATTGTCTGCATCTACACTGCCTAGCATAATTTGCTAGACTTCATGTAGACTGGGCTTTTAGATAAATCACCATAACTGCTTGTACATGTGATGGGAGTTTACTTCTCTCTGAACTGAAATGGTCAGTTTTTGTGTCAATTAAAGAAACCCACTGTTTCAATTTCCATCACTGTGACAGCCCCCCCCCCCCCCCCCC
>NW_017729022.1:42450005-42497421 GCF_001723915.1 Gavialis gangeticus
AAAAAAAAAAAGAAGAGGTGAGGGGCCTGATTCCCCCCCTCCCCCCTCAGAGCCTACCCACCTCTCCTGCAGCTGTGGGGTGAGGTGCTGGTGGGTCCTGAGCTGCAGGGGCCCTGGTTCTTCCCTCTGCAGTGGTGGATTTCCCTGGGTGGCACCTGCCTGCTAGCACCCAACCCAAGAGGTCCTGTGGTGTGCCACCACCATGGAGGGAAGCACCAGGCCATCCTGCAGCTCAGAGGCTGTGCAACCCAGCGGCAGCTTGCATGGATAGGCTTCACTGGAGGGGAGGGAAAGAGAAAAAAAGTGGCAAGGGGCCCAATTTTATTTTTTCCTCCTGCAGCCTGCTCGCCTCTGCCACAGCTAAGGGATGAGCTGCTGGCAAGCTGAGCAGCCCCTGAGCTGTGGGGGTGGCAGCACCCCCTGGGACCACCTGGGTGGGCTGCTAGCAGGCAGGTGCTGCCCCCAGGTTACAAGCAGCGCTTGCTAGATCTAACTGTGTACAGGGTGCTGGAAGCCCAGGCATGCTTGGGGAAGCTTGGACTTCACGGGTTTCCAGTGCCCTGTGCACAGTCCCCACCACCTGGCACCACCCAGGAATGGGCTGGCTTGCCCCTGTGGCTGTGGGGGAAAGTGGCAGGAAGGTGGCTGGGTGTGTTTGTGGCTGAAGAAGATGGAAGAGATGGTGCATGGAGTGCTGGAAGCCTGCCGAGCCCGAGCTTCCTTGAGCATGCCTGGGCTTCCAGTGCCCTGTGCACCGTCCCTGCTGCCTTCTCTGGATGTATTGCTGCAATTTGTTATGTAGCAAACTAAAATACATCAGATGTGTTTTACTTTGCTATGTAATAAAGTCATTTACAGGGTAATATGCCACCACGCATGTACAGCATGACTAAATTAAAACAAAATACACTGCCACAAGTGTAAATGGTGATGCCATTAAAATGGTACAAAAGGGCAATTAAGCTACTTTAAAGGCCAATTTCATCATGTGTACAAGTGTCCCATAATGCGAATGAATAGATAGTCTATTTCTCAACAAATATGACAACTAGTTACTTTGGAATCAGTACGTCAATGAGCCAGTTCCTTGCTGCCACAAGATAAAAACAAAAAAACTCCAGTACCAAGGAGAGAACAGAAGAACCAGAAACCTGAAAATAGAGGACAATGAAAATAATGAAGTATTTATTTATCATCTGTCTTGATATTTGGCAGTGTTGCTTGCATGTAACACAATATGTTCTGAGGACATTTTTCTTCAAAAATATATTAACCAGCCTGAGTCCTAGGCTGCTGTGACTAGAAAATTTGGGTATCTATGTAGAGTTGTGTGACTACAGTGTAGACAGATCCTGTATTTTCTCATATAAATATCTAGCATGCTGATAACCTACCAGTATATCAGTCCATGCAATTACCTGCACTTTTTAGAATTTTTTCATCATCTACATGCAACTGTAAGGAAGGAACAGTATGCTTATGACAAATTAAGGACATAACCATTACCTTTTGTAGTTTTTATGAGAAACTATTTTTTTGTTCAACTCAGTATTTAGTTTATCAGCAAGTCAATGGAGGCCATAACAGGGTTGTTACAGAACCAACCAGGAAAGGTAAGAAAATGATATAGGTAAGGAGTAGCTATGCAACTTCAAAGAATTAAGATAATACCAGTTGACCCCTCAGTATTGGGAAGAAGTGACCTGGGCTGGCTCCATGATCAGAAAGGAGATCTAAAATTTCAGAGGGGGAAATAAGGATGAGTTATGAGAATCTGCCTAGTATACATATGCATGCACGGTTATACGAAAAGAAGCTGACAAGCTCGGGAGACACATCTGCACTAAGTTCCAAGGAGTTCAGGCTAGTCCTCCCACTGTAAACTTGGGTATTTTTACACATGCTCCAGGGGCTCTGTGTGTGGGGGATGGGAGGAGAAGTGTTTTAATTAGAGCAACTCCGAGAGAATGATTAATAAATGAGCTTTAGTTAAAGTGTCCCCACTGATATTTTGAAGCATGGGGACACCGATACTTGAGATGTGGAGGCTGCTGGAGCATGCTAATTAGCATGCTCTGAAAGACTCGATTAATCAAGTCTGCTCCAACACACTGTAATTGCAGTGCACTGGAGCAGCCTCCCTGCACATCTACAGGCACCCATTGTGACTAGGCCAGACCCATCTGAGCTTCAGGTAGACGAGGCAAAGGTAGGTAATGGGCTCTGTGTAGGTCTCTATTTTGAAATTACATCCGTCACCATGAGATACCTTTTGACAAAAGAGAGCATGTGTTTTTTGAAGAAGCTGTTTATGTCAATGCATATGCTCCAGAAGGAAAAGCCCCAAGATCCAGCCCAGTTGGATTTACTCAGACATCCAAAAAACAGAAACCCAAATCTGCTTTTTGGTGGCATCCAAAAAGCAGAAACCCAAATCTTGAGTATGAGTAGTGAACTGCAGACCACTGCAACAGCAGATAACACCAGAAAGAGTGCACTCAGAGAGAGTACACTAATAAGAAAAACTGTTGCAGTTGCAATTGCACAGCTAGCTGCATCACATCTCATCTCGAGTTACTCTAATCCCAATATTTACTGGAAGGAATTTTCTACTTACTTCATCCCCCTCAATGAATCTACTGCATTGAGTAGTTTCAAGCCTTGAATACACAAAAAAGGCAAATCTGCCCAAGTTCAGTCCTTTCAACCTAAAGGTGTGTTTCCTGCCCCAGAATTTAAGCCATTAAGATTTCTAAAGGGTGACCAAGTGGAGGCCAGGTAGGAGAGAGGGCAAGACTCAGTACTGACAAATGTCAGTATTGTTAAAAGCTGAAAGCCACTGAATATTTTACTCATGCATTTTTTTCCACCACTTTAAACTACGTTCTGGCCTCTCCATTGTTTTACATTTTTGTTCGTTCGCACTTCTACTTGCATGTGTTTGCACTTCTACTCCTGTATTTTGTTTATTCAAACACAAAGATTGAGTTTATTCAGCTGTTACACAGCTTTTGTATTCAAAGTTCTGTAAGGGTATAAGATATAACACTTGAACCATTCCAAGAAAAATGTTGGGCTGCAAACCTGTTCACAACTGTCCCTGGACAGAAATGTCCCCATGTACATTGCTAGGGGATTTAAGTGGAACCCTCTTCTTTTAGGGATTGCACTATACCAGCACACCACCAGGGAGTGGTAAAGTACCCAAACCATTATGCTCTGCAGGGGTTGGGGACAGTGCCCAAGGTTTCCCCAAGAGTCCACTAGTGGGGGAGGAAGCCCAGATTCGGTCAGGGGGTTGGAGTAGAGGGGTTGCCAGGTGCTAAGTAGCTGCATGGTCCTCTGCCAATGGTTTCCAGGGCCTGGGTACTCTGCCCCACCTCCCACCCAAGAACTCTTCCAACTACTCATGTACACTGCATTGCCAACAGCTACATACAACAACATACAAAGTAGAACCCGTAGGGAAGGACTACCTGCAAGATTGCAGCACAGAGTAAGAAACAGCTAGGTTTATGGGCTAATTCACTTCATATTAAGAATGGAATTGACAGCCATTCTGTTTTATTAAGTGCCCATTGTGCAACAGCTCTGCTTCCCCCCACCCCACCTAGAACTGTTACAAGAACAACTACCCAACCACCACCACAATCAGGGGACTAGCCCTCCTCCTCGCCTAGCCAAGACCTCGTTACCCCCACTTACCCCAAATAATGTTGGGACCAAATAATTTCTAGCAAGCAAATCAAACTTACATACAGGCTTTATGCTTTCCCACCCCTGAAGACTGTGGTGTCTGTAAACAATAGATCTTCAGTCAGTAGGATCCTGGGCAGTCCCATTGCACTCCATAGGTCTAAGAGTGCAAAGAGCAGTGCAGTATGCAATGTCTAGAGGAGTGACCAGATAACAGGCCTGGAAAGCTTGGAGCCTGCAAGTAATATTGAGCCAGTTCAAGGACTACCAGCTCAAAATAAGTTGTATTAAGATAACTTAAATACAGCAAGTTATAGAAATAAACCACTATGACAATATAACTGCATCCACATTGAAGTGTCATAATATGTTGACTCAAGTTCATTTCTAAACCAAAATAATTAAGGTTATGAAAATTGTTCACTGTAAAAAAACAAAACACCCTTCCCCACTCCCCAAACCAAACAACAATTGGGATACAGGTTTAGCTTAAAACTGCTAATTTTTGCCAACCTTGAGTACATGCTAAAAATATTAGTGCAAGAACTTCTGCAGACTTCCAACACTATTTAGGGTTGTACTCATTCTAATTATCTGAGTAGTTTTGCTGGTGTGATTGTTAACACTGCAATATTTCAGGTAGTGGCTTATAATAGTTTCATGAAATTAACAAATGAAAATTTACAGAGAAGATCATTAAAGCCACATGGCCCCTTGGATTTGAGTTTCAAATTAAATTCTCCTATCTATTTAGTAGGAATACAAGGTGCCCTGATCACATGCCTCTGCTAATTCATATATAGTCATGCAAGCACTCATGTCCACATACAAGAGCAAAACATCATCATGCTAATTTAAAATGTATTGTGTGTTAGGATTGCCAATTTATAGATTAATTTAAAAACCCCAAAGGCTTCAGCCTGTATATCTTCACTGGCTAGTACTATAGACTCATCTTTTAGAATGGATGCCAGGGATAAAAAAAACCCCACTATCTTTTAGCAGGCACTATTAGCCTTCAAGTTTCCTGTAAATTTTGGCACAAGGAAGCATATTGACTTAAAGTCCTATTGCCACTGGTTTTGAAAAAGAACGTCTCACCAACCATCTCCAGTAGCCTTTTGCCTGTTGATTGAGGGGGAGCTGAGGTTCATGACCTCTCAGTTCATGACAGCCAAAAGAAGCTAACTGAAGTGGTGCATGCAGAAGGAAATGGTTGGCCCATTAATTATTGTTTTGACATAGAATACAACACCACTAACTTTGAGTGATCACCACTTGTAGACTTCTCTCTCATTTTCTAAAACCTCTGTCACATTCTGACTGATGTGTTCACCTTTTCCTTATACTGTTCATTTTTCATTCAGTTGTAAAGGTCACAGCCACATAATAATACTAGCAGCAACCACCACCTTTTAACATCCCTTGATGAAAAGTGCAATGTCACACCTTGAGAGGGTGGCATTTAGCATCAATTATAACTTGACTGACCTGTCTTGGCATTGAAATACCCAGCAGAATATGCACTGAAGTAAAATTTCTCTCTTAAAAGTAAAGAGTATGTGACTAATTTGGGATGGTTTCAAATACTGTAGAGTTGGAGGTACTGCACTGAGAAGTCAAATATAAGGATGAAAATGAAAATTGTTCAAAATGTACAGCATGATTGGATTTTTGAAGAGTAGGAAGTGATAGGCAAAGTAGGAGAGAAAAACATTGTTAGTCTGAAAGAAATCCCAGTACCTGGAGGTCCCTTTGTAGTGACAAAGAGGAAATAAGGAAGAATTTAAGTTTCTGCAGTGAAATTGTAATAGTTGTATAATTTGTGCACAAATTGAATCATGAAAAACAAAAGTAAAGACTACTGTTTGGAGAAGGGAAGCACAGATGAATACTGTGAAAACTTCCATACAATTCTATCTCCATAACGAGTTGTGGAATACAAACACTACTAGTCAAAATAAACCAGTCTATAAACATACTGGGGGGACCAGAGGTGAATGGGTGAGATCCTGTTCCCCTGAGCACCTCCCAGAGTAACAAGGAATAACGGCTACAAGCTGATTGAGAGCAGGTTCAGGCTAGACATCAGGAGGCACTACTTCACAGTCAGGGCAACTAGGATCTGGAACCAGCTTCCAAGGGAAGTGGTGCTGGCTCCTACCTTGGGGGTCTTTAAAAGAAGACTTGATTACACCTAGCTGGGGTCATATGAGCTTAATTTAGTGGGGGCCATATGAGCCCAGTATTCATTCCTGCCCATAGCAGGAGGTTGGACTTGATCTGCTCAGGTCCCTTCCGACCCTACATTTATGAATCTATGAAAATCATCAGCCATTTTCATTAATGCCTAATTCTGTACCTCAACTAACCATCATCTAGGATAAAATGTTCTTATTACAGCAGTGCCTAGAGGCTTCAGTAGAGAGATCAGGGCCCCATTGTATTAAGTCATACAAAAACACAGGGACAACACATGCCCATAAAGAGTTCACAGTTTAAACAGACACAATACTGAAAAGGATGAAGAGCAAAAGAAGTAGAAGCAGGTAAACTGCCTTCCTCAAATATCACACATTAAGCCAAGGATGCAGCCCAATTATTCAGAGTTGTAATATACTATTCAAATCTCTACTATAGTTCTTCCTGACTACTCTGCTCTAGTTCCCTTCTACTGTATAATTAGTGATATTTATATCTAAAGACAGTATCTATGGACCACTGTCTGAATTCTCTGGTATTCCACCTCCTTTTTAAGTTACTTATGGGTAACTGACTCCTCCAGTTACTCCATTCATTTGGGTGCCCAAGAAGTAGAGCTCCTACTCCATGTAAGAAAGCATATCAGTCTGGCCCTAAATAATTAACAAATGCTCAAAATAATTTTACCCATTGTATTTCCTTCTAAACAGATCCATACTCTTTCATTTGTAAACCTTCTGCTCCGCACCTGCCAGCAACAACAAGGACCAGGTTCAATTTTGGGAGTACTAAATATATTTTAACTTGCCTCAAGCTCCTACCCAGTCTACCTTGGAAACACTAAACGAATCACTAGGGTGTTCAATAAAATCAACAACCCTTTCCTTGCAAGCAGTGTAAACACAAAATCTAAATGTATTACAAAGAATACAGAAAAAGCAAGAGTAAACACTAACTATAATTTTAAAACACTATAAATTACAAAAAATCTATAGGTGCCACTCCCTGGGGGAGGCTTTACCCACACCCAAACAGTCTGGGGCTTGGGACTCCCCAGCGGGTAGTTCTGGGGGCCTGCACCCCTATATCCACCCTTCAGCAATGGGCTGGAGCACAGGTAGAGGAGAAAAAAAATTGGGGGTGGCTGGGCACGCACAGGAAAGTCTGCGGGGGTAGGGGAAAGGGCCATGGGGGGTGGGGAGGAAATGGGGCTGGGACCAAACACGGATTGGAGTAGAGCCAGACCTGGGACTGGGGCTGGGGCCTGCTGCAACCCGTCTCTTCCCATGCACCCAGAGTCATTGCCTAGCGCTGGCGGCCCCTGTGAATTCACTGCCCTGTATAGGCCACAGCCCCACATGGCCCAGAACAGGGCCAGCCTCAGCTGAACCACCAGGCCAAAGGGAATGGAGCCCACGGGACCCCCACATCATCCCCAGAAAGAGCCCGTTGCCTCCTCCAGGGGTGCGGTGCTGGGCAGCCAGGGGGGGGGGCATATGGGCCCCTGATCTTTGCACAGGGCAAGGGCAGGCTACAGCTATGAGCCGCATTCTGCCTGCTCCGTACCTCGCTGCTGCCTTGGAAAATCTGGATGTATCGTAACCCTACCCCTGTACTGGAGGCTTTCCCTTCACATAGCTTCAGTTTTCTTCTCCAGAGAAGTGGTGGGGTGGGCATTGGAAGCAGGATTTTCTAGAGCTCCCAATTCAGCTTTCAGGCTTCAGCAGCCCCAGGAAGAAAGAGAGACACCCAGCCCAGGGGACCTGATCCTTAAATTACTTTCCTGACATGATCACCTGCTTCTGTTCAACCAGAAGCAGCATTATTTTAAAACTGCTAATGCAGACCAATGAATTTAAAAGTGGTGTGCACTCTGGGTAAAGTAGCTAGAGTCAAACTGGTTTCACAGGTGGCTTGGTGGGAATTTTCAGCTGATAGCCTGGGCATGAGGGGCAGGGGAAATGGTTCTAGAGGAGGCAAAATATACAGCAGAAACAAGATACACAGCAACAAAAACCCAGAACACACTTTACTACCACAACCCCAAGTGTGTGCGTATGTTACATATTTTTGCCTTGAGATCATAATTCACCTTGATCACATATGTTTTACCTGCACTAGTTTGCCCATCCCCAATTATAGAATTATTACATGTGTATTTATTACGGCTGTGTGAGGCTTTGGACAGAGTATCAGATCCGGAGAAGCTCTGGACGCTTTGGGGTCCAAAGCAGCACATCTGGGTCAAAGCGCTGGACTTGTTAGGCTTCCCAAAATGGTTCAGAGCTTCCAAAGAGTTTCAGAGCCGCCTCAGAGATCCAGCCATAGGGTATAATGGGGAAAGGATAAAATATCTATAACTTTGTTGGGTTTTTTTGTCCGATTTGGATATCATTTTGGGAGGTGGTAGATTCTGCAGAGCGAATGAAGCCTGCCAAGTTTCAAGAAAATCAGTGCAGGGGTTTGGGGGCAATGGCACCCCAAATTGTTGAAAGCAAAACTCATGTCACATCTAGGTGTTACAACATAGTAGGGTGAAAACTTCTTACTGAGGCCACAATGCCTGCCAAGTTTCAAGAAGATCGGTGCAGGGCTTTGGGGGGGAACTGCCCCCCAAGCTGTGGACAAGCAAAACTTATGCCATGGGTGCTTGTGGGACTGACTGTCTCTGGCTTGGGGGGGGGGAGGGGAGACACTGCTGCAGGCCTGGCTGCTAAGCTACTGTGTTCCCAGTTACCAATCAATCAATCATGATTCACTCAGGGACCAGGGACCAGCTCAATACACAGGACCTAGCTACTACATAACAACTTAAGGAGCATCAATTAGCACCTACAAAACCAGACTAAGGAGAGGAAAGAATCAATACAGATAATCAACTGCCCCAGGACAGAGACAGTCTTGGCATGAGTTTTGCCTGTCATCAGTTAGGGGTGCAGGGCCCCAGACTCCCCCTGTACCGATCTCCTCAACAGCTGGCAGGCATCGTGGCCTCAGCAGGGGCCACCATCCCTGCAGCTGTCACCCTGCTGCGCTTTAACACGTGCATTATCACCCATGGCATGAGTTTTGCTTGTCTGCAGCTTGAGGTGCAGTTCCCCCCCAAACCCCTGCACCAATCTCCTTGACACTTGGCAGGCTTTGTGGCATCAGTTAGAGCTACCACCCCTACAGTTTTGACACCCGCTGTGTTATAACACACAGCCGTGACATGAGTTTGGCTTTCAGGAATTTGGGGTACAGTTCCCCCCAGTCCCCTATACCGATCTTCTTGAAACTTGGCAGGTTTCATGCTCTCAGCAGGGGCTACCATCCCTGCAGGTTTCATCTAAATCAGACAAAACAACAAAGTTATAGATATTTAATTGATTCTCCATTATACCGGATGGCTGGATTTCTGAGGTGGCAATAAAGCTTTGGAGCCGCTTCGGCCGGATCAAGGCAGAAACCCAGTCCAGAGCTTCGGACTGGATCGCAGCCATCCAAAGCTGCTGGATCTGAAGCTGTATTGGATCGCTGCTGACTCGCACAGGCCTAGTAGTTATACATTTGCTCCATATTTATGAGTGTTCTTAGACACACAAGGCTTCTAGTATATGCTTGCGTTGTAAATTGATATGCTAAACATGTAGATTTCAAACTACTTGTTTTTGATACTTTCTCTCTTTTATCATGACTGTCCCTTTCACAGTGTTCAGGACAATTATTCTGTTTTCATTTGGCATCCTATTAATTTTATATTGCTTCCTCTCAAGTGGTTATACCACAATATCTTTAGACATTAATATATCATTTAGAAGTTTTTGAAAAAGTTTAGAAGCAGAGGTCTTTCAAGTTATCAAGCTCCCAGGAAAGACCATGCAGAGTAGCCAAAAATCAGTAAATTCCATAATGGCTAATGATCTCAGTCAAGAGTTCCTTAAGTAGTTTAGGATTGGAGTTTTGTTTGACTATGTTTCTTATTCTTCTTTATCTGTCCACTATGTTGTAACAAAAACCTACCATTGGGTTTGGGGGATGTTATGTATAACAAGGTTCATGTTCCAGGGGTGGCCATAACATCCCCTGCTGACTACCATGCCATCTTTGCCCTACTTGAGCTCTAAGGTGCCCTCCCTTTCTCACTCATTTGCCATACCTTAATGTATTTGTTCGATTGAAAGGGAGGCTGCCTAAAGGTCCTAAAGTGAGCCCCAGTTCTTCTACCTACCAGCCAGTCTCTCTTGGACCCTGCTGGTCTCTGTTCTGCCTCTCTCTGGCTAAGTAGGTCCTCCTGACCTACCCATGCCACCAGGGCACCTGTAGCCTTAAAGGCTGTTATGTGGCTCTATCCACCCCTTACTCTACATATGTGCCTTGCAGAATTACTGTCCGATCACTCCCTTGTTGGAGCTTTGGCCTTCTCAGCCTCTGCCCCTTTCCTTTGGCTGCAAGCCTCCAGCCCTGGCTCATGGACTTAGGGTTGAAGCTGAGCTAGCTAGACCATTGGCTGTTAGTATCTCTGGGCCCTGATCTTGCCCTTCTTGGGCCCCAGGCCCTCTGACCCCAAATTCTGCCCTTGTATGGGCTCTCTCCACCCTTCTCAGGCCACAATGGGCTCCCTGACCCTTGCCTGTGCCTCAAGCCTGACCCCTGGCAAGGCTTAAGGCAGTGACATGCCCCCTCCTGTGAACTAATGGGACCTACAAAACCACTGGTGAAGTAAAACCAGAAATGCAAGCACTGTGGCTATAATTAAACCTTTAGCCTCCTGGCTATATACCACAACTCCTACCCAGCCATTGCTAGCCCTCAGCCCTTCATTTGCCATCTCTAGTCAAAGCATGCTCACAGTTCATCTCTTAGTGACAGACATAGCACCACAGAGCTCTGCCTTCTTCAGCCTTCAGGGCCAGACTGACTGCCCTAGCCTGGCTACTCCCTCTCCCAGGCCCTGCCACTTTCCAGTTAGGTAACTCCATGTGGCTGGCCACAGGTCACCTCTAATTAGGGTCACTAACTGACCTGCATGACAGCCTACCTGTTGCAGTGCCTTGTCTCCCCTGAAAGGCTCCAGCCTATAGGCCTACTGTGGAACAGCTGGCACTGCAGTAGGCTTCTCACTACCTGCACAGACATTGTCCTATTGTGCTACCGCACAGCAACTAGCTCTGTAGTAAGCACTCAGTCCCTCCTTCCCTAGGCAACTTTTCCTGCAACTTCTCCTTTGCAGTCTTCGCTCACCTGGGGCTTTCTCTCTCCCTTAAAATAACAGAGAGCTTCAGGTTCTCTGTCACACTATGTCACACATCCATCAACACTTAAAGCAGTCTTCTTTCTCCATATTCCACTTCTGGCTTGAACAACCCTTTGATCAACTGCACTGCCACCTGCAGCAATGTGCATTATACAAGTTCAAAGTAGGTATTCAATAACGGACAAATAAATGAGAGTTATAAAAAGTATGCAGTGAAAATGAAAAAAAAAGCTGGACTGTAGTTCTTATGTACTACTTTGTTATCTTCCTTTCACTTATTGAAAAAAAAAGTTTCAGGCATTTCAGGACATCAACCTAACTTAATCAGTGTTTAGTTTGATTAAACATAAAAAGCCATGCAACTGGATATCTCGCTTGCATAAGTCAGAAAGACTAATCACCTGGCAAACAGTAAAATATGTTGAAATTTCTTAACAGGCATTATACTTTTTCTTTGCATGTCAATTGGCCTTTATCGCACTGTCCAAATATTTTGAGAATGAGTCGTTTCTTTCAGTTGTCCAACATTCTCTGCTTCGGTTACTCCATATTCCATTATGTTCTGTTACCTATTGCTTCTTTAGTTTAACCTGCACTACTGTTATGTTTAAATCAGGTGAGTGATGGCTACTAGTGACCTAATCCTGTATTAGAGAAGTTCCCATTCATTTCACAAAAGGTTGTTGCATGTTGCAACTATAAAACTGAGACCTAAAATCACAACAACATCAAGGTTTTTACATTCATTATTTGCTTTACGTCAATAACTAGGTGTAACACCCGTATTGACGTTAATTGCACAGAAAGCACTCAAGTGGTAACTGAACAGACATTCATGATTCTTAGAGTGCCTTGAAAAATGGTGAATTGTGCCACAAGTTACCGCTCAATGGATGAGGTATTAGACTAAAGAGCTATCTGTTAGACTGGTTTATTGAACTTCTGTGCCAGATCCCACCAAGGGTTACCTTTGAGCGCCATCACCATCATTGCAGGCAGCATTGTACAGAGCTGTGCTGTAGCCTTGGGCAGAGCTCATTTGCTCTTCCCAAGCATCGGGTGGCCCTGGCCCCTGGCTGTCACTGATCTGAATCAGTAACAGGCTCGGATCCCGGCCCCACTTCCTCCCTCCAGCTAGCTGTGAGCTGCAGCCTAGCTAGGGTGGGAGGGAGGAAAAAAAGGTCTCTCTCCCTACGTCAGCCCCAGGCCTCTGGTATACTGCAGCCTGGTGAAGGGGTCTCCTTTCCCACAGCTACAGCCCGGAGCTGCAGTGTGGTGCCAATTTTCATTGTGCCAAGAACTTTGGGGGTGAGGGGGAGGGGGAAACATGTGGAAAAGGTTCTTCCTTGCCCTCACCAACAAGCCAGCAAGCTGGGGGAGGCCTGTCCAGCAGGGGGCTCCTTTTCCACCCCCACCCCACTTGCAGAGCTTCCAGGGGCGTAAAAAGCAGTACCGCGCTGGTGCTGTAGCTCCTCCTGGCTCTCTGTGGGGAACAGAGCTTAAGGGTGAGGGGATGGAGTCTTCAACCTGGCCCCGAGCAGGGCCTTGGCATAGTGGAGTGGGGAGTGGAGATGCTGCCGCCACTGCTGGCATTTGGCCAGGCACAGGTGCGTGTCCAAGTCCAGCCTAGCCCCAAGCAACCCTGTCCTGTACCCTTAAGGCCCAGGCCAGTGCCCCCATCACATTACAAGATCCCTCCTTGATGGCAATATTTTCATAGTAATCTGTTTCAGTATTACTTACAACATTATACATTAAGCAAATAAAGTCCTCCAATAATTTTATAAGATAAATCTCTACCCATTCCTTTCAGTGATAAATTAAATATTTCCTGATGGGGCCACACACTTTTGCTCTTTCACCTTTTGTTTTTAACTTATTTCCTAACAGATTTAGGAAGTCAAGTCTTTTTTTTTTTTAGGACTTCTTCATTCAGTTAATTAAGTCTTTTAAGAGAAGAATATGTTTCAGATTGTTAAACTACAAAATATTCTTGTAAAACGTATTAGCCTCTTCCATCTTCCTCTACTAACCTTCTCATTTAGTGAGTTCACCCTCTTCTACCCACCATTCAAACATGTAATTGTTCCTTAAACACATTTTGATATCAGCAATAATGCCTTGATTGCTGCAGTGCCATAAACACTGATGGTGGTCAAAACAACTAATTGTGAACAAATAATACTGGGTGCATCTACACATGTGCTTTACTGAAGAGTTGACTGATTAGCTCCACAGTAAAGCATCACCATCCACACATGTTCCAGTATTAGGGCCAGAGATGTGAGTTTTCCAGAAAATTTACCAATGTCCTAAATAGAGCGTGATCTGATTTAGCATGTTTATTTGACTTATATTTAGTAAACAAAACTTTAAAAAGTACCCCTATGTTAATGTTATGCCCCAATAGCCACAAGTGTTTGAACTGAAATATTTGATTAGGAAATAATTAAATACAGAATACTTGATGTGGTTTAAATGTTATATTCAAACAAATTCAAAGCTTTATGTAGAAAGAAATTATTTTTATTGGAATACTTATAAAAATGTTAAGACAATACACAATAGCATGTACTTCCCTTACATTGTTTGTTTAAATTTAAGAAAAAAATGCAAGGCAATGAAAACTGTTGACACACTAATTTTAGCACACCCTAAGAACTGTGCATGATAGGCCATGGTAGTCCACTCATCTACTTCAATAGAGTTTAACTCTTCTACTGAGGTCACTGCGGCACCTCCAGTTTCACCATCACTATCTGTAGAATCACTTGCACTACTTATTAGTTCCATTTCAGAATCAGATTGAGGCAAATCTGATTCAGAACTACTTATCACACTGCATCTTCTTCACTAAATAATAAATAGCTTAGCAGTGCATTCATTTGTTAGTTTATTCCTCTTTTTTGCTGTTGGTGGAATGCTTAGGATCCTTAGAGCAATCCTGGACAACAGTTGGGTGTTACAGTATCCTTTCCACCATGTGAGAGCAGACGTATTCTCTGCTGCCTGCCAAGCTTGCTTAATATTGTATTGGCATCCATTCATTGTTACTAATGAATTTTATGAAACAATGCATTTTTAGAAATGCAAAATTTTCCACAGAAATATAAAGCACTGGAAATTTTTCCACCCCATATTTCCAGTTAGGGCACCGAAAATTAACTAACTCCATCGTAAGATGGCCCCTGACAGTACTATCTTATGGCAGAATACTTACCTTGACAAAAATACACATCTAGATGGCGACAGGGACTGGCTGGGGACAAGGGTGCTAAAGCGTGGAGGCTGTCTACTGCTTAGCCCCAGACTTTAGCCCCTCTGCCACCTAATGCCTCAACCTAGAGCCCAGGGCTGAACCCCCAGACTTCCTGCCAGCCCCCTGCCCCAGCTCAAAACTGCTGTGGTCCTGGAAAGCTTATCATGATGGCTTAATGGCACATATAGATGCACCTACCAGGTGCATTACACATCCATTAATGCACTTTTGCTACTTCACATTAAATTCAGTACCTCTAATGTGAGATATTAACTAAATATGCATTAGGCTGCCATAATGCACAATAGCAAAAAGCACATCCTTTTTAGTGCTGCTTAATATGCAGTAGCCTAATTTTACTGCACATTAGCATGGTTTTTGCCATGACACTCTAATGAGTAGTAAAATAAGCTACTGCACATTAAAGCACAGGTATAGATGCACCCACTGTGTAGAGTAATTAATTCTCTGGACTTAACATGTCTCCTTTCACTTTTGTGCAATAGTTTTGAGAATGACCAATGCTCACAGTTATGGCTTTTACTTACACATATTGATGGTCCCTTTTAGTTGCTGCCCCACATACAACCTTTGGTTTGCCAGGGAATTTTTTTTTTTCCTTTTTCCAACTATGAGCAAAAAAAATTCCCAAGCTCTGTTCTTCACTTTCAATGACTGTTTTATGTATGTAATATTTCATCTGTGGCCAAGTCTTCAGGAAATTTCAAATAGAGGGAGGTAGCCAATACACCAAAGAACAAGAGAGTCAGCTGGAAAGCTTAAGAGCAGTAACAGCTAGAAACATTACAGGAGACTCAGTACAGGTTTCCTTTGTTTTATGCGGGTTCTGTATGTGTGAATTTGCTTTTATGTGATGATCCTTTTATACCAAAAATACTTTATATGCGAGGTAAACTCCTTCTCATGTGATTGGTGTGGTGGAAGCCCACAGCTGTTTTGTGCGGTGCATTGTGGGAGTGATGCACACCACAATATAGTGGTCCTGTGTGGATCTGTGCTCCTCGCTGGTTGTCTGTGACACATGTTTCTACAGTTGCCATCCCTATTATGATATTGCCCTGTGCTTGTGTGTACTGTCTGCTGTTGGCGAGTACCAAAATTGGCTTGTAAAAGTGGTAGAAATGGGTCTGAGAGTCAGTACAGTCAAGGTCGTAGAACATATCCCTATTTGTTACATTGTTATATGGGTTCCCTTTATGTGAATTTGAGTTACACGCCGTTTTCCAGGAATGCATGTACAGCATAAAAACAAGGGAAACCACCTGTATTAGCTTGAAACCTTCATTCAAGGAGAGGAAATGAAACAGGGTAGATAAGCTTAGGACAATAACCAAGCAGCTACAGCTATTAAATTAAAAATTAAACCCTGATTTCTCTCATTACATTAGCTGTGAACTACCATAAAGATGCTCAACATTACTCTACTTCTGAAGTTGATGCTTGCTTTTTTTAATCCATTAGGGCCCACTGTGATACCGTATTTACTCTAATAGAAAATGACTCCAATTATAAGACAGCTCGCCAATAATTAGATTCTCCATATGGAAAGTTTATAACTTAGTTACAATTTTCCAGGTATAGAATATAATTATTGGAGATTTGCCTTGAATTTCCCCAGCCTCCCACTTCTGAAGCAGGGAAAATAAGTCTGGAGGGTCAGGTAGCTCTTTTGCTCTCTGCTCCCCCCCCCCCACACACACTTTTTCCCTTGGCAGCCCCTTCCCATCAGACCCTGCTTTTCCTGAGCACATGGAAGTAAAGAGCAAATCTGAAAAAAATACCCCTGAAATTAAACATGGCTATAGCAATTTGCATATAGTACCCACAGACTTAGTTCATGAAGAATTGAGACATTACCTTTTTTAAGTTGCTGCATGCTTTGGCATAGATATTCCACAGACACACTTTAGCACCTACTTATATGCAATACAAACCATGCATAATATTAGCCCAAAGCCAAAAGTTATTTACTATATAGTTCACTGGGCTGGGCCCCACCAGAGTCAACAGGGTTTTAAGCCATGGTGACCCCACAGTTCAGCACTGTTCAGTGTACTCTAGATACCCAACCCCCCACAATGGATCCAAGTGCTAATTAGCCCCCTCTCATGACTGGAATGAAGTGCTCTTGTTACAAGTCCTGGGATGCTCCAAAACATGTATATGGAGATGAGGCACAGGGCAACCAGGTACAGCTTCACCTCATGGAGGGCAGGGCCACAAATCATATGCACCTGGCTGAGAGAAGGTGCATTTTGGGTGGACTGTTTAGGGTCCCATTTCATGGTATTTGCCAAAGTTATCAGAACTCTTGGGGAGGTGATATCTTTTATTAGACCACCTAGACAGTTTAAAAAAAAATTCTTTATTTGCAAGCTTTTGGGTGCATGTGCCCTTCCTTGGGCATAGGAGAGTACAAAGATTGTATAATTTCTCCCAGGTAGAAATGAAAATTCCTATTTCACAGGAGAGCTGAAAGGTGATATAGGATCTCCTGGTTGGAAAAGTTCATTTTATGCAAAATAGGATCAGGTAAAAGTTGGAGTAGTCTACCTCAGAGCTGTCTGGCAGCAAGCAGCCACAATATTTGCCAGGCATTTAAGGCTGGTGAAAAAACAAGAATCAGTAGAAATGGGAAAGAAAGATGCCACTCAGCTGTGTGAGTGCGGAGGAAGTCAAAATGTATACAATTTAGTGACTCAACATGACTTGAAAAAGAGTCACTGGTGAGGGGGACTGCACCTCTTGGGTACAACCATGTCTCATTCAGGTAGGCCACACTAACTTGTCCTTGTGGTAGGTTCCCATCAGCATGTTTGCCCAATATGGGCCATATGTGCTAGCCACCCTTGCTCTTGGTGTCCTTTTAATATTAAGCAAGTGTGGAGCAATTCCAAGCAAGACTTGAAACATCTAAACTGCTTAGGTGTTGCAGTAGTACCCCTTCAGGTAACTGAGTTGGCCACGTGACTCAAAGTGGGATCTAAAACAGCCAGCGTTTTAAGAAAATGAATCCCTAAAGCCAACACCTTCAGAGTGCAGCTGCCTAAAGCTTATATCAATTCTGTATTCAGGACTGTGGGGTGGGGCCTTTGTAAACCTCAGCTCCACAGACTATACTGTCCTGAAGGTTACCATCTCCTATCTTGCTAACAAAAGAAACTGGCAAACATTTGCTTCTGTATTTTAAAATATGACTACCAGGAGAAGGAGAAGGTGGTGCTGCTATCAGCATCTTCATTTATGATAATCTAGATTAGAGAACATTAAAGATACATACAGACATTGTATTTAGATAAACTTGATGACTTTGGGTTGATCTAAAATGGCACACCTTATCTAAATTAGCTCATCTCAGAAGGTGTACTTACTTGGATTGAGAAAGGGTTATCCTGATCTAGGAAAGAGTTAACTTAGTTTCCCAAATGCCTGCATACATGCATTCACAGCATAACCCTGGGGCTGGGAAAGCCCTGCTGGTCACTCCATCCTAGCTCCCCAACCCTGACTGGGCTATTTTCAATCCCCTGACATCCCCCCATCCCTCCCCTGGCTGGGCAACTTCCTTCCCCCACCCCCACCTGGGCCCATTAAACATCTCCCCTTCCCTTCAGGCTGCCTGTGTTGCTCCTAGCAGCAGCAAACACATGCCACTCCTTGTCTAGGTTTAGGCATCTTCAAGTAAGCCCTGCCACCTAAACCTAGACCAGGTGTGCTACATGTTTGTTTGCAGCCTAAGGCTGAGTGATTTAACCACTAGGCTACATAGATATGTGTAGCCGCTGGGCCTCAAACAGTCGCTCTTGGGCAGCTCTCACTCGAGTGATTGGTGTCAAGCGCTGTCACAGGGGCACTTAGGTGCCCTGTTCCTATGTAAGGATAAGGGTAGCTGCCAACCTTTAGGGCAACACAGGTGCTGGTTGCTGGGGCAACCGCACTGGTCATGTGACCAGAAGGGGGCAGGGCCGGGCCTTTATAAACAGCCCAGGCCGAAGCCTCAGAGTCAGTTCCCCTCTGGCAGCTTAAGGAGCAACAGCTCTGCTGCAACGCTGAGCAGAACAGAGCAACTGTGAAGACGAGAGCAAAAGGAGAGCAGAACAGAGAAGAGCAGCCTGACCGCCCGAGTGGCTGCAATATGATAAGGGGTGGAGAGTACCCTGGCAGAGAGGCTGGGAAGGTGAGCCATAGGGGCACAGCATTTACGTTCTAGCCAGGGAGACTTATTTTGAGTGATAGCTGGTTGGCTCAAGGCTTTATGTTCCCTAGTGTTATTGTTGCACCGGAGGACCAGGTGAGGCTGTAGGGGTTGGAGGAGGCCTCAGGGGAGCGACCCAGTAGCGTGGGGGTTCCTAGTGCCTGTGTGGGTACGATAGTCGGGTGCCAGGGAGGGCACACTCTTATGGAATAAAGGGGTCAGGTAAGGCTATGGTCGCCTGAGCCCTGTTGGGAGAAGACTCATATGGAATACGGGGGGGGCCCAGGTCAGGCTACAGCTGCCTGAGCCCGATTGGGAGACAACTTAGATGGAATGGGGGGGCCAGGTAAGGCTACGGCCGCCTGAGCCCCATTGGAAGAAAAACTTATACAGAGAGACAGGCCCAGAGGGGCACTGTCTGTAAGGGAAAAGCCCCCGAAGGGGGGCAAACCTATTGAGAAGCCCGGAGAGAACAAGGAGTGCATGAGCACGGAGGGACAGGCCCAGTGGGGCACTGTCAGTGAGCGAAGCCTCAGGAGCGGGCGCGAACTGAGAGATGCCCCCAGGAGCGGGCGCGAACTGAGAGATGCCCCCAGGAGCGGGCACGTAAAGAGAGAGAGACCCCAGGAGAGGGTGCGTATTGAGAGAGCCCCAGGAGAGGGCGTGGACGAGAGAAAAGGGCCCGGTGTGGGTGAACATCCGATCGGAGGCCTGTGAGAGGGCCTCTAGGGAAGGTCTATTGGCGGGACAACATCCGGAAGATCTGCGAGGCTTGGAGCGTGCTAAAGGGGAGGTTGGAGGCATGCGTAGCCCATAAGGCTGGGGGTGCACCAGGTCACTCCTTATAGAGTAGAGGCCAGGACACACATAGTATCGTGTCTGAGGGGACAAGAGGCAGCCTCCCTTATAAAACTGTATGACACCAAGACGTGGCAGGCGAGAAAGAGGGTGCTGGATAGTCTACTTGGCACGGTAGGGGCGCTAGAGAGATCACGGCCGCTCCTAGGCCCCACTCCATGACAAGCACCTCACGGGTTCATGTTCTCGCCTGAGCTGATGTCTTCCACCCGAGTCTTCAACCCCGCGCTCGCCTGACACGACTTGTTGGACCACTCGTTGGCCCGTAGCTCACCCAGCGGTTACTCACAGGGCTCCACCACCCCTACAGCCCGGCCTCACACCTCCTGTGGAGCGAAGTCTGTCTAGCAGCCTCCTCCTTCTGTGAAAGGGTCCCCCCAACTGGAGCCTTTTATCCCTAGCCTGCCTAGCTGTCACCCCTCCCTTGAGGGAAAACCTAATGACAAGACCAAAAACCTCTGGGACTCCATCTCGGCCTCACTACTTGGGGATCCACTTCCCCTCCTGTACCCTATAGCCAGGGAAAATGACCAAAGAATGCCTTAACAAAATCACTGGGCAACCTGCCCCTCTGGCTTCCCTTCTACCCTGCCTGGGTCTGTAAGGGGAACGGGTTGACTTTTCCCTCCCATCGCTTCAACATCTGTTCTCTCACCTGCTCAATGACCCATCTGGGTCCAGAGGTGATATCTGCCTTGACAGCAGCCCCTCTGGGGTTCTCCCGGGGTCTTCTTCTCCCTGAAAGGACTTCTTTGGTGCCCCGTCGTCCCCGCACTCCCACCTGCAGTCTGCTCCGTCTCCCCAGGTTGCTCTGGCAATGTCCCCGACGGCGTTCTGGACGATCCCTCACCATCCTGTGTGGGTCGACATCAAGGTGCTCCACCTCATTTTGCCTGCACTCACTCCAGCTGACTCCAACCCCTGGGTCCTGTGGGGAGTGATTTCTCTGCCGCTGGCATCAGCAGAAGTTGTCCTCCCTGACCCTCCGCTGTCTCCGCAGCGTGCGCCACCATTTTTATTCTTGCCGGCCGGCATTTAATGCTGACGTCACTGACCGGCCGCAGCTGGATAAACAGGCAGCTGATGAACTGCGTGGGCTCTTCCTTTCACCCTTCGTACACTGTGCTCTGAGCTTCCGGTGAGTATTCCTCGTTACGGTGTTTCCCGAGACAATGTGCTTACACTTGACTTCCTTTTCTTGTGCAGTAAATCTCATACTCCTTTTCTGCAGAGTGGCATAACATCTTTAAAAAGGTCCTGGATTTTGTCCTCATGCACCATCCATTAGCTAGAACACTTCTTAGGGAGGCAAGATAGGTGGGTTTGAATCCCCTCAGGCAAAGGGGATAATTAAATGTGGGTCTTCCACATCCTCAGCAAGTGCTATGGTCATTTGACTATTGTAAAAGAACAACAGGTCTAAAGCAAGTGGTAGCTGGGACTGTATTTTGTCAGTTGCATTAGGTATGGTTTTAAAACACTTACACTTAGAACAAAATGTCAGAGACCTAGAGGGGAAATATCTGTTTTCTGGACCTTAACCAGACTTAAGTGTGAGTTTAGACACTGGGCTGCTCAGTCTTTCAAATCTGAGCACTTCTGGGCATGTGCTGAGACACCCGAGGAATTTCAATGTCCAAAACTAAAAGAGTTTCTGGAAACTCGGAGAACTGAATAAATAAGTAAACAGAGGAAAGAGAGAGAGACAGGACTACTTAAGTGACTTATTAAAAGAAATAAGAGGAGAATATTTAAACATTAGACTACTGTCCTACACTAATCATGTAAGAATTTATATTAAGTCACCATGTAGCACTATCCAACTTGTAATTAATTTACTGGAACCTTGTTCCAAAAACGCAAGAATTTCTTCCTGTTTTCCACATGCATCAAGCAATGTTAACATATGGTCTAATTTCACACTTAAATAATCCTGCCAATTGTGGAACGCAAGAGCCATTATTTTGGAGATAGTTCCCTTTTGGTTTTCATACTTGGTTCATATGTATTCCAAAGCAGCTTGCTTTGTCTAAATTTCTGGCTGTAGTATGCTTACTGACACAGCAATCACACAGAAGAGCACCATTTTCTCAGGATGACTAATTATCTCAAGCAGGCAGAGAGGCAGCCACACCAACAACACGCCCACTGCCTTTTTGCATAATATGTATTTTACATTTGCCAATCTGTTCGCATATATCTTTTTTCCGGCCATAATAATAATCAAGCAATGGTGCAATTTGGAAGAAGTGCAGTGAAAGAGAACTAGACCCAACCTCCACTATAATATGAAGTAAACCCAAAATAAATCTTCTGGGAGTTCCTGCAAAGTGTACACATACTTGTCACTTTGCATACAATTCTGTAGTTTCACTCCATCCTCTCCAGCATTCATGCCACAAAATAATATATATTCCCACCCAAACAGAACAATGATGCACCAGAAATCTCAAGGGCAGTCTAGCAGCACAATTCTACCTAATTTAAATGCTCAAGTTGCTTAAATAGCTTTGTTAGCACCCAGACTTCAGAAAGCTCCTAAGCACAGAGAGATTTTTTCCTCTGTGTCACTACTCTGAACAGGGAACAATCTTCACCTGCTTTGCAATTCTCTTCCTGAAATCCTGAGAGCAGGGACTGTCAGGGAATGAGGATAGCCATATCAATGGAGTTGCTCGCACACATTGTGCTTCAGTTTTCCTCAGCTGATACAGTTTAAAAGTACCTGGTTTTAACTTGTACCTACATTTTAACTGGTTTGTTGGCACTCCAGCCTACCTGGGGTTAATTGCAGCAGTGACCATAGCTCTGAACGAGCAACATTGTCAATTAGTCATTAAAACTGATTATCAGATGAAGCCCACTGCATTAGCAGGTGTCCACCACATTTAATTGCATCAGAAGTTCAGTACAGATTTTTCTAACTTAAGCTAAGTCACCAAATTCTTGTTCACTGTACCAGCATCAGAGAACATCCACAAGAAACCAGTGATAGCACAGCAGATACAGCATTGCAGGAATGTCACATTATCCTTCATTGACAGCCTGTGGACTTGATTCACCCCACCAGAGTAGAGGTTCGCACTGTAGCTACTGTGCCAATGTGAGCCATTGTAGCTCTAACCTAAAATAGGCTCACCCAGAGGGGGGCAGGCCATATGTGCATCACTGCCATTCCCCTGAATGTCTGCCAGATAACAGCAGCTGTCATTTACAGCCAAGTCTCCATAGGAGTCAGTCGAGGGTACCCACTGGATGCACTGCCTGTAAGCAACTTTAAAGTGAGAACAGGCATATTCAAAAGCCACAACAGGAAGTGTTTTGAAAGGGGTGATTGAGGTCTCTTGATTTAAGTGCTTATTCCCTTCTGAGCCTTTGTACTGCACAGGGATTACCATCTGTGCCCAATTGCTAGTTATGATTTTGTAACTTCAGCATCTGCTGATGAGGAAAGTAGGGAATGTATGCCCACAGTCACTAAAGCTTCATTTACCTCATCAGAAATCTTTCACATTGTTGTATTTTATCAGGATACAGGTGTATTCACTCCCCCTTTGCCATCCTAAACTAGTTCAGCTGAGATTCACCCATGGCATTCTATATTTGGCTTTTGATATGTTGTTTTCCATTTGAATGTATTATACATACATACACACAATACTTAGTTCTCTATCCTCCAAGTAGAAAAACAAAAAAGCCCCAAAACAAACAAACAAAAATAAATAAGATTTTTTATGTAGCTGTGTTTCATTACGCACACCTACATGCTTTCTATCTAGCATGGCTACTTTAGCTAAGGAAAGTGTCCTTGAAAGATCATACAGAGTGTGTCACTTTCACTCAGAGTTACCAGCTGTAAAAATTCAGCACAAAAATGGCTGCCTGTAACTGGCAGAAGCCTTGATGATTTTAAGGTTACAGCAGATAGTGCATGATGGCCCAAGAAATACATAACTACATCCATTTTCTGCACACCTTAGGGAAGGGGCCAGGACTGCACTGCCACAACAAGGATGAGACCCCTCTCAGCTCCCCTGAGCTAGGGACATAAGTTACACATAAACCAGTTTAAGTGATTAGAAACTGGTTTAAACCTGTAACAGAATAGAAGCTCAGTGCACATGAACCAATTTCGAAGTGGCCAAAACTGGTTGAAGATAAACCTGGTTGAGTGCAGTAATACACTTAACTGATTTAGGTCAAACCAGTTTATGAAACTTCTGTCCCAGAACTCTTCCTGGTTTAAGTTAAATCAGAATCCCCCACGCTCCCAGTGGGCTATCTGCTCCAGACAGCAGGCTGGACTCACCCCTCTGCTCCCTATCTGGAACAGTGAGGGCTGGTTCACTGGCCTCCCCAGGCAAACCCTAGCTGGGGTCTAGGGCCAGGGAGTGGTGTTAAATTTACCTTCCTCCAAGTATGGAGCGGAGCAGAGCTGCACTGCCCTGCCCTGCCCCACTTAGTGCTGGCTGTGACTGTTGACTACAAATTCATACAGACACCTGGAAGCAGGAAGGAGTGATTAGCAACCCTGCAGAGTCCTACTGGTGCAATTCTGGACTGCAAATCGCAGAGATCTCAGGGGCAGCAGGAAGAGGAAGCAAACACACAGTCCATGTGCTAGAGAGCTATGCTCTAGCACCCCTGGCTTCTGGCTTGAGCCACTGCAGACATGTGGCTGCATTTCCTGAATCAAAAGTGAACATCTGTTCATTTTCTTATTGGTTCAATCTTGGCAGCTTAGACTAACCTGTAAAGACTGAATCAATTCAGTCTCCAGCTTTTTGACTCTCTGTACATAGCCCTGCTTCTGCCCCTGGAACACCAGCAACTTACAAGTTGAGGTTGCAGGTGTTTTTGACACACAGCCCACAAACTTTGTGAACCCCTGCCTTGTCCTTTAGAACAAGGTTGCACTAATATTTTGCCTATTCCCTGCACATTTGCTGCCTTTCCTTCCTTTTCAGACACTGAGCAGAGGCTAAGGAAAATCCCCATTCATGTTGTGTTATGAAATTAAATATACTACATTAAGTGGTATCCATGTGATTGCACATTTATTGTCCACTTTCAGCATTTCCCATTTTCCATCTCTTCATTCACCTCTATAAAGACTAAGTTGAACATTTCCAGATACTTATGCAGTTTGAAAGAACTGCTATTAAAACAAACAGATAAGTCACCTTACTATACCAATGGCCTCCTTCCACTAAAATTACCTTCATTTAGAGCCCAGGAGAAGCAAGATTAAAATATGCAGCATTGACAAGTATCATTATACAAGATTGTCCCTCATCTCGCAGCCCTATAGGGCAAGTAATGAAACTCATATCTTAGGAAGGATTCCCAATTGAACCTAGAAATCACTTCCAGCCCTGACAGACCAGAGGTATTCACTTTAAATTTATGAATTTCAATGTATTGAAAAAGCTAACATTTTTTTCCTAAGGTGTATTCTACAACATTTTGGCAATATAAAGAATTCTATTCTATACCAAAGGAGAGGAAAACAGAAAACTGGCAAAAAATTTGATAATATCAAGTTAAACAAAATTCCTTTTCCTCTCCTAGGCATCTGGCTTGTATTTGCATTTTATCCAGTTTGCTTTCTGTATTGCTTACTGGCAAGAATTTCCATGTAAACAAACAATATTCACACCTGAAACATGAATCTGAGAATGATGCCCATCCATGTGGAGGAAACGACCACATTGAGCAAATCAGAACTTGACTAGCAAATTCTCAACATATTTGCAGCATGCATGATAGACAGAGAAGCATTCATATGAATTATTCAGCAAATAATTGAAACTAAAGATGAACAGACAGCAAAAATGATTAAATTACTTTTGTTTTTGAAGTTGAAATTTAAAGAAGGGTTATTCAGTTTCCATGGTGTGTTTCATCGGGACCCATATTTATCAGTACATGGCTCAACATTATGCAACATCTAAATACTGATACAGGTAAATGAAGGATAACTGTGCTATAAACCGAAGTTACATAAATGGAAAGATAAGGATTTGAATCATAATGATTTTCCAAGTTAGATGTTGCATAACATTTGATACATATCCTTTCACAGCATAATTATACGTTTTATATCCAATTTTTACCCATGAGGTTATGAATGTGTCAAGGAAACAGATATTCAAAATAAAAGTGCATCCTGCTCCTATGGTCCTTTCTCTAAATATGTAAATTCATCCTTGTCTGGAAGGGCCTGACCCACATGTCTCAGGGCATCCATGTGCCTCAGAGCATATCTGCAAGGGTGATGACTGAGTAGACAACTCATGTCAAATGATAATTCTTATCAATTACTGTTCTTCAGCCATTTACGCTTTGGACCCCACCTAGATGCCAGAGAAACTCATAGTTTGTCACTTGAAAATCAGCACAGAGTGCAAACCTGGCCCTATTATAACATAGAAGAAATACATTTCATATCAAATACCACAACGAAATACAAGAATGCATAACACACTAGGATAAGGATAAATACAGTTTGACTCTGTCTGTAGACTACATAGGGCATATCAGTAAAATAAACTCAAGAAAAACCATGCACAACACCCCATGAACCCTCCAGACCAGAGTAAAGTTCATGATATCATCTACCACCCTCTGTCCAACTTACTGGACTCACAAACAAAAACAGTAGGTGCCCACCAACTACCTTTGTTACGTAGTAGTCAAGCATTAGAACATAAACCCAGGATGTGTGATCTCAGCTCTACTCTCTAGGTAGCCTGAGGTAGGGAAGATGTGGGGATGAACTATCTCCTATTCATCTTCCAGGACAGTGCTGTACTACCAGTCTGAAGGGTATTTTGGGGTGGGGACACTGTCCATGCTTCTTATTGAAGATGTACTCTGTTTATGAAATAATTAATTATTAATTCAGCAGATAATGAATCTAGAACACTGGTGATGCATAGGCAATTCACACAGGTGCACGTGACCCCCTGAGATAGGCTGTGCACCCCCTAGAAGTGCCAGTCATGAAACCGGAAGTTCTGTCGGAAGTGTACTTCTGGTTTTACTGCTGGCTTGGCAATGAGCCACTGGGGGACCCCCCCCCCCAGTCAGTGATTGGCTGCAGGGAAACCTCTCCCAGTTGGCAATCTAGTGCCCCTGCCAGACTTGGGAGGAACCAGTCACCCATGCTCCCATTTGAGCCAAGTATCCTTCTCACTGGATTCTCTCTCTTGAATTATTCTCTGCATGATATCACAGCTTCACCATGAAAAGTGAAGAGTTCACCCATGCTGCAAAAGCCTAATGGCTAGGCACTCTGCTGTTTCAAAATGGCTAAAACTTGTTTAAGATAAACCTGGTTGAATGTGGTATCAGATTTAACTAGTTTGGGTTAAACCAGTTTATGCAATTTCTGTCCCAGACTCCTTCCTGGTTTAAGTTAAACCAGAGTCTCCCAGAATCCCAGATGCTTTGCAGTTGGGCAGGGCTTTGCTCTCTGCTCCAGAGAGCAGAGCTGGCCCCTCTCCTCTGCTCTCTAGCCTGAGCAGGGGCAGGAGCACAGCCAGAGACATGCTCCCCTGAGGTAAAGGGAGCATAGAGGGGGTTTATTCCTCCCCCCCAACCACCACCACAGGACTTTGGCCCCTGTCAGCTGCTCTCCTCCTCCCCCCCCAATCTAGCAGCAAGGGAGAGAGCATGGCCAGAGCCAGCTAGAATGGTCCTTGCCATCCACCTGCCTCACCAGTGACTGAGGCTGCTGGGCTGAGCCAAGCCAGCCTACGAGCTCTGCTAAAGGTGGAGGCAGAGTGAGTTGAAGCCTGAGCTGGGCTGAAGGCACCAAGCTGAAGGAAGTTCCTCCTGCCCCAAGCAGTACAGTGCTGTGCAGTGTGACAACAGCAGGAGCCGCAGCCAGAAGTGAGGAGAGAAAAACAGCCTGCCAGGACTGGCGGCTTCTGCCCAGTGCATGGAGCTCCAGCTGCAGTCCCTGGATGCCTTCCACCCAGATGCCTTCCACCTTCCAAGGTGTCTGGGTGGAAGGCATCTGGGAGCTGGAGCCAGAGCTCCATGTGCAGGGCAGAAGCCGTGGGGCTGAAGCATCCTTGCCCTCCCCACCCACAGTGGCACAGCACAGCCATGGCAGCTGGAGGCAAGGGGGGCAGAAGAGCACCCCTGACCCAGCCAGCCTGCATCTGATTGTGCACCTGCAGCCCCAGGTGCTGCACAGGACAAGGTATGTGGCAGCAGCTGTCAGGCTCAGGGCCCACTGGTGTCTCCAAACTGGCCTGAGAAGCCCACTTCCCAACCAGCCCCCACCTGTGCTGCCAGGTCAGGCTGTCATGCAGCCACATTGGGCTGGGAAGGGCCCTGCTCCCATAAGCCAGCTCCACCAGGCCTTTCCCAGCCAGCTGGGGCTCCAAGACAGCCCCGCCCAGCTTGGGCACAGGGAGCCAGGAGCAATCTGGCCATGCAGCCCCCATGGCCCCAGCCTGGGCTGCCCTTCTGCCTCCACCCACAGGAACACCTGCAGGCTGGCTGGGCTTAGCCCCGCAGCCCAAGTTGCAGCCGCAGCCCCGGCCCTGGGCAGATAGCAGGGCCATGCCAGCTGGCTCCACCCCAGCCCCCTGCCACCCAAGCAAGAGCAGAAAAGCAGAAGAGAAATCTGGGAAGACCTCAACAGTTTAATCCCCATCCCCTGCCCCGCTCTGCCTGAAGCACTGCCTTGGCTGGTGTCTGACTTCAGGGACAACCCTGGCAATGGCTGCTCCCCCCCTACTCCTCTAGGCACAACCTGGCTGGGGTCCCTACAGGACAGGGTTGGGGTTTAAACCCTTCCACTATCATACCTAGTCTCTGGGAGAGGGGGGCACCCGTTCCCCCCAGGCCAGCTTCCCTCCATCTTTGTGGCTGTTGCAAACAGAAGGGAGGGCTGCTCTAGTGGTGCCCAGCTTCTAGCCTGAGCCACTGAAGAATTTCCAGAATTAAATGTGTATGTCTGTGCACTTGCAAATTAGTTCAATCTTTGCAGGTTAGACTAACCTGCAAAGACTCAATCAATTCAGGCTCCGGCTTTTTGAATGTTTGTCCTTAGCCTCAGAGGCTAGAGATTCACCTGCTCTTCAGTATTTCCAATTAGCATTTCAGTACATTCAAGCTATTCCTCTCAGAATGTGGCAAGTATGAATTTCAGTCCATACATTTTATACAGTGCTTCAAGGCCTAACTCAGGCCTATAGGGTCTACTTCAGGAACCAGGCATCTAGAAGTTTGGCATTGTGACACTACATCAGAAAACCTAATTTTTGATGCTGGTTACCACTTCATGAGTCAGTATATAGGAGACAAAGGCCCTTTAGATTTCACTTTGGGTGTTTTGATAGCTAATGGTGGAAGGCCAGAGATATGCCTTGTGGTTTTGCTGTGACTTTTAAAACTCTAGGTTAGCAAACTATATCTACTACAATTTTATCACTGCTTAAAATAAAGAGGTACTTCCTACCATATCATTTTCCCTAGTAAAAAGGAAGTCTGGCTAAGTTAGTAGAAGCATGTTGCTAATTCATGCAATCAAAATCTAGTAATTAATTCCACAAATACAATTTAAGTGCATTTTGTGAAAATGAGTTAGTCACTATTTAAGTCTCTGTGTAGTGTACATCTGCCAAACAATAAACAGATATCACATAGATCATTTAAGTAGGTACTTGTCACATTGCTCTTATTTAGTAAATTTGTTCAAAGCAAAATTACTGTATAATAACTACCTAAACCTCTGTACTTAAAATCAAGTATATATCAAATTATTGCTAATGCAAATAATATACAAATAATTCCAACATGTTATGATGTCATACAGAACTTTAAGAAAAAAAATCCTGACCATAGTTCATATTTAACAAACGAACAAACAAAAAGCAATGAAACCTCCTCAAGCTTTAAATCTACTTTCCCCTCTTCCTCCAAATAAATATTTTTTTCTCCAAATATGAAGACTTATTGACCCCTTTTTGACAACTAAAGGTTATATCCTAGTACATGGGAACAAGAGCAGAACCTGATCCCAACTGCTTGAATTTCTTCATTTACAGTCCAATCATTTCTTGCGTTCTGCTATCGTTCAATAACCAAAGCAGCTTAGAAAGTTTACATCATTACTGACCACAAATAGACAGAAATTCAGACCAACATCCCTAGAAAGAACAACAATTAGCCTTCTTATATATTTATTATCCTTTGTCTGAGGTGATAGAAGGTGATCAGGTCAGATTTGGCCTGAAGTTTAATTTTAGTATCAAACCACACACACACAAAACCCCCCACAAACACAAAAACCAAAACAATACCCATCCCCCAAAGAAAAACCCAACAACACAACACACCACACAGCCAAACAGTGTAAATATTTGCATGATTTCCCCATTTCAAAATACCCTGAAAAAGATTTCTCTACACAAAAAAATCCCCTGAAGCATCTGAAACCACCCATATTGTTAAACACTTATTGCATAAATATTTGCAAATTAGAAGGATTAGGAAAGAATGATGAGCATTTCTTTGTTTCAGCTTAAGAAAGCATATCAATATCATTGGTAAAAACAGTAGTGACATGCAACATTAACTTAAGGGAGGAGAGGTGAACAGAATCCTGTGTGTGGTGAAAGATGTGGAACAGTTTAGATTAATATGATAAATGTATATTTGACATGAAATAAACCCATTTAATACTCACTGACATTAATATAAAATGTGTAACTACTTTTATTTAGTCTAATTTAAGAAATTTCTCTCCATGGATATTTTTATAGTACTGTGTTCTGAAGAGGAGACCAGAAGATAAGGGGGGAGGTGTGAAGGTGTTACAATTATATCACCTTTTTCTTCTAGGTCACTTGTTCAAATCTAGAGAGGAGTTACTGTCTGAAGGCTAAATGTTTGACCTATGTAGTATGAATTAGCTATTTTCATTCCACTTGCTGCATACAATGTGAACAATGTTCACATCACGATTATGATTCCCATTGGCAGTTTTGGCACATAGGGATGAAATTACCTTCTTGGTTCTGGGATAGTATAAGGAGAGTTGCATTTCCACAGCCTTGTACACTAACTATGCTAAGGTCAGAATGTTTCACTTTAGGGTTATCATTCCAATTTATTTCATCAAGATTGATTTAATTAGGAGAAAAAAAACAAACAGAAACAGCGAGAAGATGGGAGAAACACCTAAAAAGTTTTAAGAAAATGGGATTCAAAGCAAAATTGAAACAAGGAAGGAATTTTGATGGAGGAAATAACTCAGATGACCCCTTAACAGACATCATGAAGGCTTTAAGAGCGTCAACAAAAGTGATAGCACTTGGCATACAACAGAGGACCAAAATTATATACCTGTCTGCCTAGAACAGGTATATGATTTACAGAAAGTCTCAGGAGGAATGTGAAAAGGTGTCCATACAGAACTACACAACTTACTGCTTTCTTATTTGACTTGCTGCAACTTTTAACTCCAAGAAGGTCAATAATCTAAATGCAAAGATGATCAGACAAAGAAAAAGACTTGCTTCCTACATGTGAATACCCAGACAGCAAGCCATTTTGTACTGTAGTGCTTGATCCATCAAGCAGTAAAGAGCATATTTAAGCTATAGTTAAGGGTGTTAACCTCATAATACTAACACTTCTATTATGAAATATTTGTTTTCCTTGCAAAAGTTTCATGTTGAAACTAAACCTATTTGGCGCACACAGAATATGACTGACACAAAGAGAGAGGGGCAGTATTTCCATCTAATAGAGCACATTTAAGTCACATTATTTAAATGGTTAACTAGGTAATGAATTCAAAAGATGCTAAATATGAAGCACAAGTGATGTTTTGCCACACAAACAGGAGGCTGAATAACAATCAGCACAGATGAAAAGGTGTGTGCTGACAGCACCAGTACAAGATCATGTATCATAGATAAATTTTACATGATTTAATATGTGCCTAGTATATTACATGCCCCTTTTTTGCTATAACAGACTTACAGAGATACCACATTTTATCATACCATCTGCCTTTTTACTATAATGCACAATATTAGGACATAGCTCAGTTTTTACTCACTTGTTACTGGTATGGCTTAGCAAGCTACTGCATCATGAAAGCATTTTTCAGACAGGTTTTTCTTATCAACTCTTGTAAATAAGTACTCAGTCAGTGCCTTCATCAGTCTTGAAAGCAGGCCAGTGTAAAAGCATGTGACTCTTTCATGCTTCCTACTGTGTTCTTCCACAGAACTAAGCTGTTCTTATTAAACACACTTGAACCATGTTCTCCTTAACCTCTCAAACAGATCATCACAATGCATTCCTGTTTCACCTACGTTTATCTCATCACACAACTCCCTAGTTTCTCTTTTTTGCATTCTGTCTCAAGCAGAGTCAGTTGATTCTTATGCTACCATAGTAGAGATGAGTTTAGGATGCTGAGTATAGCTGAAAATACCCAGATTAAAACACTGCTTGAAACTGTAAAGCAAAGACAACTAAACACATTGTTTAGTTTTTGCTGCTACATCTAGACAAAGCAAGTCATATCAAGAAAAAAGCATCACTCTGAAAGAAAGATACAACCTAGGAGCAGCTAGCAGAACTTCAGCAATGTAAGATACCTGCAAGAATATGATATATCATCAGGTGCACACAAAAACTAGAGTACTTACCCAGTTAAAGCAAACACCAGTCAGTTCTCTAATGAATACCTCATAGCCACAGCTGCTTGGTTCTTCCACAATTAAAGAAACAGCCTCAAATAAGGCATGTTGGGAAAAAATTCATGAGAGGAGGTTTTTACTTTTAGTATGGACAAAAGGATATTGTGGCTATTTGGGGAAAGAAATAAAAGGTTGGCCCTTATGCTGAAGTGCGAAAGTTATAAAGTCTGGGTTTTACTGAATGGTGGGACTGGGGCAAAGAAATAGGAATAAGTGTGTAGTTATAAGTTCAAAGAAGGAAACCAGAGGGAGCACTGAACAGTGGTACCTACTTCTGTGTGAAGAAATCTAAGGAGATAGCAGCTGACTTCCAGGATAGGAAACCAGAACCAAAAACTTGTGCTCCCACACCAGCAAAGATGCTATGGGTTACAAGGGTTGTTCCTGTATTTTATTCCTGTGCTATCACACTGTAAGTCCCTGCTCAGCCTGGTAATGAGCTTCCTCTGCATTGGTCATGTTTCTTGGCGCACGCTAGGGTTGGTAGGCTTTGGGTAACAGAAGCCTTCACAGATTTTTTGGCTGTTTTTCATCTCCAAAGTGCATGTCTTGTACAAATGTTATGATCTGAGCTAACTTTTAACAGAATGATGAGAGAACTGTAAAAACATCCCCTTTTCTTTTCCTTCATAAAGATATGCCAAAAACGGTCCTTTGTAGTTTGTAAAGTATAGCTTTCATTGAAAGTGAAGGAGCTTCATGGAACACTGGAAGTTACTTCTGTGTTCTGCTTGAAAGGGCATAAGATATATTATCTTCTTGAAAGGGATTAACTTTAACTTCCTTGCCGGAAAGGGCAAGATTCTGATTTCTTCAGTTCTTTTTCTCTTAAATGATGGCTGATTGCTTGTGGCTTCCCCAGCAAAGTTCTTCCTCTACCAGATTCAATCTCCATACCTTCCTTACTTCTTTTCAGCTGCTCCTGTTCTCCTCCCCAGCCCTACCTTGTTTTCTCTGCTCAGGCTGCAAACTCTTTGGGGCAAGCCTTGACACTTTCTCTGTGTTTGCACAGCACCTGGTATTACAAGACTTTGATACCGCATATGCAATGAAAAGAAAATATGCACTATGCAAAATTATTAATGATAATATTGTTATGGGAGAACAGGGGGTACACTTCAGGTAATAAGAGCAGGATTCCCTAATCAGGAACCTTTGTGTTATTTATTTTTTTATAATAATTTGTTTTGGTTTTTGCCCTATAATAATTTTCCAATTACAGTTAAATATTCTGGATTGCTTCAATGAATTCCAACAGACTTTTGTGCCCTCCAAATACAGAAGCTTCGTTCCAATCCAAATGGTGTGACCTCATTAGGGCCTTGTCTAGATTGGAATTTAAAGGGATGATGTCAATACATTAGCTTCCACATAATAACAGATTCTGAAATATATTATAAAACTATAAACAGTGCATGGTGCATTGTATCTCTAAGGCTGGTAAACATAAAGGCTAAATGAGCTTCCAAGGGAGGTGGTGCTCTCCCCTACCTTGGGGGTCCTCAAGAGGAGACTAGACAAGCACCTACCTAGGGTCATCTGACCCCGGCTCTTTTTCTTGCCAGGGCAGGGGGGTCAGACTCCATTACCTACTGAGGTCCCTTCTGACCCTAACATCTATGAATCTATAAAGAGGAGTTTAAGCCTTTAAGTGGGCCAATTTAGCCTGTTTTAAAATAAACAACAGATCCTTCTGAATCCTGTTTACCTTAACACATGCTATGATTACCACTTTAACATCCTAAGATATCTATCTAAGATACTGCTGTGGCCACTGTTACTGTGAAATGATTTGTTAATAGCCTTACAACACTTCCAAAGCTAGACAAGCCCTATTATGTCTATTTTAAAGAGATACAAAATAAGGGCTTCCTAGATTCATGAAATCAGTGCACTTCTAAAGTAAGACCCAACTGTCCTTAGGCTCTGTAGGATCCATACTTTAGATCCTCAACACCGCTGATCAGCTGTTGCCTACACAAAATGTCTACCAAAAGCATTTTTGGGTTCCTAAATTTATGTTTCTGGAAATGCCCAGAGCTACCCAAATCTTGACAGATCTGAATAGAGGCACTCAGCTCACATCTAAGTTCCCTCTGTGCCTAAAAGTTATCCTTCTCTATGAAGTCTAATGCAGGAGGCGTTCAGAGAGCACACCTACGAGATGATGCACTAAACAAAAGATATGGGGATGGTCTATACTGGTGCACTTTTATACAATTACCCCACTAGTTAGGGTATGGAAGATCTGGATTTTATTTCTTCTTATCTGCTGAGAGCTGTCTTCACTTACTTAACGAAAATGAAAGGAAAAAGTTGCATGCAAATCTTCTGGTCTCCTCAAGATTAAATTCCTTCCCATTTATTTATTTATTTATTTATTTTTTAAATCTGGCTGTCTAATAAGAGAGTGTGATGTGGGGAGTTGGGCTTGTTGTCTCCAGGTTGCAGAGCAGAACAGAAGGTGTTAGGTATTTCCCATGCTTCTAGGCTTTGCTGGTGGCCACATGAAGCCAGGAGAGATTCCTTCACCACCACCTACTTCTCCAGTACTACAAATATCAAGGGATGGGGAAAAGGGGTTTGTCTACCTCAGAAGTATTAGGCATTGGCTACAGCCAAGGGGGAATTTTGACTAGGGTGTATTTTTAAATACATAGGGGGTATAAAGAAGGTACTGGGTAAAGTGGGGCCTCTGCAGGGCACACTAGAAAATCTGGTGTTCACACCAGACAACAAAGCTAATCTCTTTAACAATTTATTTGCCATTTTTCTGAGCAGGAACCAGGTCATCCCCACTACTGGGATCCCCGATGGTCCCAGGAGAGGCACAGCCAGGCCCAGGGTCATTGAGGACCTAGTTAGGGAACTTCTGGTGGGACTAGACATGTTCAAATCAGCAGGTCCTAATGATCTCCCCCACAGGGTGCTGAGGAGATGAGCAGAGGTCATTGTGGGACCCCTGGCACAGCTTTATGAGCACTCATGGTGCTCTGGCGTTGTGCCAGAGGACTGGAAAAGGGCCAATGTGGTCCCCATTTTCAAAAAAGGAAGGAAGGAGGACCCAGGAAACTATAGGCCCGTTAGTCTTACCTTGGTCCTAGGGAAGCTCTTTGAGAAAATTATCCAAGTACCTATCCGCGAGGGACCAGCAGGGGAGTTTATGCTTGGGGCAACCAACATGGGTTCATTAGAGGCAGGTCCTGTCAGACCAACCTGGTGGCCTTCTATGACCAGGTCACAAAATCCTTAGATGGCAGATGTTGCAGTGGACGTAGTCTTTCTGGACTTTAGGAAGGCCTTCGACACCATCTCTCACCCCTTTCTCATTAAAAAATTAGGCAACTGTGGTGTTAATGCCTACACAGTCAGGTAGGTTGCTAATTGGCTGGAGGACCGCACCCAGAGAGTGGTGGTAGATGGGTCATTTCTGACTTGGAGGGATGTGGGCAGTGGGATTCCCCAGGGCTTTGTCCTTGGGCCCGCACTGTTCAACATCTTCATCAATGACTTGGACGAGGGGGTGAAAAGCACCTAGTTCAAATTCATGGATGACACTAAGATGTGGGAAGAAGTGGGCATAATAGTGGAGAGGGACAGACTGCAATTAGATCTGGACAGGTTACAGGGGTGGGCAGATGAGAACAGGATGGGTTTCAATACTGACAAGTGAAAGGTATTGCACCTAGGGAGGAAGAACCATCAGCATACTTACAGGCTGGAGAACTCCCTTCTCATCAGCACAGAGGCAGAAAAGGATCTTGGAGTCATTATTGACTCCAAGATGAATATGGGCCGACAGTGTGAGGATGCAGTCAGGAAGGCTAACTGTACCTTGTCATGCATCCAAAGATGCATCACGAGTAGGTCCAAGGAGGTGATCCTCCCCCTCTATGCGACACTGCTCAGGCCACGGTTGGAGTACTGTGTCCAGTTCAGCGCGCTGCACTTCAGGAGGGATGTGGACAGCATCAAGAAGGTCCAGAGGAGAGCCACTCGCATGATCGGGGGGCAGCAACGAAGGGCCTATGAGGGGAAGCTACAGGACCTGCACCTGTTCAGCCTCCACAAGAGAAGGCTGAGAGGGGATCTGTTGGCCATCTATAAACTGGCCAAGGGGGACCAGCAATGGGAATGTTCCTGTTCCCCTGAACAGTGGAATAAAGGCCATAAATTGACTGAGAGTAGATTAAAGCTAGACATCAGGAGGCACTACTTCCCAGTCAGGGCGGCTAGAATCTGGAACCAACTTCCAAGGGAAGTGGTGCTTGCTTCTACCCTGGGGGTCTTTAAAAGGAGGCTAGAGAGACACCTAGCCAGGGTCATTTGAGCCCAGCATTCTTTCCTGCCCATGGCAGGGGGTCAGACTTGATGATCTGCTCAGATCCCTTCTGACCTTACCAACTATGAAACTATGAAACAATGCTCCTGCAGGGACTAAAACCCAGATGTTTCTGGCTAGAGGATCTTGCCCATCCACATGGGGTCAGACCAATCACCAGATTTGGGAGCAAGAGGTAATTTTACCCTATGGTCGGGTTAGTATATACCAGCAGTGGGCAAAATGGTGGATCTGGCTGGTACCTAGATTCCATTTCCCAGCAGCCCCTACCTATGTAGCTTCCAGTCAGTTTCCACAGAGATCCCGGGAGTGTGGAGGCATGACATCTTGAAACTGCAGAACCAGGGCTCTGCCCTGGCTTGGCCCACACTGTCACATCCCTGCACTAGTGAGGTCTCCATGGAGACTGGCCAAGAGGTATGTGAGAACCTGCTCCAGGGCCAGGGCTGGGATCTTGCTGTGGTAACAGCATGGGGTGGGGTCAGGGCAGAACCATGACCCACTCCCTGCACACCCCTGCCTGCAGCACCCTCACCCATTACAGGATCATGTGGGCAGTGGATCATAGCTCTGCCCTGGCTCTGCCCCATGCTGTCATCACTGCAAGATCCTGGGGTCTACCCAGTCCTGCCCACCCATCTCATTCCTGGCCACTCCAGGCCTAGATGTCTGGCCATGTGCCCTGCATCATGTAGATCTCACCCCCAGTGGTGGGTGGGGGGCAGGTGGGCCAGGGTGTCCAGGCAGTAGGGCCGGGTCCAGTGTCAGCAGCCAGGAGCCACAGGAGTTGCTGAAAAATGGAGTCCACTGCAAGCCCAATCCAGTCTGTGCGCCAGACTTTGCCTACTCTTGGTATAGACTATAGGGTGTTTTGTCTTCCTCTGTAGCGGGGGGGGGGGGGGGGGGGGGAAGGGACATGTCTCTTTTCCTTGGATCATTAGAGAACATTTGAGCAACACTTGTAGCATCAGGACACTTGCTGCTGTTGTCCCCTTTCTCTGTGGCAAGTTAGGGTACTATGTCTCATAACTGTGTGATAAGGTTGATTGCCAAGGTTCTTTGGGTGAATCTGATATCTTTTATTAGACCAACTTAAATAGTTGGGGAAAAAAATTAGCAAGCTTTTGGGCTTAAAAACCCTTCATCAGGCTAAGGAAGTCTCTGCAGTTGGCGTGTGCTCTTCCTGGATGGAACGAATAATAAAGAAGCCAGAGGCTGGGCTGGTCTGCATGCAAGACAGGTAGTCAGTGAAGATGTAAATTGAGGAGTCAGTAGATGAGAGACAGGCTGGGTGTAGGGTAGAAGGGGGATGAATATAGCAGGTTAACAGTGGAGAAGTACCTGGGGAGTCAGAAGTCAGGCAGGTTATAATGTGTCATAAATCCAATGTCTATATTTAGTCCATGGTATTTTGTATTCAGGAGATTGATGAAATGAAGTTCATAGGTTTGTCTCTGAGAAGTGTTTTGTCAGTTCCCTTTGAGGATTAGAACTGAGAGATTGGAGAGAGAGTGGTTGTCTTGTGAGAAATGTGCCCCCACAGGTAATTGAGTATTTTTTTCTTTGATAGATTTCTGCTGTGCATTCATCCCAGTGCACAGTTGTTATTTGGAGAGACCCCAGCCCCAGCTGCCAGGGCTACAGGGCCAGGAACCCAGGTCTTCAGTCCCCTGCCACCTTCAGCAGCACCAGAACCCCAGCTACCACATGTGGGAGGCAGTAACTGCTATGGCCTCAATGGGGAGCAGAGCATGGAGCCTGAGTCCCCCTCCCCCATGGGTGGCACAAGCAGAGTGGAGCCTGTTTGGGGTGGGGAGGAGCAGGTGCAGGCCTCCTGTAATGGGGGGAAAGGGACCACGTTCTTGGGACCTCTGCAACCCAGGGGGTGGGACCCACAGGGCCAGGGAGGGCATCTGGGCTGACAACCAGCTGGGTCTCAAGAAACCTTGGTTCTCCCCATGACTAGGAAACCTGCACCACATGTAGACCTGCACCACCCAACATGGAGGAACTGTCAACCAAGCCCTGTCAGCTTGCTGTCATCAGACTGCACGGTGGAGACCCTGGCACATATTCAATTTAAGGAGCCTTGGAAACCAGTCCAAAAAATATTGCATATATTTTGTGGAATAATTTTGTGGCTGGTTTCTAGGCCTACGTGAAGCAGCTAGTATTTGCTTCAGATTCAGATTTAGCCAATTTGGGGGACAGTGATTCTATTCAGTGATGCAAATCACTGCCCAGAATCAATTCAGTCGAATCTCATTCAGAGATCTGGCTGCTACCAAATCTCTGAATCACACCGGCCCATCCCCTGCCCGCTCTCCCAGCCCTGGCAAGGGCTGCCCCCCCCGCCCCAGCTCCTGGCACTTTGGAAGAAAAAAAAAAAGTGTGCACTTACTGGGTGCTGCTGGGTGGGGGTGGGGGGTGATCATCGCTGCCCCTCACTGCCCCAAACAGCATGGGGGGCTCTGCACAAGCCCCCCCAACCCCCACCCACTGTCCCAGCCATGGCTGCCCTGCCCATCCCAGCTCCAGCCCTCTGAGGGAAAAGAAACCCCCAAAACCCCAAATGCATCAGTTTCTGCCTAGTGGGGGGCAATCCCTGCTGCCCCAAACAACATGGGGGGCTCTTCCACAAGCCCCCCAAAGCCCTAAGGCTGCTGCAGGAGCTGGTGAGTTCAGGGTCTGTTTTTTTTAAAGGGCCAGAGCTGGAGTGGATGGGGCAGCCATGGCAGGGGCTGAGACAGTATGGGGAGGTCAGGGGGCTCATGCAGAGCCCTCCATGCAGCATAGGGGAGTGGGGGGCAGTGGGGATTGCCCCCCCTGCCTGACAGCACCTGGTGAGTAGGGGCTTTTTTTTTAAAGCACCGGGATCTGGGGCAGGTAGGGCAGCCACAGGGTGGGGGAGCTGGGGACAGTGGGCGGGGGTCAGGGGGTGCAAACGGGGGCTGGCAGAACAGGCAGGGTATGGGGCCTGGCAGGGTTCCCCCCATGCTTTCTGCCCTCTTCCAGCCCCCTCCTCCCCCGCCCCACTACTTACTAGCTCCAAGTCCGGCTCCAGCTCCCTGCTACAGTGGGTGGGGACTGCCCAAATCATTGAAGCTCTCTGAATCTTTTCTGAAGATTCAGAGAGCTTTGAATTGATTCAGACCTTTTTATTGGTCCCCTGATTCAATTTGGATTTGGAGATTTGGCCACAGAATTGGGCTGAATCTCCTCCGAATCAAATCAGCACTCAAAGCTTTGCACAGCCCTACTGGTTTCCCATTTTATCGTGGCATTAGTTGCCTGAATGTATGGCAATGTTACTATTTAAGATATGATTAACAGATGCATATATCTTAAATGTAACCTCTAACATGGGCCTGAGTTAAAGCATTAAAAACAAAGAATTTCCTAATTCAATTGTGGAATTACAAAAAAATACTCTGAGTAGAAATTTCATATGTGCCTGAGTGACTTTCCACCTGATTTACACTTATTTCCCCTGTTAAGTCACCAAACAGATATGAATATCTCAAAGTCAGACTGATTTGAAATCAATGCAAGATGAGTACCTAAATAAAGGTTCAGCTTCAAAACAGCTTTGAGGATATAGGACCTTGGAAAATGTTACTGTATGTAGCTGTGAAAGCAAAATTTGCAATTGAAATTGAAATTGGAAATTGAAGTTGAAAGCATCTTTGAAAATGTTACTGTATGATGCTGTGAAAGCAAATGCTTTTATCATGTTTATTTCAGAAATTAATTTATTTGATAATTAATAGTATTTGAAAGGCAAAATTTTTACAAGTAGTCAAATACTATGTTCTGATAGGATGTTCACACATGAGAGAGATTGTATTAAAACTCTAACTGTTGTAATTCACCATAATTCAGTGATGACACCTGGCTACTTAACAATGAAATTTTCTCTTTTGCACCTTAAGGTCTATCTTTGAAATCACTTTCAAGAAAAGGCAAATTATACCCTGGCAAGTGTCATACTGTCAGACAGGTCACAAATTAATCCAAAACTCATTCTTATTTCTGGGATATGCTGACCTAACTTACAGTACAAATTTTATTATAAACCTGATACTAAAAGATGTATTCTATTTAACACTTCCAAAGAGCTCAACTTTAAGACAGCATCATGCATCTATGTAGTTTAACAGAATATGGGGTAGATGGCCCTACTCTTGCCAAGTAACTGGAAAGCCAAAAGATCTGGGCTCTGATGATTCTGCTTGTATAAAGGGAATCCCTGGGTGACATAGAACTGGAGTAGCCATTCTGAAAACATCTCAAAATCCTAAATCAAGAATCTAGATGTAATTTATATACTGATGAAATCTCACAGAAATCTAACTTTTCCCCATTTCAGAGGGGTGCTGTAACCAGCAGACAACAGAATTGCATTCTCTTTCTCTGGCCAAATGAATGTTTAGCTATTTATACAAAGTGTAACTGATATAACAGGCAAAAGGGAAAGAAACTTCCTCAGAATATCCAATGTACTGGAGGGTAAGATTCTGTGCTGGGATGGAGGAGGTCTATGCCAAAGACATTCTACATCAGGCAGAGAGGGGATCTGAAAGCAGGTCTTTTGCCTATAGCCACTGGGTTATTGTATATACTAGGACATACTCCCACCCACCCATCAGAAAGCTCCAGCTGCAGCTGTCTTTTATGTTCAAAGCTCTTTCCAATAAAAACGTTTAGAAAATGCTTGCTGGCTCAAATGCTATAGGTTGTGAACACCTAATTTAAAGATTCTTCCAGGACTTCTAGGACAGTTTGGTGACTGTCATGAATAGGGTCCTGGTTCTCAATGATTTAAAAAAAAATAATAAAATCACAAATTCTCTGATAAAAAATAAAAAATCCATGATAAAAGTTAAAGGCCTCCCACAGGCCCCCCCAGCCCTGCTAGTGTCCTTCACTCCTCCACAGCCTTTTCAGTCCTGCTTGTGCCCCTTACTCCCTACACAAGAGCCCCCCAGCCCCACATACACAGGCACAGGCAGACACACACACAGACATAGACACATACCCCAACAGGTAGGTGTGTGGGAGGGGTGGGGGGAAAGGAAGGGGCTGGGGGGCAGATTGAGAATGGGGGAGGAGTGCATCTCTGTGCCTGCTCCCAGGACAGGGGGGAGGGGAAGCCACACACATGCCTCCCAGCCTGGAAGGGGGAAAGCTCACATGTGGCAGCCACCACACCACCATTCCTCAGGGGGAAGCTGGCTGATGGCTGAGGAAGTAAGGATGTGTTGAGGGAAGACATGGACTGCCTGCCGGCTGGCAGCCACTCCTGGTGGGGAGAAACAGAGTGCAACCCAGGGCACAGCAGCAGAGGGGCAAGGGGAACTGCTGGCCCCATGCAACACACCACAGTGCCTCTCCGCCTCCCACCTCGGCTCACTCTGTGCCCACTCCTAAGAGCAGGGCTGAGGGAGCAAGGGCAGCAGTGCCCTTCTGCAGGCCTCACATGTACTGCCTGGCTGGGGGGGAGGGAGGAATGCATGCAGCAGCTACCACCATTGTATCGCCACCACTGCATCTCATGCTGCTTGCCCATGGCCAGTGGGGGGAAAGCCGCATGGGACACGGTAGTGCAGTGGCGGCCACCACATGCGAGCCCCCACCCTCCCTGGCTGGGCGGGCCTGTGCAGCTCGCAGAGGGGCACTGCTGCCCTCATCCCCCTGGCCCTGCTCTGGGCAAGCACTGTGGGGCACAGCAGCCACGCTGCTGCTGGTAGCTGCCACTACACCACTGCCGGGAGCTGCCTCCACAGTGCACCTCCTCTCATGTGGCGGTGGCCACCAGCACCACTGCACCATCACTGCTGTGCTCCGTGACACTTGCCCAGAGCAGGGGTGAGGGCAGCAGTGCCCCTCTGTGGGCCTCACATGCCTGCTTAGTTGGGGGGGGCTCACACATGGCAGCCACCACACCACCACACCCCACGTCCTGTGTGGCTTTCCTGCCTCCAGATGCAGGCAAGTGGCATGAGATGTGGCAGTGGCAGTGTACTGGGGGTGGTGGCTGCCGTGTGTGAGCTCCTCCTCCCTCTGGCTGAGCAGCATATGTGTGGCTCACAGAGGGGCACTGTTTCCCTCACCCCCATGGCCCTGCTCCTGGGAGTGGGTGCAAAGTGAGCTGAGGTGGGAGGCTGGTAGTGCCCCTCACCCCTCCACCACCATGACCCAGGGCACGCTCTGTTCCCCACCCTCTCCCTGCCTGCCCACCCATCTGCCCAGGCTAAGGGAGGGGAAAGTGTTGGGGAAAGCCCAACTCCATGTCTTCCCCCAACACATCCGTGCTCCCTCAGCCCCCAAGCCCCACTTACCTCCAGGAATGAAGACAACTGATCATCCTCCTGCGGCAGGCTCCAGTAAGTGAATGTGTCAGGTCCTGCCCTTTCCCCCTCTCCCTCTGGGCAGGGCTGGGGCTTTCCCACTCCTTTAGCAAACAGCTCTTGCAGGCTGGAACTCAGCCAGCCTGCAGAGCTCTTTGCAAAAGTAGGAAATCTGTGGGTTTCCATGCTAAAAGGGAAAATCCACATTTTCTCCAATTAAAGTGGAAAATTCATGGTTTTCTCTGTTTTTCTGTGGAAAACAGAAAACCCGGATCCCTGGTCATGAATCATGTGGATACCTACTAATGAAAACATTGACACCTAAGTGCATTTATAGAGGACACTTTAAAATGGGTTTAAAGAGGGTTAAATGCCTTTTGCACCACTTAAATGGCATTGCTGTTTGCACATTCAGTGGCATATTGCACATTAATTCCAGTCACTGTAGCACATTTGGCAGCATGATGTGCCTTACATGACTTTGGGATGCAGCAAGTGACTTTGGGGGACTGCAAAGTAAAACACCTCCAAGGAGTTTTAGTTTCCTACCCTACAGTCACAGAGGGAAGCACCAGGCTCTGTTTGGCTCAGGGGCTGTGCAGGCAGACCGTGCAGACAGCCCAGGAAGGCAGGCTCCACAAAAGGGAAAAAGCAGTGAGCCTGATCTCTCCTGCCCTGAGCCTGCCTACCTGAGCTGCACAGGGGCTTGGTACTTCCCTCCACAGCAGCAATGCCCCCTGGGAGTGCTCAAGCCAGGTGCCTGTGTGTGGGTGCCACTTGGGGCAGGGGGCTGCTACAGCTGCGGAGGGCAACACCAGCCCCCCTCCCTCCCCTGCAGTTCAGGGACTGCTCTGCCCAACAGCAGCTCGCTGTTCCCTCCCTGCCACTGGAGAGGTAGGTAAGGATTGGGCTCTGACAGGGGTGTACACAATACAAGAGTTTACTTCATCCTAAATTCAAGTGGTGTTTTTAAAAAAACACCACTTCAATTTAGGGAGAATTAACCCCCCGTGTCATGTACAAATGCCCTTAAAGACTTTAGCGGCAGTAACCTAGGAGCTAGCAGGTTTATATGCTTGTTGAATGGTGTTTTGAGGCTATTAGTAGTGCCTAAAGATTGAATATAGGTGCTTAATGTGACAGTTACATGCCACAATCTCAGAACCATAGCAGGGCAGTTATGATGCATAGTGCAGAGCTAGCTGCCACAGTGCTGATCATGGTGATGCAATCATAGCACTATTTTTGTGCCAGTTCCCCCAGAAAATGATGGCACTCAAGCCTGCAGCCTAGGTTGCCCTCTCCTCCCGTGCCTGCTCAGTTATACTACTGCTTAATTCTGTTATAGATTTAGTGAAAAATATATAATGGCCACTTAGGCACTTCCTACATAAGCTTCACAACACCTAAAATGTAGGGACTGGTCTGGTGTTTCCAGTTACATCATGCATCTTTCAGTATCAGATTTATAATAAAATTTGTATTTCACATGTACTGTAAGCTAGGTCAGCAGAACCCAGAAAACAGAATGAGTTTTGGATTAATTTGTGACCCGTGTGACAATGTGACACTTGCCAAGATATAATTTGCCTTTTCTTCAAAGTGATTTCAAAGATAGACTTTAAGGTCCAAAAGAGAAAATCCAATCATTAAATAGTCAGGTGTCATCATTGAATTATGGTCAATTTTAATCCAGGATGCTGATTCAGATGAACATTGATAAATGCCTAGGTCCCCTATACGTTGTGAGAATTTGGCATCTTCAAAGCATAATTCAAAGAGTCCAGACTCTGTGCAGGGAACTGCCTAAATCCAGCCAATAGCTAATTTTGGGATAGGGTGGAGATTGAAATCTCCCCACTCTGGGATTTATGAACCTTAATCAGGACTACACAATAGGTCACCCTTTCTGTTTGGGATCCACAGTAATAAATCCTCTTATGAGGGCAGATCATATTTCTAACCAGGGTGGTAATTGTGGTCCAGTACAATCTAGACCCACCAAATTTGTTACCAATATTAGACTTCTTCATGATGACATGACAGCAACTCTCCTAAACAATGACTTGGAAATGGACCCCTTCACTATTAGAGCTTGAGTCAAGCAAGTATGTGTGCTTGCATTATCACTCTTTCATCCACATAACAGATATTCTATATCTCATTGCTGATAGATTTTCATCTGGAGTCAGCATCATGTATCAACTGGACACGAATCTCTCTTACACCAAGTATTTACATTCCAATTCCAAGCTAACCAGCACCTCCATTGCTTATCTTCAATATATTGATAATTGTGTCATGTGTGCCAACTCACTAGAAGAACTCCCAGTCACTCTTAATCACTTCTTCAAATGTAGCCACATTTCCCAAAAATTAAACATAGACAATGATATATAACACCAGATAAAATCTGCCAGTTCTACCTTTGGACATCTCTGAAATAATGTTGTCTATGATCATGTCATCAGGACCCAAATCAAACGGCTCTTCTACAGGCTGTTGTTATTCCTACCCTGCAATACGGGTGTGAAACTTGGATGACATAACTGGAAATGCCTGAAAGATTTGGAACTTTCTCATTAGTGATGTCTTTGGAAAAATCCTCCAAACCAATTGGAAGGACAGAAGAACAAACACCAGTGTTCTGGCTTGAACAAACACCACCAGCATTGAAAACACATCTATACAGCACCAATTCCATTGGGCAGGACATGTCATAGAGATGCCTGACAACTGATTCCCAAAACAGGTCTAAGCTCACAACTCACTGATGGTCATCACTTTAGATATAGGCGCACACACACAAAAAAAAGAGATCCAAAGATGCCTTGAAGGTCTGTCTGAAGAAATGCAATGTTAATATCAGTACTGGGGAGACTTAAGTTCTGAATAATTACAAATGGCACTGTGATATATGATAAGGTATCAATCATTGTGAGCAAAATCACCTCATGATGGCAGATAGAGGAGAGGTGACAAAGGGAAAGAGTTGTGACCTGACATCACCAGGATCTACTCCTTCTTCCAAGAACTAGTTGCCATGTTTTCAGTCAAACATGTGGATCTCAGATCAGCCTTCTCTGTCATCTATGGATTCATGAGTGACTTCCCTATTTACTGGAAGATTGTCATCCTGGGACAAAAAAGAGCAAACTAGAGGGAACCTTACTGGTTAGTGTAAAGATTAGACTGCTCAGATGGAAGTTGGGAGATGTAGTTTCTATTTAATTGTCTATATCAGGCTTGTCCAACATACAGCCTGTGGGCTGCCATGTGGTATGCCAAGCCATTTTCTTTGGCCCGAGGTCACTCACTTGGGACAGGCAAGGAGTCCTGGCACCTGCTCCATGCTCCATGGCAGCGGCAGTGGTGGGGCAGCGGCAAGGTGAGGCAGGCAGAGCCAGCCTGCAGGCCCCAGCTGGCAGTGAGGGGAGGGGAGCTGCTTACCCCCTTGGGGACAGGCTCATCAGTGAGCTGGGTCCCGCTGCCGCTGCCCTGAGGGCTGCCCAGCATGGGGCTGCCCCAGCCGCACCTGATTGGATGAACTGGGGACAGCGCCTGCTACTTCTCCTCTGGCTCCACCCCTTGCCCCCGATGCACAGCTGGGGGAGCTGCAGCATGTCCCATGCCCTGCCCACATGTGTGGTGGACGGAGGCATGGGGTAAGTTCCCACATGGAGCTGGGGGCACCTCAGGGCTGGGCTGGGGCTGCAGGGCGCGCGGTTGCCAGAGCCAGGCTGGGTGGGAGGCAGGAGGAGCCCAGCCCAGAGGCTACATTTGTCCCTCAGACCAGGACATTCAGGATGGAGAGATACAAGGGAGGGCACACATGCACACACACATGCACATACACACAGCCAGCCCCAGCCTCACACTCCCCTCTCCCCTTGGGGCAGGATGTGGCCAGGCCAGACTGGGGCTGCAATGCAGCTGACTTTTACTTAGCCTAGCAGCACACAGCCAGGATGCAGCAGCAGGTGCCAGAATGGGGCCAGAGCCATGAGTCAAAGCAGGGCAGACAGAGCACATGCAGCATCCCCAGCCTGGCCAGTACCCCAGTGCCCACCCCAGCCCAGAGCCCTTGCTCCAGTGACAGAAGTACCATGCTTCCCAGCACATCCCAATAGCTGCTTTGGCTCTGTCTGCTGCAACACACATGTGCCTGGAAGCACACACACATGCACATGCATGCATGCGCGTGCACACACACACACACACACACACACACACAGCCCCAACCCCCCAGCTCCCAGATTCCCACCAATCTGGTACTTTTGCTTAATCTTCTCCAGTGGCTGGGACACTGAGACAGCCTATAAAATCTGGGATTGTCTCAGCCAATCCAGGATATATGGTCACCCTACGTATAAATAGTTTAGATTATTTTTGTTGATTTTTTTTTTAATGATACACTAATTCCTATTGAATTTCAGAAAAGTACCTTGGGTGTGCCCAGGGACAACATACTCAGGCATTTTCAGTTCTTTCTCCTTTCTTTTTCATTTTATCCTTTTTCA
>NW_017729022.1:42497673-42502577 GCF_001723915.1 Gavialis gangeticus
TCAGCCATAGTTTGGAAGCTCAGCCAAAGAACATAAGAGCTTCTGAACATAAGAGCATAAAAAGTGCCATGCTTGGTCAGCCCCACGGTCCATTTAGTTCAGTATCCTGTCCCAAACAGTGGCAGAGGTGGATGCTATAGAGGGAGAGTTTTGAACTGGTTAGACCCATTTCATTGTCACTTCCTGCAACTTCATTGGTGTCAAAAGTCATGTGACATCACTTCCTGATGTGATACCACTTCCTGTGAGGTCTTTGAATATGGCTTGCTGGCCCACTGGGTGATAAAAAGTTCGTGATACAGCCCCACATTCAAAAAGGTTGGACACCCCTGGTCTATACCTAATGACTGTAATGTACAATTCTTAAACACAACAAAGAGCAGAAACCAAAACCCATATGTCCTCCTTCCTACAGAGATAGGCAGGGTTTAGGCACTGTTCTACCTCCATTTTAGCTTTCAACAGACCAAAGATAGGAAAGATTCTGGGAATGCCTTAGCCACAGCAACTATGCTAGGACTCTTTTCAGTGCAAAACATAGGACTAAATGAAATAAGAAGCATAATGCATTTTGGTCCACTTCAGTAACATGGATTGCTTTTTAAAACTTAGAGGCATTTATACATGTGCTCTGGAAGTGTGTGTGGGGGGGAGGAGTGGGTGCGGGGGGGCATTGCTTTAATTAGACCAGCTCTGAGAGCCACTCTAATTAAAGCTTTAGTTAAAGAACTCCCAATGCCATTTTTCAGCATGGGGATGCTAATACACGAGACTCTGGAGTCTGCTGGAGCACAGTAATTACCATGGTCCAGCAGACTTGATTAATCGAGTATGCTCTGATGCACTGTAATTACAGTGCATCAAAGCAGCCTCACTGCTCATGTATAGGTGCCCTAGGTGTTTAAATTCTACCTAAGTTGCATCTACAATCTAATTTACTAATGTGGATTTGACCTTGGTTCCTTAGTAAATTTGCAATAGATTAGAGATGGATAATTAACTAATTTCAAAACTCAGTGCAATTGAGAATATATCAGTGTCAACGGATGATCTAACCTTATGAATGTAACAGTTGTACAAAATTAGTAAGTCATAAATGAGTACTGTTTTTCCTTAAATAGTCATGCTGCCAAGGCATTTCGGTTTCTTCAGCCTATTAACTGTTTCAGCATATGATGAATAATCTATATTTTGTCATGTACTCTTGGGAGAAATTTTCCAGTGGCTGGCTAAATTCCAGGCCACATATACATGAATGACTGCAAGTTCAGGGGCTAAATTTCAAACCTAGTTTACAAGGTGAAATAGGAATAGCTTGTAGAATTGCTACACAAAATTATGAAAATCTAATTAATAGAACAAAAATATAATGTATACAGTAGAGATAGAAAGTGTATTAGGAAACAACATATGCAAAAAAAATCTTATTACTAAGAGTATCACATTGCCAGAAAACTTGAAACAATTGTGGCAGAGAGTATGAGTTAATTATTTTTAAGTAGTCAGCATGTCTATATGCTGAAAAGATGACTAATCTTATGTGTGTGAGACTTCAGTTTAGTAGTTTTCAATAACAGACTTGACCTAAATTAATCTAATTTTGTTAGCTGCAATGCCTCAGGCTTTCACTTAATTCAAAATACCAATTAATCCAAACTACCACAAGATAACATCAGGGTGGAAGTAGCTTGACAGGGATCTGTAGTAGCATGGAATGAGCTGTACTTGTTAATGAGTCAGTGACAAACCGACTAGCTGTAATAAAACAGGCAAGATTAATAGGCAAGCAAATGAAAAATAACTACTGTACCTCCTATTGTCTTCAGTGCATTATTACTAATTATTTATGTAGCACAGCAAATGTATTCAATGGTTCACAAAGTAGAATAAGACAGTCTCTGCCCTCAAGTTCTTACAGTCTAAAAAAGACAACACAAACACATGATAGCTATTTAGGTAAATTTGTGGTGTGGCATGAATATTGGTCAGGAAAGGATTCAAAAAGCATTAAAGAATTTTGAAGGAGAAAAGAGAATGCTTGCCAGACAACAGTTCCAAGTACAGGTAACAGCATAGGACTGACTTTAGGAGAAGATGATAAAAGAGAAACAAATGAAAAAGACGAGCTGGAATGAGTATATGCACAAAATGATAATAAAAATTGTTGTGTATAGTTGCATTAAAATTACAAAAAATAAAAGAATGCTATTAATGAGTTAACAAAAGTAAAATATGCTCAACTTAAGGTATCTCTTTCCTCCAATCTAGCTTGCTAAAGGAATTTCATTTTGTATAAAGAAATTGTTGACTGAGTCAGAGGGAGACTAATTTTAAAGCACTAGGGTTAGGACACTTACTTAAGGAACTCAGGAAAAGATAGATCATCCACATCTCACATGCAATCGGTAACCATTTAGCTATTGGGTGTTCTGGGATCTCCCTCAGCACCTGAGAAAACTTCTCAAAATGTTTTTCATGGACTCTGCTATGTTCTGAATCTCCTATGAAGCCTTTGAAAATCAGTATTTTCCTAGGAACGTACATTTTGCTCCAAAATACCGCACCAGATCTAATTATGATATAGCCTGATTCCATTCCCCCCCCTCCCCCCCCCCCCCCGACAGGACCCCTGCTGCATTTAAATTCATGGGACCAAGGATAACCAACTACACAATATTTTGTTTTATCCTCTGTATTCAATATGTAGTCCTAGACCTTACAGTGTCAACTTGATGCAAAACTCAGTCTGAAGAGAGAAAGATTGATTTTGTCTCATGTTCACCACTGTGGAATGCGAGTGCTCCATAAACATTAACTAATCTATCTTCACCATATCAGTGTGAGGTTTTATTCCCATTTTATACACAAAATACATTAAAGTCAAAAGTATCCACTAATTTTAGGTACTCAACATAAGATGACCAAGATTTGAGTTTTTCAAAGTGCTGTATATGGCATTATATATTGTTCTGTACACTTTACATAGTCTAGCTTATGAATTCCCAGTATCAGCTTCCCTATGCAACCATTCCCAACTCACCTTCGTCCAAGTTCTCTGTTTCTCACCAAAACTATCCTAGTCTCCCAAAGTTCCCACTTCACAGGTTTTTTCTTCTCTGAAATTCTCGTAACACTCAAGATTTCAAGCTAACAGCACCTCCACACTACCTGAATACCTGGCAAAAGGTTCCTTGAAAACAAGGGAGGGTTAAGTCCTCTGATCTCAGTTTCAGTGCTTGACTCCACCCCAGCCCAAAGCAGCTGACAGCAGCCATTACCAGAGAACAGTCATCAGATAAAATAGAGGAGCACTCCTGGGAGCAGTGATGGGAATCCAAGTTGCTCATCTCCTAAGTGAGGGCCTTCATCCCTAAATATGGAGTCATGCTCATGCTTGTGCTCTCCCTCTGGCATAATAAAATTTGAATTTTCTTCTACATGGGATGCATCTACACATACAATTAATTCGAAGAAATAAACTCTGGTGCATATTGCACCAGAGTTTATTTCTCCTGGGTGCTGCATTTGAACGTACACCCAGGACCGCAGCACAATGAGCTGGGTCAGAGCAGCCCTAGCTGGCAGGAGGCCCAGGGGGTCAGCCTGTCAGCCTGGGGCTGCTCCAACACAACTCGACATGCTACAGAGGGGCTGGCTGGGGCATGAGAGTGCTGGAGTGCCGGGCTAGCCAGCAGGCAGCCTCTATACTGAAGCACCCTTGTGCCTCAGCCAGTCCCATCAAGGTCTACAAGTTCATTGAGGCATACTAAAAAAACTCTGCCACAGGATAGTACTTGAATTTGTAAGTACTAACCTGTGAAGGATTTTATTAGTTTACTGTGACCTAATAGGGCTGGACTCCACACATGTAGATGCTGAGATGTTTACTGAAGAGCCAATTAGGCAGCTCCACAGTAAGCATCTCATGTAAGCATCCACTGAGACACAATTTTAGTGGGAGGGGTGGAATGTGCCCCCATACAGAAATAAACTCGGGTCTTCCAAATTCTGGGAGAGTGCTGTAACCAAACAGGTCTTGTATTAGAAGGCAGTACCATTATCTTCTTCTCTGGCTCTGTTTTTAGAGAAAAGTGTGAACCTTAATATTAGTTCCTTGAAAAAAAGAAAGGGCACAGAACTTTCAGAAGAAGATTCAGGTCTGTGAAACCCAAAGTTGATGGAGGCACTTTCTTGTGATCCTTTGTGAAATGTCCTGAAAGATAGACATTTTGACTATCCCCAGTCCTTACCATTTTCATATTGGCTAGCTCTTGGCACCCACAACCTGAATGTCTCGATTATAGGTAATTCCTGCTTGGTTTAGAGTCTCATTCTGAAGTGCCTATCTTTCCCATTTGTTAGGAACTTAACACAGCGTTCTTTTTAAGACACTGTAGGCAGGCACTGTGGCACCTGAGTCATTAATTCAATTAGGTCCAAGGCTTAAAGCACAATAGTCAATTCTACATTTCATAATGGCTAATTTACTTAATCCTTCCTTCTTCATCACCAACCCCTGCCAGCCTACTGGCTTTTATTAAATGATTCAGTAGATACCTAACTCTGTCCAGGAAATATCTAAACGGTGCTGTAAATTTTACTAGATAGTATGGTTCCTAAAAGTTAGTTTTTGCAGTGTTGAGCTTTGTGGCTAAGTACAGACAGTCAAAAAGCCCAGGGCTGAATCAATTCAATCTTTGCAGGTTACTCTAAGCTGCATAGATTGAACTGATAAGCAAGTGAACAGACATTCACTTTTGATTCTGGAAATGCCTAATGCCTGCAGTGGCCCAAGCCAGAAGCCAGAGCACACCTCCCTGCTCAGCTGGAGCAGACAACTAGGGCCAAAGCTAGCCAGTCATCCTGTGAGGGGTGTTTGCAGGGGAGGTTCAAAGCATCCTGAG
>NW_017729022.1:42507577-42514250 GCF_001723915.1 Gavialis gangeticus
CTAATGCCTGCAGTGGCCCAAGCCAGAAGCCAGAGCACACCTCCCTGCTCAGCTGGAGCAGACAACTAGGGCCAAAGCTAGCCAGTCATCCTGTGAGGGGTGTTTGCAGGGGAGGTTCAAAGCATCCTGAGATACTAGCAGACTATGAGTTAACTTGAATCTGGAGGGCTTCTGGGGTAGAATTTCAATAACCTGATTTAATCTAAGGCAGTTAAGTCTGATACTACATCCATCTAAGTTCATCTTAAACTGGTTGTGGACATTTTGAAAGTAATTTATGGGCACTGAACTTCCGTTGTGTTACACATTTGAACCAGTTTCAATCACTTACAAAAGGTTTGTCTGTTAACTTTTGTCCCTAGCCTGTAACACCTAGGTCTCTATTGTGGATCCTAACTCACGGGCTACAGGTAAAGTTACAGGTTGGAACTATCTTTTCAACACTATACAGTACAATTAAGCAGTTCATTTTGCTGTACATTTTACATTATGGCATGCCTGAGAAAATTTTTGCAATATAAAAGCAGCATGCGTGTGGATCACAGATGCTCATTTTCACTCCACTAATTTCAACAAAATAATCCATTACCTTTTCCCCATGCTGTGCCACTAAATCACCAAGAAAAGTATTCATATTTGCATAATAACCATTTATACAAAAAGCCTCTTAGGACTTAAATGATAAGAAAGTGATTTAGATAATATCACATAACTACATTTGGGTACAACCCCCTTTTGTTGATATTTTTAATGGGATTAGTATCTAGTAATACTTGTCCTATTTATTTTTTATTAGAGTGAATTATTTGTACTTCTTTCTCCACTGTCTACTAAATTACAAGGCAGATAAGCCAACACCACTTACTTCTGATCTGTCCCTCATGATAAATGTGCTTTCTGAAATGCTTGCCTGATCTAAATTTTTCTTCTATTCTTTGTAAATTAAATACAAATTTCAAACTCCTTTTATCACATCTTAAATAGGCATCTTGTTTTGAAGTGTACTTTTGCCTAACTTCTCACATTTTTCATGTTTGATGACATTTTCATGTATAACAGAGTTCTTTTATCACATCATAATTACTCTTGTGCTTGTTTTAACAAAAATATTTTAATTAAAGAAATTCAAGAATTAGAAATACCTGTATGTCCTCTTGGTAACTTTGAGAGAGCATTACTTATCATTGAAATTGCTTGGTAGAACAAAATAGAGACAAACACTTTTTTTTTTCATTTTTGGAAAATGATGAATTAAACTAGAAAAAGTTTTTGTACTTTTATTTGGCATTTTGAGGCAAGTGAGAATACACACTGTAGGATACATTATACCTATCATGGTAACCAGGTTATTGATTGGACACTGAGCTTTCTCTATCTAGGACTGGCAGAAGGAATCCCAATACTGCTTAATCCTCATGAACACTAATACAAGCAAATCTCCACTGCCTTGTTGTTTTGTAATAGCATGAAAAATGGGTGTGACAATTTACTGGGTCCTAAGGGGCACATCTACAGGTGCATATTAAATGTGCAGTAATAAACTCTGAAGCATATCTCAGTGGTGTTTTTGCTCCCAGGCACCACACTTACACATGTGCCCAGGACAGCAGCACATTGAGCCAAGTCGGAGCAGCCCTAGCTAGCATGGATCTTGAGGGGGAAATCAGCCTGCCAGACTGGAGCTGCTCCAATTCAGCTCAGTGTACTGAAGGGACTAGCAGGTACATGAGGGTGCTTCAGTGTAGGGTTAACTGTCAGGCAGCCCCTGCAGTGAAGCACCCTTGTGCCTCAGCCAGCCAGATCAGTGTCTACATGTGTTGCTGCATATAAAAATTATTAGTTTCCTGCAGCCTAATAGGGCTGCACATGTAGACACCAAAACATTTACTGCAGAGCTAAATAGGCAACTCCGCAGTAAACATCTCATGTAGATGAATCCAAGCAGTAGAATGTTATGTCACTTTGCATATGTGTGAAAGACTAAGGGGCAACTCATTGGAGAAAAGGCTTTCTAAACATTAGATAATATTTAAAGGATATCTAGATGTGAGTTTGTCATTTTGTTTCCATTCAAGTGATTTTTTTGGCCAATTAATTCACATTAAAGTGAGATTCTAGACACTGCACAATGCTTGTTCCAGGACAAGCCACACATTTGGGTTGTGTGCTAGATTGTGTTATTTGAAATTGCAGGAGAAAGCATGCACAAAAGGTAAGACGGAGTGGAGTTATGAACAACCTGAGGTAAGCATTTCCTTTTAAGGTGTGGTCAAATCTTAAAATATCTCAAATTCACTCCCCTGCCTGTAGAAAGGAAACAAACTGCTTCAAGGGGCTGTTTGCTCTGTAGTGAATACCTGTGTCCTCTTTTGTAAACACAAGTCTATTTTAACAAAGCCCTGCTTCGAGAGCTAACACTGCATATATCTCCTATCTTTGTACTCCAGAAACAGTGGCACTACAGTTAGTTATCTTTAGCACAAGGATCTGTTGGGACATATCCCAAGGTTTTTAGCATCTTATCAGTTGGAGATCCTCTAGGAGATGATTCATGCTCAATGCTGGAAATATTTTTTAGTCATTTCCAAATCTGTGTGTTAATTGATTTAGCTCAGTAACACTTTTTTTGACTCCACATACTCCATACTTCTGTTCATTGCAGCCTGTGGTCAAAGCATGAAGCCATTAGAAAAGTGGCATCTACTTGTATATGGATTATTTATATGGCAGGATAGATATTTTATGATAACATTTCATAAGCAGTTTCAAAATCACATAAGATGATAAATTTATATTCACAGTAGTCATGAGAGATTTGATGTCTATTGAAGTTGCTGTGAATTTCCTATACGTAGTTTGGCACTCCTACTACAGAAGAATTAGCACAATGTAGTGCCATCCCATGGTTTTGCAGATCCAGGATGGCAAGCAGTGGCTTTAGAATTTCTGCAATTGAGAGATGATCATAGAACTGTGTGCAACCAGCACCACAACACATGAATGAGGGAAGCCATACCAACAGAGGCGACGTGTAAGGGGTGCACGCAGGTGCACGTGCACACCCTAGGCATGGCGGTGCACCCCCTACAAAAAGGCGCTGCCAACACTGTTGGCAGCACCTGCAGGCAATCACCACTCACCACCCTGCTGCTGACAACACTGTGTCGTCTGCGGGCAGTCTACGATCGCCACTGGCTGCCACTGCCTGAGGGTGATTGCCGACCCCTGGTCAGCACTCACCACTCACCCCCTGCTGCCAACAGTGCTGGCAGTGTCTGTAGGAGCTCTGTGCTTACCGCTGCCGAGCTCCTGCCACTGCAGTTGCACTCTCGCTGCCGACAGCGCAGCCATGTCCCCCCCCAGCCTCTGGGGGTACACATCATTCATGCATACCAATACTCATAGAAGTTTGTAACCTGATTAAGCTTTGGTTTACCTGAGGCATAATGAGTGTACCTGAAATATTGCCAGACTTTCCAAAAAAGGGGGTCCCAAGCTGCAAGGGGCCCTCAATAGGCCTCATGTGCCTAAAGATTGCCTACCAAGATGGACAAAAGAATCTGTAGATGGAGAAGAGTTTTGTATCATTCTGCTAGCCTCTCTCAACCACACAGGAAAGCTCATGAAAGCTGGATCAGAAGACATTCTACCCAGGTGCTAAGGAGTCAAGGACTTTCCAGCTTGGTTAAACATGTGCACCAGACTGGGCAGTTGTTACTGCACAGTCATTTAGTACTTGCTTAAGTAACCCACCTTACTGCACACAGTCCTAATGCTGCCCACATTTTTTCCCCATGCTACTTCACAATAGCAATGCTACCGTACAGTAGCTCATAGGCATCATGATTTGTGCCTGCTGGTACTACACTGCTGTAGCAATGGAGCTCGTCGCCACAGAGACACAGCGTCTCACGTAGATGCACTCAGTGGCACCTTCTCCCTCCCTCCCAAGTAACATGGTTATCAGTGGAATATGTGACCACTGTTATTTTAGGAGATTTGGCCTATTCTCTGCTGCTACAGCTCCTGACCTCAAACAACAAGTTTTAACTACATACTTAAGAATACAGTGCTGAAATGTGAGTTTGATAGGCTGAAGGAAAATGATGGCATATAAAAAACTGGATGGCAGTTTGGGCCAATGTTGTCTGTTTTATTGTGACTTACTATGTCATGTAGAACATCTGTGAGGCTCAATGTGGACAATGTGAAATGTTAAATAGTCAGCACTGGGTATAGGGTAGGAATCAGGGATTCAGGTATGCTGCATGTGCCTACACCTTTGCCTTACGAGGTGACTTGGCTAAGCAACAGGGAAAGACAGATGGTGATAGGGAGACATGATATTTTACACCGTTGTATATATATATATCCATTTGTTTTCTATTGGCCAGTTTGGAATTGTGCACTGGTTTTCATGTGATTTTAGGAGAGTTATTTTCTATTGTCTCTACCTCCATTTCCAAGCACTCACACAGGAATATTGTTAATAATTCAGTATATTAACACAACACAAGAGTATACAAAGGGAAAAAGACACATTACTATTAGTAGTTCAATAAAATAGTAGTAGTAGTAGCAGCAGTAGTAGTAGAAGTACACAATAAAGTCAATGCAGGCATACTAGGTGCCTACCTATGACTTTATAATACTCATAAAAGGGCAAAGTAAAGTCCTAATGCAGGCAAAATAGAGAGCATTACCCCCCTTCCTTCTTTTCCTGTGTTTCTTGGGGATCTGATGTCTAGACCCCTGGGAGGCAGGGCTGGTGCCAAGTGCCTATCAAGAGAATGAAACAGTATTCTCATTTTTTACATGAGAGAGAATATCCACTAGCTTTATATTCTTCATCCAGGAAAAGATACTCTTATCAACCTTGCATGCATTTATCCTTTTTCATATGGTGCCGTATTCAGAAGTTCATGATCTAGCAAAGACTGTCTAGACTGAAGGCAAATGGTAGTATAAATTCAGATTTAATTAATTTTTAAAAATGAAGCAGGAGGAAAGAGAAGATCTGATTCAAGGGGCTAGTGATTCACATGCAGAACATATGTCAGAGTTCTCTTATTAGTATTGGTTTCCGTACTATTTCAGGCCAGTAAAACTTCAGAAAACTCAGACTGAAGAGAGATTTTAGTTGTAGCTTGGAAAAACTTTTCTAACTATGCAAAGGAGATTTTTCATCACCTGGCAATTGAGAAGTCTATCAAGGAACTGAAAGAGCTGGTAAATTACTAAGGCATTCATTTAAGTTTGCCATTCCCACTCATAGTGTTGAATTTATACAACATGTAAAGTTCTCAAGGATCACTGGTCAGAGGATTATATGGGTGAACAAGTTACTGAGCTAGGAGACTCACTAACAGCAGAGTTGATCAACTACTAATCTTATTCTTACCTCTTGAGACAGTCTAGACAACATGTTGAAAATAGGCAGAATCAGAAGACAAAAATAATAAGGTCCACAATGGAGTTTTCACTTATATAGCCACTGGCATTTATAATCCATTTTTTTCTCTAGCAATACTTTAATGTTAGTTGAGAAGTAAATCTATATTTTCCTACCAGTGTGACTGAGAGAACATTTGTAAAGATATGCAGTCAATCTTGCTAAGCCTATAATCCTTGTATTTTTTAAAAAGAACAATTTTGAAGTGAGTTAGAAAAGATGCACTAGTTTTTATCCATTTAAAATTTAATATAAAAAATCTTTCTTGGATTACGTTATTTTTTTTTCTGGAATGGAAATGGAAGAATGCAGTATAACCCTGCTTACTTCTCTACAATTTTCTCTATGCTGCGTATTAGAGTTTTCTCCACTACTTAAATCAAGACAAGCAGAACTTACCATGGTAAATTCAAATTCAGTTCCTGATACTGCATCCTCTCCAAACTTCACCTCAGGCCCATCTGACTATATATGGTAAAATAACCTAGGATCTCACTACCTCATTGTTCTGGCATGGGATGATACTCAACTTTGAGTTTCAGCGTACCATCCTGGACTGCAGTTTCCTTTGCTACTGTATGCGCAGTGTTTTCACCTGCTTCCTGAAGTCTTGAAAGCAGACTGCTGATATCCAGAATTCTCTCACAGGATGATGCTTGGAGAAAGTATGGTTTGGACAAAAGGGATTTCTTCTCGCATAATTACTTTTGCTACGATCACTTTCAGGCAGCTGGAAGCACACCGAGTGATGAGCACCTTGCTGAGCTGGACTGAGTTATGCAGAAAGTGGAAAAGGCCATTTGGAAATGTAGGTTACATGTTGAATAATTACTACATAGTCAAGGAAATATTTTCTAGTATATAAGGGAGAGGGAGGTAGGCAAGTTGAAAGGAAACACAGGTATTCTGAACAGACACTAAAAAGAAATGACCTTGAAAATGTATCTAAGCAGAAGCTCAGATACGCTTACTTTTGTTGTCTCCATATTACAAAGTGGGTGGATAGAGGGCCAGGTAAAATGTGCTTGGCCTCTTAACCTATCACAGGATCCATAGGTGCCACTACATGTGTTAAAGAGGTTTCATTATGTATGGGCGCACCGGTGTTTGCACCGGCATTCGCATAAGGCGGGCGTGAGGTAGCTACTACAGACCCCCCAACCAAGGGGAGGAGCTGGAGCAGGAATTTTCGGGCCAGCTTGCAGAGGCACTTAAGGCAAG
>NW_017729022.1:42516728-42517767 GCF_001723915.1 Gavialis gangeticus
AGACAAAATAGTACACCACGCTGATATGGATCAGTTTCATGTGGTCCCTGGCCAAGAACAAGGCAGATAGAAAGGAACAACATTTCTCATAAACATGAGAAGCTGTTATGTTCTAGAGGCTTGAAGCTTGCAGATTTCTAAGAGCTCCAAATGAATGTCATAGGACTTACAGGACAAGCCCTACGAGGAGAGACTGAGGGACCTGGACCTCTTCAGCCTCCAGAAGAGAAGGCTGAGAGGGGATCTTGTGACTGCATACAAATTCATTAGTGGGATGCATCAATGGATTGGAGATGCTCTGTTCACCAGGGCACTTCTTGGGGTAACAAGGAACAATAGTCACAAACTGACAGAGAGCAAGATTTAGGCAAGATATCAGGAAAAACTTCTTCACGGTAAAGGTGGCCAAAATTTGGAATGGGCTTCCAAGGGAGGTGGTGCTCTCCCCTACCTTGGGGGTCTTTAAGAGAAGGCTGGATAGACATCTGGCTGGGGTCTTCTGACCCCAGCACTATTTCCTGCCCAGGGCAGGGGGTGGGACTTGATCTGTTGATGTCCCTTCCGACCTGAGTATCTATGAATCTATGACTCTTGCGCAGACTCTCTCAGTCATCCAGGCTTTCTAATTGTTTGCTTCCCTTGACTTCTAGATAGGGGTGGGAGGGAGAAATACTTGTTTTTTATTTGTCTGAAAGGCCTCTGGTGACTTTCTGGACCTTCATTGGCTGTGAAGAGGCAATTTCATATTGTTATAACAACTGAAGCTAAAACCAATACTCCTTTCAAAAGACTTAAGAATATATTTTTTGTCCTAGAGTTGCTGTTTAAAGAAGGAAAATAGCATAGCTGGCCAATAAATGGCAAATCTCAGGGGATTAAAATATTTATAGAAGAAGCAGATGCTAATAGAGATATGCCCTAGATAGTTTAGAGAGCAAGATTCACGAGGGAATTTCATTAGCACAAATTTTGAGTACTGCTACATCTTTTGGGAGATCCAAATAGGTAAAAATTGTAAAAAAAAAAAAAAAAAAAAAAG
>NW_017729022.1:42517856-42525712 GCF_001723915.1 Gavialis gangeticus
TATATAAAAAAAAAAAAAAAAAAAAAAAAAAAAAGGTTCTTTTAGTTAATCCCTATGGGCTGCTAGACATTTTTGGCTCTGTTCTTTTCCCTAGCTACTCAACTGTCATGAACAGGAGCAGACTGTCATCTGTCCACGCTAGAATAGGCCAGCTGATCTTCAGTACAATGCAACACTATGAACTCATATCATGTCACATACAGTACAGAACATAGGACATAATATATAGGTAATATACATAAATAGCACTTAATGCTTTATAATAAGACTGATAGTGTTGCTGGAGTAAAATGAGTTTAGTATGGAAATAATTTGGAATATTTGCATATTTGACAGTCTTTCATTTTACCTCTGTATAGTGCTATCTAGGGAGTGAACCAAGTTATTAATAATTTCTATTCATTTTTTTAAAGATAGGAAACTGAAAGTATGCTCAGTGCAAAAGCTTGTACACTATACCAATAATGACTGCCATTTTTAAAACATGGACTTTATTTTTCTTTATAAGACATTTTCAAAACATGGATAATCAATCTCTGGCAGGGATATTCAGGAAAAATTTTAGCATCTTGCCAAAATCCATATAATCTACTGATTTGGATTGAATGAAAAAGCAAAATCATGTTAACTTGCAAGATTCATTTAAGTCATAAATCACTGTCTATGCTGTGTGATATACAAATTCTTAGTCAAACCTCAGCCTCAGCAAAGTTTCCCTGAAGTCTCTTGAGTAGCCCCAAGGCCCTTCAGTTAAGTCATTCCTGTACCTGACGAAGGGACAAAAAATGGTTATTTAAGAACTTCTGGGTGCAGAAAAGTATGGCATAGTCAGTATTTGGCATTCAGTGGCAGGGCATAGGCAACAAACTGGACAAGACCAGCAATGAAGCAGTGGTTTTGTCTGGCTGATTGTCTCTAGAACTGACTAAAGAATATTCATAAACTGTGAGATAATTGACTAGGGAATTAGCTATGCTGCTCCCTTGAAAATTTATATTAAACATAAAACCCAACCTAAGGCATTTTCATAAGAACCTCCATAAACCTACATAAATATGTTCCCTGTGAGGATTATTATACAACTTAGAGTGAGTGTCTTGATTTGAGGCACTCGTGTTTTTATTGAAGTTATTCTAAGCTATTCTATCCTTAAATTCAATTTTAGATTGAAAGGTAAGTTGTAATGGTTAAAAAAAAATGAATCAATTGCACAACTGCAAATTGCTTATGTTTTTTTCACGGAAAAGTAGTAAACTATTGCTCATTTTGAAAATAAAGGGCTGAGGGAAAATTAGTCTTTGAAAATGCTGCCCTATATTTTCAAATGTTGATCACCAGCGAAATTAGAGCACAACTTTTTTTTCCTTTCCTTTTTAGTCACTCTAGACAATTCCTTTCTAGCCTGCTATATAAATATTGTAGTTTGTTCATTTTTGGAAGGTTTCGCATTTCATCAGGGCTTGGCATCATTTTATTTCTTATAAGATTCATTCCTTGACCATTGTGTCAAGGTATTTGTGGCATTATTTGATATGCTGTAAAAGGAGTGCTTGATTAGTAAATATTAAAGTCACATACTCTGAGATTAAGCTCTTTAAAGTCCAATATTAAAAATATTTTACAATGGTGAAGTTTTACTAATGTCACTGAAGTTTTATTAATGCAGAATTATACTTTATAAAAAAAGATCAGAATCAGACTATATGCCACATCTTCTCCTGATCCTTGTGTATTTTTTTCTTTGTCCTGTAGATACGTTTTTGGATTGTCATATTTATTAATAAAATATCATTTTGAAATACATTTTGATTAAATTCAACTCCAAAATCCCTTTCATTATATAAAAAGAGAAACAAATGGAATGGTAAAGGCATAAGATACTTGGCTCACATACCTAACTGTGGAAACAAGAAGGCAAGTCTTTTGTATTTAGTTTTGCTTAGAAAATTGATAACAAGTTTGGAAAGAAAACAATGCAGTCTAGAGGAATACTGTAGCCACACTTAAAAGGGTCATGATTGCACAGGATTGAAAGGTATGTAAGGTTTTATGTGTAGCAATATTCTTTTCCCTTTCATGTGTTTATGCTCCAGGGATTTTAGATACGAACATTACTGAAAACAAACCAGCTGCCTAAGATTTAGATAGCAGCAGTGAAAGATTTCCTATGTTAAAAATGAAATGAAGGACTAGTTTCATGTTGCAAACTATATAATCACAGCTCATTTTGTGGTTGAGATAAATTTATCCTCCCATTGTCTTAGAGTAGAGAGGATTGGAAATAGTTTGATAAAACAAAGGTTCATGGGCACATTAGGGTTTGACAAACTTTCACTGGATTTCATTCACTTGCTGGTTTCTTAGCTTCGTAGAGGGCTAGAGAGAAACTCATCCTTGTAGGGTCCAAGGATTGGGAGGGTAGTATGGCCAGACATACTGTCTCTCACCTGGGGACCCCAGAATCATGTGCCATATTTTCCAGAATTGAATTTATTTGCAATTTTGATTTCATAGTAAATTTTGCAAAACGTAATAGTGCTCTGTATTGGAACACAAGCCAAATTATGAAATACTGAAATGTCTTACAAACTGGAAATTCCAAGCTGCAGCCACTTCATCTTTGATAAACAGTAGTGACATATTTTTATGGCAGATTTTCAGGGAAAATGACAGGATTTGGCCTCTCAAGATGAAGATTATCATTTTTGTGTCCTAGCAGGACACTCTGCAGACAGAAGAAACAATCTGTGTTTTGCCCCTATATTATTTGTTTTCAGTGCATGGTCATACCATTGAATTCAAAGGACAAAGTTGTACCTTTAGGCATAGTCTTTAGCAGGGACTGGTACAGGGGCAGATATGGGGTGGGGGATGGGGGTGCAGTGGCACACTACTACCTTGCTTTAATGCCTTGTCCACCCACAGTTTAAAACAAAGTGCCTGGCAGTGACAGCAGCATTTCTATTCCAGCAGTAGTATGGGAGTTGAGTCACTTGACTTTGTGAATCATAATCTGCCTGGTTCCTTCTAAACTCTTCATTCCACAGGTGTTAACAACCCTCTCTCCTTTCTTAATGGTCTTAATGTTCCACTAATGTAGCTAAACGTTTTGCAGTTCTGCAGTCTGCTAGCTGCTCCTGGTAATGTAGCTCTTATTTCTTAGCCCTGCAGACAATTTTTAACTCTAACTAAAAATATTAATTCAGGTGTGCAATGTTAACTCAGGTGAACATTAACTTATGTGGAAATAACTTTCAGTGAAGTACTGAATTCAAAGATGTTCAAGAAAGCTTGTTTTGTTTTATGGATCTCAAAGAAATGTACATTTAAATCCCATGACTACAGGACTAAAGAAACAACATCTTTGAGTATTTTTTTGCCTAGTTCATATATATATATATATATATATATATATATATTTGCTTCAACCTTAAAACTGAAAAATATAGCCTTAGTTTCTTTTTACCTGGAGAAAACCTTGTGTTGTATTATATGTGATGATGTACCACACCATTTGTACCCACCTTTTCGAAATCCTAGATTCACCCACAGACTGGTATATTGTGCAGGCAACCACAAGTAACTACTCTAAGGTACAATTGCTTCCCCTTGAAACCTGCAACACCTTCACACACCCTTTGTTCTTTTCTGTTAGAGAGGGAGAGTAGCAGGTATGCACTGGGGAATCTTCATTCTTCTTCCCCTCCCCCCTATTTCTAAGATCACACAAACAATAGGAAAAATTAACTGAATAAACCCAGTACAGTAAAAGCTGCCTTAACTGGCACCTTACAATCCAGCATGCTCTATTAACTGGCATGCCAGCTTGTAAAAGTGAAACTGGAAGTGCCCACTGTGGCACTTCAGGTTTCGCAGAGTCCCCATGGCCCGGGGCATAGCAGGCTGTGCAGGGCCCACCTCCCTGTCCCTTAGGGCCTGTGGGAGGGTCAGCAATGTGGTGGGAGGGGCGGTGACACCCCAGATGCCGCAGGAGAAGCAGTGGCTCAAACAGGCAAAGAGGTCGGTTTGGGACTCTCAATTGACTGGCATATTTTGTTATCTGGCACCCCCAATTCCCTATGGGTGCTGGATAGCAAAGCTTTTGCTGTATTGTAAAAAATGAGCTAGCTCCTCAGCTTTGCCAATTAGTATGGCCATGCTGCCTTCAGTGCAGCTATGGCAATTAACACCAGCTGACGATCTGTCCCAAAGCATTTATGTTCTCTTCCCTAACCAAAACTTGTTACAGTAGTTCAGAAATCATCAGGGAGCTGTGTGGCTTTTGTTTGTTTTAAGTCCAGTGTACCTACTTTAGGGGCAATACAATAATTGCAGTGTGACAGGGGGCTGTCTCAAGGCTAGTCACAATGTCGGCCTGCCCATTTGTCTAGGGCAGTCCACCCACCTGACTTGTCTGCCATGCCTTTGATGTAATTAATAAGTGTTGAAGAGGGAGACTGCCCATTTACTGCCTGATACCAAAGGCATAATACATGGCTCTGAACCTCCAGGTCCTTGCAGCAACTGCTGGCTCTACTGCTCAGGGCCTACTCTTATTCTCCAGCAGCAAGGCCCTTCTTCCAATCAGGTGGCCTCCTGCTGCCCATGTGACTCTCCTGATGAGCAGTGCAGTCACCTTCAGGCTGATCTGCTGCTTGCTCAGGCCCTTAAAGTGGCAGGCACCAAAGCTGCCCTGCTACATGGAGTCTAAGACAAATAGCATATACAAGGCAAAGTATTATCCAAATGGAATTTTACTGTTAAATAAGGGTTCACAAGCAGTGAGAACAAATTTAACTTCTACATGAGGGAAGGTAACTGTCAAACAATGGATTGCTTTGCCTAATAAAGTAAAGTTGAATGATTTAAATACACACTCCCATTCTAATTTTTCCCCAATGATTTGCCTGTCAGTCATTTCCTTTTTAACTCTGTTTGTGCTCCCTTACTGATTTCTTTCTGTTTAAGCTATTTTCTTCTTTTGTACAACTCTATATACTGTATTCTGGTATTCTTCCTTTAGCTCATTGACCTTTTTGACCGATACGTTCTTTGACTCCTTCTTCCATTCAAATATTACTGAGATGCTAATCACAGACACTCAAAACAAGTGGTTATTATAATAAATGACTTTCTGCAATTGACTTTATCATCAACCAAGGTAAATTTACTTTGTCAAATGGAGCAAAAGGGTCAGATTCTTGCCCAACCCCTTTTCCTTTCTATATGGTATACTAAATTGGCTTCCAGAACTTAAAAAAAAAGCATGGAAAAGTTTTAAAAACTGAACAAAGACTAAAGGAATAGAAAGCTATGCAAGAGATCAGCAGGAAGGAGTCCAATCTCTGAGGGCATGAGATAACTTCCAACTATTCATCCTTTCTTGGTGCAGGATTTTCAGCTTGCTGCTTTTCTTCTCTTTTTTGTGTGTCCAGAATACTTTTTCAGCTTATCACTATGATTCTGGTTTCTCTCTTTTTATTTTTTTTTCATTTTTCAACGTCTTTCCTTTTTTAGCCCTAATTGATAATAGAGAAGAACAATACTTTTGAACCAAACTTTAGGGAAACATTATCCTGTACATGAGAAATGTATCAGCTCCCTGTGGTTCCCCTTGAGCAAGGTACTGATGCGGTTATTACATTCTGAAAGTTGGATACCTGTTTCAGTAGGTTGCTGACTTCCAGCAGTGTTCTTTTTCCTTCAGAAAGCATTCCTATCCAGGAATGAACGTAATCCTATGCTTCAATTTAACCATAAATTGACTTTTCCTCCTTGAAGTATAGCAGAAACTGATACCCTTTCAGACATAACTGTGTGACTTAGAAGAACATTGTATTCATTCATGATTTCTAGATGGTCACGGCTTTAAGAATACATACTTGCTAGCTATCATCTTCTGCTTGTACAGTTGTGAGACGAAATGGTCATCTGCTTTGTGTTTTTCTCCACCAAAGTACAATGAAATTATACAGTGATTTATTGTATAGTGTGCACTAGTGGAAAAGCCATGTTATGAGGAAGAGGTTATAGAATCAGAGTAATAGATTCCAATTATGAATCAAATTATACTTTTTTCTATGCTAAAATGATTGCCTGCTCCTGTTATTGGTAATCTCCTTTTTCCATTCTCTGGTACCATTTTTAATGTATTTGCTGATATCAGAGAAAATATTTGCAGCTACTTAAAAGCAATACCAATCAACCTAGTTGATTGAAGCCTAGTCATTTTAAATACTAAGTAAAAAGTTATTTTCTGTACTATACCAGCCCTTGAGTCTCCCACCAACTACATGCCTTCACAATGCACTTCCTAATTTAGTTTTTTTTTCACTTGACTGGTGATGAAAAAAACACTTTTCAAACAATTGCAGATGACTGTCCAACTGGGCAAAGTACACAGTAACACTGAATATATGTAGTGCAAGTAAAATACCAAGAGCAAACCAGCTTCCAAATTAAAGATCTATACTTTTGTTTTCTAATGCCTTTCAGTGACATCAGTATTTAGTGTGACTCGCACTTAAAAGTTTTCCTAAGCTAGCTATATCAGTGATGAAAAAATAAATTCATGCATCAATGCCTGTAAGCATCCTGGTATAGATGTAGTTGTACTGGCAAGAAATTTATTTTTTGCTGATGAAACGTACTTCCCCAAGGAAACTGCTCCCCCACTAGCCAGCTTTGCTAATACCACTCTAGCAGTACAACTATGCCACCAAACACGTTCTAGTCTAGCCAAGCCCTCAAGTATAGGCAAAAATAGACAATCATCACAATCCTTCAAAGCATCCCATGACCCTGACTTTCCAATTATGACTGTGCATATCCACTAGTTTGAGAATTGTCTTTTTTGTAATGTCAACTGTGATGCACAATAATTAAAAAAACTGGAAACAAACAAACAAAAAAATCAGTAGTACCAAGGGAAACCTTACCCCCCGCAACACAGACAGACACAGACACACACGCACACACTTTCACTTGGTTTTGGAAATAAATTTTGTATAGAATTTTCAAAAGAACTTAGCTGACATACAAGCCAGAGCCCTGTTTTAAATAAGACTTCACCCAGATGCTCAAAAGCACTCCACATCTGCCATCCAACCCCACAGGTATCCTAGTTTCTGTTAAAGGAACGTGAGCAAAACACCAAACTTGAAAGGATTGTGCAACTAATTAGTTTGGAACTAAGTCACAATACTGAAACCTTGTGTCCTAAAGCAGGTTTCTCAACATATATGCCTCAGCCCATCCTATCTATAGTATAGTAGGCATATTCTATATATAGTAGGCATCTATATAGACTATATATAGTAGGCATCTATATATAGTAGGCATAGTAAGTTAGGCTTATAATCAGTACAGCCCAGTTTTTGGGGGGCTGGTCTCTTTGTTTGATAAATTAGTGTCTTATTATGTGCAATAACCAATTTTTAAGAGGGAGACCAGTTTTAACAACCTTTGAGGATCTAGTACAGGGGTGGGCAATTATTTCAGGAGGGCTGCTTACCAAGTTTTACCCTCCCCCTGGTCGCCATGTTGTGACTGGAAGTGCTTTCCCCTAACTCCTGACCTTTGCCACCAGAAGTCCCTCCCCTTACCCCCCCAGAAGTGCTTGTTCCAGTAAGTGGCTTTGCTGTCTTGGAACCAGAAAAATACCAAAGTATGTTCTAAAAAGCAAACGTTTACAATATTCATTAACTTGATTTCAAAAAATATTTTTGTCCTGATATACATGTACTGGTGTGCGCCTTGTGCTTCCATGGTTTGGCAATGCAGCCAGGAGCCATATGGTGCTGGAGCACTGTGCAAGCAGGGAAGTAGGGAAATGGCTGGGGGTGCGGTGGGGTGGG
>NW_017729022.1:42526173-42536271 GCF_001723915.1 Gavialis gangeticus
TGTCTCCTGCTGCCAGCTCCCCCTGGGTCCTACTGTCCCTGGCTCCTGTCATCTTAGAAAATTAATATTTATTTAGGGGCCTCGCAGAATGGATAGAATGCAGACAGATATGGCAAGAGGGCTGTATTTTGCTTGCCCATGATCTCGTACCTAGACATTTCAAGCAGACTCTGAAAAGTATTTTAAGTCCCATTTTTTCCCCAATGAGCCCACTTAGCTTTGAGGAGCTAAACCTTATGCATTTTAGGAAATTTGTACATTGAACCTAAATTTGTGTTTCCATTGCTGCCTTACAAGTTTCTATCATGTCTTTAGGTGAGGTACCTTGGCTTTCCTGTTCTGTTAGAACAATAAATAGACTGTAGTATTAACAAGTTTCATGGTGTGCAGTAATTTATCTGAACCTATGTATAGCATTAGTTTCTATCTTTTAAAAATTTTATTACATGTATTAGTCAGCCTGTGTAGTCATGTTGAGCTTGACCTTGATCCTGCTGAAGTCAACTTTAAAACTTCTCTTTATTCTAGCAGGAGCAAGAGCACTTCATGGCAGATTTTTTTTTCTTAGCAAGCCTATGTGGAAGATGTCTTTCCAGAGCCCAGAATGGACTAGTATTTTGTGTTTGATGGTATTACAGAAAATTTCCTGAATATTAGGATAAGCATTGTGGATACATTCCTAAATATTTAATGCATTTCTGTTACCATAATTCTTCATTTCTGATATGTCAGCATGATGTCATTAAGGAAAAACTTATATCATTCCCACAAAAATAAACTGTTCAGTTTTATTTGTTACTTTGACAGGCTTTCCATAAAAATATAATAAGCATTCATGGCTATTTTATATGCTGTACTGTAGCAAATGATGGTATCTCCTTCCACTATGAATCATAATCACAAGGCACTGCAAGCTCTTTAACATGAAAGCACAAAATAAGCGGGCCTACTGCTATGCATGAAAAGATGCATAAATGTTCTGGGTGATGAGAGCTGATTGTGAGGGCTGGAAAAACCTGCAGGGCAAGAGAATCAAGAGTGGCATGGAGAGAATAACTTATAGAAAAAGCGTATAGCATTCAAGTGTCACATCTATAGATTTTTCAGCCATTCAAATCAGTTTTGTAACTGGGATGAGATTCTATATGGCTTAGAGACCCATTGAAAAGATAATAGTTCTTCAAATTTTAACTTCTCTTTAGACTCATTTTCATTTCTAAAAAACACTTTACATTTTCAATAGGGATTTTGTATAGAAGCAGGCATGAGACCTGTACTTTGCATACACCAGATACTGTGTGAATGGAGTTGCTAAATAACCTGAAGCCTAGTATAGCACTGGAAAGTGGTTACCTATGGGAACCATAAAGGTGCTAGGCAGTGAAAAATTTAAGTTGAGGGAAGATTCCTTCATAAAATGCAACAAGAAAGTTTGGGTATAATATAAAGAAATAACTGAAAAAAGTCACCAGGGAGCTGCCAGTCAATTTAAACAGAAAGCTGCCCACTGGTAGGGGGAGCAACTTGATGTTGTATGTGGACATCTGGAAAAAAAAAAAAAGCAGGGTAGGGGGGATGGGCAAAGAGCCAGGTTCAAAAAGTATGTAGGGACCTTCTGATTTAATGGCTTTCAATGAAACTAGTGGAAGTTTCAGACTCTGAATCTAACCTCCAAAAATGAATTTATGCTGCTGTGAGCTGGTGGCTTCTGCAGCTAGACTTACACTGATAGTGTGCATAGGACAGCAAGATTTCATTTAGAAGCCTTGGGAATCATGGCTGGGTTACAAAAACCTTGAGATAGTGAATGGGACAAATGAAGTTATCTGGACTGGACCAGATTTCAATTTCATATATACCAATATAAATACACACTAACTGCTTTGCACTTACATTTCCTAGCTTTAAGTTTGATCGACACCAGACAACTGTTGGAGGAAGAGCTGCCTGGAAAATTCCAACTATGATTTTATTCTTTTCATATATGACAATACAGAGCTATGACCACTCTGAAAAGTTGTTAAAGCGCCTCAAAGGGAAATTAAACAGAGCCTAGTATCTAAAATGAGCAACAGAAAAAGTTGACTCCTTATAAAAATGTCAGTTTACACTGTTTCAACTTCCACATACTTTGCTTTGCCTGATGACCCCGGGTGACGCATCAGGTCATACATGTTAAGGAATGACTCCACAAGTAAGTGTGACAGAAGCAAAGATAATGCATTTGCTACTGATCTTGTCTGAAAGTGCCATAACAACCTGAAGGCATATTGCTCAGCCGATGATTTTGTGAGCAAATGCAACACAACCTCCTCTGATAGCACAGTTAGACACTGAAACCCTGTAACAAAGAGTGAGTAATGACTATTATTTTCTTGGTCTGTGAGTTCCGTTTGGGCACAAGGGAATTTAAAGAAAATTGTAGGATCACAGGAGGCCTTCTGTAGTCTTCATGAGGAGAACTCCCTGTATTGACTCCCACAATGGCAGCCTCCTGTGCCACTATTAGTGGAACTACTAAGCAGCAATTTTACATCATGACACCACAACAATCTATGATATTTCAGCTTCACAGATTTTTTTTTGCATGTTTGTTTTTTCTGTGCAATCTTACCTTTCCAGCACATTGTCAAAGACTAGTACACTGTAACAAACTGTGAGTTTCAAGAGCATCGTGATTTGGGTAAAACAAGGAAAATCATGAAAAAGAAAAAGAAACATGTTTTTCTTTCTGCTTTGGAGTCACAAAGGAAGTGGGATTAGAAGAGCATGTACCTGTCTCCAATGCCACTGTGGGCTATCAAATCTTGTGTACTGCTATCCAGCAAAATAAACACAGAGAAATGTGTTTTTAAAGTGGACTGGCTGGGACTTTATGTACTGACATGAGTATATGAATAATTTAATTCATTCTCCATGCTTATAGTGGTAATATAATGGATGCAGTAAGTTTCAGAATACTTTCACAGGTTTCATTTGTGAAATAAAAGTCAGTAGCAAATGTAGATGCTTAGAGTAACTAGATTTACAAAGGAAAGAAGTCTAAGCATGTGCTTAGCTTTATGCATATGTGTTGCTTTCCTTGAGTTTAATATTTAGAAGATTTTAACATTAAAGCCCCTTGTAATAGGTCGCCCTCCCCAGCACCATCTTTCATGTTATCCACGCCTCATGTGGGGCACACTTGGAGTCCCCTTTAAGGCTCCTGTGTCCTGCTCTCTAGTCACCTGCCATCTCTTGATGGAAATTATTATATTGATGTTCTTGTAAAGACTGTCTATTGTATTTTGTATGTTGGGGGTCTTCCACCTCCATGGGCCTTGACCCCTGTCTTTCTCTAGACAAGCCTCCCTGTCTAAACCCACTCTTAGCGTGTCCATGCGGGATACCGCCTGTTCCCCTAGTTCTCGCCTGCCACGACTTCAATCTTATTAAAGAAATGGGGAGGGAAGAGACGTTGCAATGATCAGTACCTATGGAAGGACCACACTAGGTCTATTTCATAATCTAGGTGCTTTTTTCTTTTACAGAGAACCGGATGGGAGGCAGCAGCTCGTCCGGGTTGTTCCTGGGATCACCCCAGTGCTCCGAAGAGAATCCCCGGCACCTTAATTAGTACTGTAAGTGTCAAAAGGTGTCTCACCAGCTTGTGGCTGTGTCCTCAATCAGCCTCCACAGGGTCCCGTCTGAGTTCTATGCCCTGTGTAGGGTGCCCCGGGCTCTCTCTTCTTATTCAGGTTACTTGCCATAACCCCCGGCACTCGCAGTCCATGTCCGCTCCCAAAACTAAAGAGAAAGTAAAGAGAAAAAAGGGTTTTCTTTCTTTTCTCATGTCTTGGCTCCCTGCCACTAATTACCTCATTAACAGCTCATTATGGGCGCTGCCCAGTCTCTTTTGCTGTGTGCTCATGCTGTGCTAGCATTGCTTTCCGGGAGTTTGCCCATGGTCAAGTCCACAGATCTCAGCCCCAGCTTCCCTCTCCCCTCGAGTCCTGGGTGCTGGGCCAGGTCTATTCAGGGGTCTGGGATGGTGACCCCCCCCCCTTTGGCTTCCGAGTTGCCTCACTGCGTCCCTGCATGAAGCCGTGGCTTCTCCCTGTGCAGCAGCTCAGGGACATTATCACTGCCAGCTGCTGGGATTTCTCAAGTAATAGGGCTCCAGTTGGGAACCTTGTTACACCTACCAAATAGGGTTCAACTCTGAGGCCTAGCCTTTTCTTGTTTTGAGGCTCATGGCCCTCCTTTCTGCTCCAATCTGGAGCCCAGCCTCCCGGGCCCAGAAGCCCAGCCACCAGCCCCACAGCCAGGGGGCAGCAAGTTTAAGGCCAGGGAACAGCCCCGGACCCACACTGCCCCAGTCCAAAGTAAAACAAAAACTGTACCTTAAGTGCACCAGACCACCCTAGCCTTTTAGGATCATGCCCTCTGGCACCAGGGTCTGTACACCTTAAAATCATGCACCCACACTGACACTGGGGCCTATGTATCCTGAGTACTGTGCCTTCTCTGGTGCTGGGTTCAGTGCAACCCAAAATCTTGTGCCCACACTGGTGCCGGGTCCCCACGCTGTAGTGGAGTCCCATTGAGGCCTTCTCCTTCCCCAAAACCTCATCCAAATGACCAGTCTTATTCAACAACAACAACAACAAAATAGGAACAGTCCTGTCCATGGGAAATAACCACCACCCAGAGACATGTGAGTAAAGAAGGCAGCATGCCAGCTTACATTTACTCAGGGTTCATGCTTCAGCTCCCCACCGTCAGCTACAGTCCTTCCTTTGGGGTTGCTGCTGTCTCTCTGGGGTCCTCCATAGTTCCCCTCCTCCAGCCTTTGGACTGTTCATCAAGACTCTCTGTGGAGCTCTGGGACACACTCCTTTCCCTTTGGCTGCTAGCCTCTACTACCACTCAGCCAAGGGTTTTTATAATCCTGGCCTGCTCCTTCCTGTCAGCTGACTAACTGGCCAGGCTCAGCTTTTAACCCCTGACTTACCAGCACTCTGTGCCCAGAATGTTCTGGCCTTAAAGGTGCTGTCCTGTCTTCTGGTGACAGAGCCAGGGTTCCCTGTTACACCCCTATTATATTCAGGACTGCCAGTCAGTTCAATGTGCATGGCGCAACCTTGTTCCCACAGTCAACAGTACAAACAATGAAGTAAGCAAGCACGCAAACCACAACAAGACCTGAAATCAGCTGTCTTTCCTGACCTTGACAAGGGCAACTCAGGCCTTGGTCTTCTCTCTCAGCCCACAACCTCCTCTCTTCTTTCCCTTGCACTCTGGTGCTGGAGTTCATAACTCTCTTTGTGCATGCTCTCTCATTTACTAGTCATCAGTTGCAGCCAGCTGGCTCCCAGCCTTCCAGCCAGGCAAACAATTAACCACTAACCACCTGTCACTAACTTTCAGCCTCCTAATAGGTGAGCACCTCCTTACACCATGTTAAGAAAATTCAAGTGATCTATCTTTCATTCAGTTTTCATGCTCCCATGACCTGCAGATGGGACAAAAGCAAAACCTGAGAGAAGATGAGGTAATAACTTGGGGCAATTGGGGAGAGAATAGAATGGGAGTATAGGAAACACTTGGTATTCATGGGTTCAGCATTTGCAGTTTCAAATATTCATGAATGCCAAACCCACATTTTAAATGCACTTTAAATACACCTCAGGAGCTCTGCACTTGCCGCTGCCAGGCTCCCACCAACACTGCTGGATTCCCACTGCCGCTGAATGGCAAGGGTAACCTGTATAGAAAGGCATAAAGGGAATGGAAACTTGAGTATCATCAGCTCTGGGACTCTCAGCCACAGCAGTGAATGGTACATCCCGAGGTGCTGGGAGCAACATCAGCTGAAAGGGCTCGCAGCTATGAGGGCATACCCTGCTACATGTGCAAATTAAATCTAAATAGAAACCAGCTATAAAGTTACTTTACATTGATCAGCTCTAACTTGATAGCTGGATACACCTTTTATTACATGATAGTTAATTTGGATGTGTAGCAATTCTAGATTAATGTGTAATTAACCAGTTAATTGCATAATGCATGCAATGTGTAGAGGGGGCCTTAGATGTACAGACCGAGAGAAGGAGACTGAAAGTGGGAACCAGCGGAGATGGCAAGTGTTATGTAAAAGAGAAAAGGAGAATGGAAACTGCGAGGTGGAAAAGAGAAAGATTTGAGGAAGGAAAGAAGAGGTACTGACTTGTCAAAAAGGCTGGAGACAAGGCAAGAAGGGATCAGGTGAACTTGGAATGTCTGAGCAAGGAGACAGGTGCTGGGGCCAGTAAGGGAAACCTGGGACTGGGAGGAGAAATGAGGAAGTCCAGAGGAGTTGGGAATGAGAAGCCTGAGGAACAGAGATTGGGTTTTGGTATGTAAAGGGAATGGGACAAGGACAAGCAGTAGCAAAAAAACCCCAAACTGAAAAATGATGGATAGGAGGGAACATGATGGAATGTGTCACGTATGGGGAGAATAGCAAGAGGTTATGCATCTGAAACAATCTAATTCCCACCAGGTTGTAGGATGAAATCCAATACTCCTGAGTCTCACAATTTGTCCACTGTCACCAATTCTCCTTGCAAACCTAGGCAAAATGTCCAATCCCTACCTAGTGCTAGTCAACACAGATGACAAACTAATATGGTCATCAATTACACCCTTAACTCAAGTGATAGAGGCATGTGTATACTATTTTTCTCCATAGGGATATTCTCTTAAACAGCACAGGCTGGATCTGCTCTGAGAATGAATCAGAGTTCTGTAGCGAGAGAGATTGCAGAGTGAGGCCACAGAAAAAGACAGAGTAGTTAAGTGTTAAGATAGTTAACTCTCCCTCCACTTCTACCAAATTTGATATAGTGTGGGGCAAATCATTTATACCAAACTATTCATAGGTTGTGACTAATTTTTTTTTTATTTCTCACTTTCTAGGTGCCTAATTTGAGACTTTTTGGTGACTGACCTGCAGGAGTGGTAAGTAATTACAGCTACTACTGAAGTCAAAAGAAGTTGTTCTTTAAAAATGCAAATGCTATACAAGGCTAACTACTCAGAAAAGTCATCTTTTTGGCATCTCAGGATTGGGGACCCAAAAATCTGTGGATACCTGAGACATTAATTTCTCTCTGCCCTAACCCCCCAGCTATAAACTAGGATACTTACCTTCTCTCCTCACCTACTTTTTGTGGAAATTAATTAATGTTTTTGAACCACTCAAATTATAGTGGAAAGTCCCATGAAGAAATTATTAATTCCATCTTCAAAGCTGTGTTTGAATGGTGTGCAATAAATAAATTACAGGGCCACACATGTATCAAGAGAACATGTTAAAAAGCCATTCTTTAATTGAACACTATTATTCTGTGGACTGAATGAGGCAGGAATTGTGTGTGTGGAAGAAACAGGCTGTGGCAACACAACTGAATTCTTAATGCATATACAAAAAGGAGTAGAATTAATGTTGCATGGAAAACCTTAGTACCAGCATTTTCTTACTTTGGAGAACTCTACTTTGCAATTTAATAATATTCTTTTTACATAGTTCGTATGTAATATATTAATGTATAAGGTCTTGATCCTTCCCACCTGTAGAAAAGCTCTTAAGCATGTTACTGATTCCATTGGCTTTAGCTGTTGCTTCACATTTAATGAAGCAACATGATACTTTATCCATGGGAATACTTCAGTACTTATAGATAAATTTCAGCTTAAATGATTTGCTAGATTCAGTTACATAGCTCCCAGTGGAGTCAACATGAGCAGTACAAGCATGGAAAATTTAGCAAACTACTATAGAGGGAGGCATTCAAAAGGATGTGCATGGCTGTCAGAACTGAATGATTGAAATGTAAAAACATAAATCTATCTATGGCAACTGCATATTTAAGGAGAAAACACTTTGCATTTTTTTTTCCTAGAAGAGGATTCAAAAGTTACCATTTAAAACAATCCTGTTGCTAAATAATTTACATATGATGCAATTTTACCTTCTCAGGGCAAGCCTGGATCTCCTGTATTAGATATTTTGGGTTTCTCTATAGAAATCTAGAAAAGGAATTAGTGTTATCACTCTTCCTATATACTTGCACCTATAGGGAACTGGATTGAGAAGGAAAAACCTCTTAGGATTGAAAAAAAAAAAGCTACACTCAGGAAACATATAATACCATACAAGTAATTGCTACATTTGGACATTTTTCATTCACCTAGATGAAAAACAGTAAAGTCTACTGACTAAGACTGAAGGGGCTTTATTTAACCTCTGTCTGTATTAGTGGCCTGCTAGTTAACATTTAACCAGATGATTTCCCAAATTGTAACTCAGTTTCCCCATGTGTGAAATACTGATTACATAGTACGATCTAAAAATGAAAAGTTCTTTTTTTAAAGGAAAGTATTTTTGCATTCAATTCTAATATACATAATGAAATCAGATATTCTGCTTTGAATTAAAATGGTATGTGCTGGTTTCATTGGTTGGTGCATTTATGGTTGTTTCGTTGACCCTTCCCTTCCTTCCACTGTCACTTTTACATATTAGAAAGACATGCACATATGGCTTTGCATCTGTGGGTCTATCCTTCATTTTCCACTGTGGCTAAGATTCCAGGCACATGTAGCTCTGAACAGAGCTGTCCAAGGAGCTGCTTATACAGCATCACTTTTCAGTTCAAATAAAATACAGCAGCAAAATTTTGAAAATATGTCCTCTAGCATCACTTTTTAATAAAACCAAGTCACATTAATGAATAGCACTGGCAGCTTTGTCTCTCCTTTTCCCTCTGAAGCTCTTTCAAGATGTGATCTTACAGTGATAACAAAAGGTGCAAGCTCTTATCATGGTTGGTAGCATTGGTAGCCATGTCATTCATTGCCACAGCAGGGACCCCAGAATATGCCTGAGATGGTGAATCATCAACCAAAAAATTCAAAGTTAACACTGACATAACATGCTTAGTTCACATTCACAGTGAGCCCTTTTCAGCACAAAGGCAAAACGCCACATACGAAGGGAGACAGGTATAACTTTTGTAATTCTGGTAAAAACCCAGATATTATTCTTGATGATAACTGCAAATTAATAACAGAAAACATTGAATACTACATACTTTTGAAACAAAGAATGAATGGTATATCATAGAACAAATTACTTTTTGATTTTGTACTTCATTTTTGCTAGTGCCAGTCAGACTCATCAACAGTACAAGTTTATTTTTTACATATTGCAAGCCATTAGTTGCCAAATTCTTTAAATCTTGGGGGCCCCTCCCTTCCACAGCAATAAAAACAATTGCATCGTGCATCTGCTATATTCGAAGCACAACGTAGAGGAAAATTTCCTTAGTGGTGGTTCAGTTCTGTCTCCCTATGCAGTTCAGAACGCCAAGCAGTCTCATCCAGTGCCAAATTCTAACTGATCAGGATCATATTACAGGAGCCTCTGCACAACTCAGCAGTGGGCTTCAATTGGCTCCAAACCATACTCTCCTCCCCCCACTCCGCTAGTCCTGAGATGAGTAAGTCTAAGCGAATGATAAAGGAATTTGAGACACAGAAAAGGTTAAAGCAGTGGTTGTCAACCCCTAGGGGTACTTAAAAAGGCCATAGGGGGTATGCAGAACTGATGTGGCCCATAATGTGGCTGGTAAGTGCCGTGTGCATGCATGCAGCCACAGCGCAGAATGCAGGTGACCAGGAGCACAGCTTGACAGTGTGGAGAGCAACCAGGTCTGGCTGATAAGTCTGTTGTAAGGGAAGGGGCATGGAGGGGTGGGGTCAGGGGCTGTCTAGCCAGGGCGGGGGTGTGGGACTGAGCTGTGCACATGGGGTGGCTGCCACCGTAACACACAACCTAGGAGGGCATGGGGGGCATGTACCCCCGGATATGCACACAGGGTGGGGTGGGCTGCTGCTGCGGGCTGGGGCTGTGCTGGGTTCTTCACAGCAGGGCTGTTGAGCTGGGCTGTACTCGGGGCGAGTGGTGGCAGCACCAGGAGTGGGGGTTGGAGGGACCATGACAAATACTGGAGTGACTGCAGCCCCTCCTGTAGCCCCTCTCCCAACACCACTGCTATCCGCCCTGAGTGCAGC
>NW_017729022.1:42536342-42541878 GCF_001723915.1 Gavialis gangeticus
AGATGGGGAAAGGAGGGAAAAATGGGACTGAGCTGTGCACATGGGGTGGCTGCCACCGTAACACACAACCTAGGAGGGCATGGGGGGCATGTACCCCCGGATATGCACACAGGGTGGGGTGGGCTGCTGCTGCGGGCTGGGGCTGTGCTGGGTTCTTCACAGCAGGGCTGTTGAGCTGGGCTGTACTCGGGGCGAGTGGTGGCAGCACCAGGAGTGGGGGTTGGAGGGACCATGACAAATACTGGAGTGACTGCAGCCCCTCCTGTAGCCCCTCTCCCAACACCACTGCTATCCGCCCTGAGTGCAGCCCCAGCTTTACAGCACCTGCTCCAGCCCCACTCCCTCCTTCCCCACAGGGGCCTTGATCTCCCCACCCTTCCCCCACCTCTTAAAAACAAGAAAAATAATATAAAGGGGTACATGAGCTGAAACACTGACAGAAGGGGTACACTTGTTAAAAAAAGGTTGAAAACCCCTGGGTTAAAGTACAGCTGATCCAGTATAAATTGTAGCTGACAACCTATTTAAGTAAATTAATCTAATTCATGTAATACTAAAGTAATTATTTTACTACAGTCACTACAAGAAACCTAGGTTGATAAAATTAATACCTCTTTTGACCTTACTGTTTAAATTTATTAGGAACTTAAGCCCTCTTCCAATAATTTCCTCCCCCTCCCCAATCTAAATTGTAATTTCTGCAGACTGACTGACAGATAATTTCAGACTGATCTCTCTGCAGATTAATCTTAATTAAAAAAAAAAAACAAATCAAGATGTTTGGTAAGATTAAATCATGAAGATATCATAAATCTTTTATAACAACACTAGTCAAAGTCTACAGGAGAAAGAATAACAGCAGCTTCCTGGATCAGATTGTCTGTATACTGGCGCTAAAGTCTGTCATCATATGTAAAGTATTTTTTAAAAGACTGTGAAAGGAGAAGAGCTGGGCATGGAAAATGGCCCAGGGATCAGTCACCTTATACTTACCACAGGTGAAAGAAGGAACACAGCTAGAGCCAGGAACGCCCTGCCACATTTTCACAGCAAGTGCTCCTTCTGGATTGGTGGTGAGGGAGCCCAAAGCAGTACTTCGAGCCCTGGAGCAGGGCAGCCAAGGAGAGACTGCAGCAACCAAGGCGAGACTGCAGCATCCAAGGAGAGAGGATGCTGGAGGACTCTCTTGTCTGTGCCAGTCTGCGGCAAGCTGCAGTAAAGGGGTGCACAACAGCAGGCACAAGTGGTTGGAGGACCATTGATGAACACGGGGACCACAGACAGAACATCATGGCAACCCACCCAATGACAGATTGAAGCCCCAGACAGAAGTAGGTACCCCTGTGTATAGGTCACATGGCGGCACAGGAGCCCAAGCCTTCTGTGAGCAGGGCAGTAGAGCTAGCCAAGCATGAATTCAATCTCTTAAATTGATTTCCATGTTGAAGCTGTTAATGAATTAACAGAGAGGAGTAAACCCAGAATGAATGAAGGGACTTCAGCTGATACACCTTCTGAGATGGTGAAGGAATTAAGGCTGGAGTGGCCAAAATATGGCCCGCAGGCCAGATCTGACCCACCAGGCGGTTTCATCTGGCCCATAGGTGTCCACCAACTACTACCCCACCCAGCCCTTCTGCCCACAAGGGTGGGAGTGAGGCACCCACATATACACCCGCCCCCCCCAACATACCCCATTACACCTCACTGCCACCATTGTGTGAGGAAGGGCACAGCCCAACCCACATGCAGCTTCTGGGCTGGGTTGCTGCTGCCACTGCTGCAGCTACCAGGGAACCTGATCCCTCCAGCCACCAGGCAGGGAAGTGGGAGGACAGGGGTAAGGTGGGGAGCTGCAGCTGGGTGGGAATGCAGAGCATAGGGCTGGTAGCAGTGTGAAGCCTATACCTAGGGGGCAGCAGGACCATGGACCTCAGGTGGTCAAGGTGTGGGTGTTAGAGAGGATGAGGGTATGTAGATGGGGAGTGCCAGCACTGCACATGGGGGTAAGGAGAGCAGCCCAGCTGGCCCAGCTCTTGTGCAGGGCTCTGTGGCACATGTGCAGCTCCTACACTTGCACACCATCGGGGGAAGCCCCATGCAATGAAGACAGCTGCCTTCCTCACCTCCTGCCATGCAGGTCCAAGGACTCCACAGGGAAGCAGGGTCTGGGGCTCCCCCCCACATTTAGTGGAACCCCAGGACCTGTGCAGTGTGGAAGGCAACTGGCTCCATCTTGCAGGGCTTCCCTTGGGCACAAGTGTGGGAGCTGCACGTGCGCCCAGGGGAGTCCCACACAGCAGAAGCAGGCTGGCTGGGCTGCACTGCTCACTCACATGTGCAGCGCTGGCTGGAGCCATGCACTGCCAGTGGCAGTGTCTGTGCAAGGCACGAGTGCCCTGAGCACCTGCTGCCACTAGCACAGGCTATATGCCATGGAGGGTGGGGTGTGTGTGTGTGTGTGTGTGTGTGTGTGTGTGTGTGTGTGTGTGTGTGTGTGTGTGTGTGTGTGTGTGTGTGTGTGTGTGTGTGTAGGGGGAGGGGTGTCTTACACTCTGCATATCCCACACACCCTCATCCTACCCCCCACATATGTCTCCCAACATATTGCCCCACTGCACACACAGCCACGCCACCTCACAAACCCCTCATACACACCTCCCTCCACCCCTGCACCCCCAACCACACCCGACACTCAATATACAAGAGTAATACTGAGTTATTATGCAATCATCTCTATATACACTATGCAAACACAAATCATGACAAAAAATATTTTTGTAATAAAATTAAAATATGTTATAATAAGTGTTTGACTTGGTATACAATTTGGTTTTCTTCTGATTTCAAGATGGCAACCTTCCTCTCCCAAAAGGAATATTTCTGGGGACAAGGGGAGGGAATTCTGGTGGCAAAGGTCAGGGATTAGGGGTGGGACTTCTGGTTCCAAGATATTGACCAGGGGGCAGAGCACCTGCCAGGATGCAAGGCTATCCTTGTGGTCCTCGGCAGCTCACCAAAACTCATTAAGCAGACCTTCAGCTGAAATAAGTGCCAGCTCCTGAATTAAGTTGAAATTGATTTAAGTTGATTTACTTTTGAAGCTCAACTTAAATCAATTTAAATTAATTGATTGATAGAAGGGGATGTACCAAATGAATGAATGAACTTCAGTTGAGGTACCTTCAGAGATGGGTAATGAATTAATGGAATTGATTTAAGTTGATTTACCTGTGTTGTTCATCACTTGACAGAAGGGGATATACCCTGAATGAGCAGTGGGCTGAATAGGATTGAGTCACTGGTGGACTTAGGCATCCAGAGACTTACCTTGACCACATGTCCCCTCACAGGGGCCTCAACTCAGATATGCACTCCGGGCTTCCTGCCCTCATTAGGCTCCTCCACTCTGCCCCCTTCATTGGGGTAATTACTCCACCCCCTGACTGGGGCCACAGGGACTTAATGCCCCTTATGCCTCAGGTGTCTGTAAATGTGCCTGGACCTCACTCTTGGCCTGCCACTAGGCCTCACTCTGATTTAGGCTTTGAGTCTCAGGCCCTCCTGGACTCCTTGTTGTTGCCCAAGTCTGTTGCTTTCTCTTAGGGTGTGCTCCCCTAGCCTTTCCCCTCTACAGAGTCACTCACAAAACAGTAGGAGATGAGGCTTTAGGGTGTCCCATACTCACTTTTCACTAGAGAGGCACTGGTGTGCCATTTCCTGAGGACTGCCCCACCACAAACATCCTCACCACACTATCCTCCCCTAGTTTTAGGTCAGTCTCCAGGACCAACTGCAGGCCTACCTGCCCCAGTCTGTCTTTACTCCTCCAGGCCCCTGGATGTTCTTTTTGATCTGCTCTCTGTCCCAGGCACTCTATTGCAGCCTCCATTTCACAGTGTGCACCCAGTCACTGGTCCATCTCTCTCAGACCCCCTTCAACTTTTTCAACAAGTGTATCCCTTCTGTCTCAAAGTTTCAACTCATGTACCCCTTTATATTTTTTTCTTTATATTTTTTATATTAAGGGGTGGGGGTTTGGGGGGGAAGAGAGATCGAGGCTCCTGTGGTGAGGGAGATAGTGGGGCTGGGACTGTGGGGCAGGTGGCAGCAGCACTGGGAGAGGGGTTATGGGAGGGGCTGCAGCCACTCCAGCATTTGCCATGGTCCCCCAACCCCTGCTTCCAGTGCTGCCACCACCCACCCCAAGTACAGCCTGGCTCAACACCCCTGCCATAAAGAGCCCGGCACAGCCCCAGCCTGCAGCAGCAGCCTGCCCCCACCCCACATGCAGATACAGGGGCCCATGCCCCCCATGGACATGCGTAGCAGTGGGAGCCACCCGTCGTGCACATCCCACGTGGCAGTCCCATGCCCAACCTTGGCTGGGAAGCCCCTGCCCCAGTGCCACTTCCTCTCCCTTCGCAGGGGCCTCGATCTGCACCCCCCATGCTCCTTCTCACAACAGACTTACTAGTCAGACCCAGCTGATCTCCATGCTGTTGGGCTGTGCTACTGGTCACCTGCGTGCTGCACTGTGGCTGCATGCACACATGCACTTGGCATTTATCGGTCACATTATCTGCCACATCAGTTCTGCATACCTCCTATGGCCTTTTAAAATACCACTACCTTATAGGATGCCTTGATAACCACTGCCTTATCGGATGCCTCCCATCAAGAGGAGGAGCTTCAGCCTCCATGTTGGCTGACCCCTCCCATCTTTCAGCAATGATGTCCCTCTCATAGATGGGACCTTCAGCCTCTTCTAGGCTCTGGCCCTGCCTCTAGGCCAGTCAGGGTGCCAGTAGGTCTCCATAGCCCTGTCTGTCCCTCTCAGTAGGCTTCCACGCCCTTCAGCCTATCAGGCCTGCCCCCCTTACATTGCCTGGTCAAGAGTCTGAGGATATGTATAGCAGGAGTTGAGCTTCCTACTCAGCAAGGGCCCCACCCTAAAACCATCAACTCTCACCAGCCTTGTCCAGAGCCCCAGATCTTATGCCTGGCAGCCCTTTATTCCACTGGGCTCATCTGAGCCCCTAGCATCAGCCCCAGCCACTTCTAATCAGAGGCTTGCCTTGCCCCTCAGTAGGCCCACACACTGTAAGCACCTTCCCTAGGTTGGCCTTGCTCTCCCTAGATCCATAGCTTTTTTCCTAGGTCCCAAGGAACCTCCTCCTTCCCCACAGGTCCTACCCTTGACCCCTAGAATGTTTCTGGGAGCTGCAGATCTCAAGCTGGTGTTGTTACCTGAACAGCATCCATACAGCAACTGCTAACTCTACTCCTTAGGGCAAGGGTGGGCAAAATGCAGTCCACGGGCCAGATGCAGCCTGCCAGACCATTCTATCCAGCCTGTGGGGCCCCTAAAAATGTAGAAAATTAATATACAACTGCCCCTGACTGCCTGTCATGCAGCACTCAATGGCTTACCAAACTCAGTAAGCAGCCCTCCACCCGATATAATTGCCTGCCCCTGCCTTAGGGTCTGTTCTTATGCTGAGGCTGTGCAGCCCTGCACCAATCAGGCAGCCTG
>NW_017729022.1:42546878-42549383 GCF_001723915.1 Gavialis gangeticus
GCCCCTAAAAATGTAGAAAATTAATATACAACTGCCCCTGACTGCCTGTCATGCAGCACTCAATGGCTTACCAAACTCAGTAAGCAGCCCTCCACCCGATATAATTGCCTGCCCCTGCCTTAGGGTCTGTTCTTATGCTGAGGCTGTGCAGCCCTGCACCAATCAGGCAGCCTGCTTGTTGTCATATGACCTGATTAGCTGTACAGTCACTTGCAGGCTGCCTTACAGCCTGCTCAGGCCCTTAAAGTGGCAAGAGCCCACAGGTGCACCACCACACACCTCCCCCCTTAAAATCCTTCTGGGGTGTCTCTCTGTCGCTTCCCTTATAGGCTTCTCTACAGCCTGCACCAGTCCTCAAAGTGGCGAGCACCTCAATGCACTACACTCCTAATTTAAAATAAAAATTCTGAAATTTAAAAAATGTAGATATGTTTATATAAATATATAGATCCAATTATTCAAAGACTATTTCTGCTGGATCTCAATTTCTGGCATTAGTCTACCAGTCAGCCCAGGTTAATCATATGCCCAATCCATTGTTTTAGTCATTTTTAGTTTAGAAACATTCATTAGGAACCAGAACAGATCATCTTTGTACTGAATACTGTATAAACATATAGTTAGACTGTGAATTCACCAGGACCAGGATTATTTCTAACAATTAGACTGTGGGTTTCTGTTCCAGCTCAACATGACAGCAGTTTCTCCTTCAGGCATGAAGTTGTTTTGGGATATAGAATTTTCCACCTTGAATAACTGAGACCTAACTGAGCAAGTCCCGTGCCAATTTTGTCAAATTTAAGAAGTCAACTTTTTCTTTTCTGCTGCTCAGCCACTCAAGCAATTTTCCTATCCATTGGTTCCGACTTGGTTTCAGTTTGAAATTCACTCTGGACTGCTCCTATTTAAAATACTTTGTATCTCTTTTTAGCTACCACCTGAAGGGGAATGAATTACTTATTATTGGTTGACTTGAAGGTTTTGTGGCTTTCATAATCAAATGACAAGAAAGGATATATAGGTACAACCTGCCTTGAGTGATTAGCGGAACAACAGTCTAAGTTATAGTGTTGATAAGTACCTGTTTCTTCCCCCAAACAATGTCAAGTTAAGTAAGATATATTTCTCTTACTAGAGAGGAAAAGCATGAAACTGAATATGGCAGTACCCCTCTTTTAAGAAATCTGTAAGTTAATTGAGCCGAAACTCACAGATGTTCTTGTGCTGTCACATGCTGAAAGCAATTTGCCATTCAGAAACAGTGTGTGCATTCTAAGATCAACACAAGTCTATAGGGAAGATGGCTCTTTTTAAACAACTTTATTTAATAACTGGGCACTTGAAAAATGGCTTTCCACAGGCTGCTGTCAAAAAAGTATGACATTTGCACCGACAGTCAATCAACACACATATAAATTACCAAATTCCCATTACAACAGATGGAATGCAGAAATCAGAGTATGTCTCATGTGGATACATATGAATTTTATTAGACGATTCTCTGAAAGTAGAGGAGAAGAATACACTGGAGCATTTCTTGTTTGGTGATACCCTAAATTAGATCTTCCATCTTGCTTTTGTCGCTTCTAGTAGAAAGTAATTATAATGGAAATCCCTTATAATGGATTCTACTGGTATTGAATTTTTCTTTTAGTGGAACTTGAATGATTCAGGATGAATTGTTTCAGTACACAGACCCAACAAAAGGCATGCATCAGAATCTCTTGACTTTAAATTATTAGAAGGAAAGCAATGTTTAAGATGGGTAAAACCAACTTGTATCTTTTTTCATGAACTGAAGAAAATTATATTGGCATAAAAATGTTTTTTGTTCTTGGTTATTTTAACTGATGAACTCTGGCTTTAAATAAGGATTTCTGAAGTAGCAATTGAACAGGCTGAGGCAGTAAAAAATGATATTTAATGTTAATACATTTTAGTGCAGCAAAAAAAGTTGTACCTGAAAATAATTAACTGGTATTTATAAAGCACTTAAAAATCATAGGAAAAGCAGAGCTGCAAAAGACCTCAAAAGGTCATCTAGTCCAACCCGCCTGCTCAAGGCAGAATCACCTTGCGGAGAATCTGCGGAGAGTCCACATCCTCTCTAGCTAGCCTGGTCTAGTGCTTAGCCACCTTCATAGCAAGAAAGTTTTTTCCCTGCTACCCAACCTAAATTTCCCTCACTGAAATTTAAGACCATTCTCCTGGTCCCCTGTGTTCACAGAAAAGTCTCACTATTATAACCATTCTTCAGCTATATCCAGACTACTATCTATTGTCCTTCAATACTCTTTTCCAGATCAAATAATCTCACTACTTGGTGAGCCAAAAAATGGGGACACCATATAAGGCAAAATGTCTTTATTATAAAATACTGAAAGGAGCTGGGATACTTCCAGATTCTATATCTTTGAGGACTGACCTGTGTCGTCAGATGAAAATATAATTTTTATGTCAAAATTTTCATAGTTTCATAGTTATAGTTTCTAGGGTCGGAAGGGA
>NW_017729022.1:42549394-42553104 GCF_001723915.1 Gavialis gangeticus
AATATGACCCGTCCACCACCACCCTCTGAGTACGACCCTTGTCAGACATACACACACAGATACTTCCTTGATCCTCTCTCAGCCCTCTCCTCTTCTCACAGTTTTTTAAAATGTTCTAACCATCAGGGGAGGAGTTGGCAGTCTGCATTTTACCCCTTATAAAGGGGATTAGTTTATAAATTCATCTAACTTAGGTTCTTTCTCTGACTGTGCAAAAGTATTGCTACCAAGACACAGCATGAAACAGAGAAAGTTAAAGTCAAAACTTTAAAAAAAAAGAGTGAGAAAGAAGTGAAACTTTAATGCCTATAGCTTTTTAGGATGGGAACATTTCAAGTGTCCCTTGTGACTGACCTTGTGCAAACACTTGTACTGAAAGGATGAAACTGCAGAAACAAGATTTCTTTCTTTTTTTTTTTTTGCTTTGTACACTGGAGTGGATCAATAGCCTGTAATTTAAAAGGGTGTGTGTCAATATCAAGCTCCATGGCGTTGTTTTTTTGATGCTTTTGACATTTGTTCTAAGTACATTTAATGGACTTTTTGCACTGGACTTGTATAGACTTTTTAAGCCTCCGCTGGCTCAAAAGATTAGACTCTTTAAACTTCCACTAAACTATGCAACATGTAGCTTGTTTCCAGCATCATTATGGGGGCTCTGTGTGTGCGGTTCCTAAAAATAAAGACTGAGGATACTACTAGGTAATTTTTTTAGAAGTACTCTTTGTTGTAAAACTCTTAACAATTATGCACTATTGTTACATCGGCAGAAAGATCAAACAGACAAACTAGTCTGAACGTTACCAAAGTACCCTTTGATCCACATTTATTTTTAAAACTCCAGATTATGCATGCACACAGAACTGACCCACATCAAAGCTAACTAGAAAAAGAGAAAATTAGAGGCAAAGGACCCAGAGCTAGTATTTGCAAAATTTATTTATGTTAGGTGAAATCTTTACCCTACTGAAAACAAAATTAATTTTGTCATTGACTTCAATGCAAGAAGGATTATTAATTAGGAGTGATATTAAAGTCCAAGTGAACTGAGGCCTTTCAAGATTCTCAGTCTAAACATATACTAAGGAAGAGTAGGCAACAACTTCTTTAGTTTCCAAAGCGTACTGTGTTAAAGGACTCTGAGTTTGCTATTCTTCTTGAGAAGGTTTCAGGGAATAATTGTAACTACTAGGGCTGAGCAAAACAGCACTGTTTTGTTTTAACTTCTGTTTTGGCATTTCAAAAGGACAGTGTTTCGTTTCATTTCGAAGTGCTGTTCCATTTCATTTCATCAAAACTATTTGATGTTTTGCCCATAAGCTATAATGGGGAATCATGAAAATGCCCATACCTTTGTCATTTCTTGCCTGATTTCAATTAAAATTACTGAGACAGTAGCCCCTTCTCAGGGCATGAAGCCTGCCAAGTCAAGGATATAGGTGCAGAGGTTTCTGGGAAACTGCACCTCAAACTGCTAAAAGCAAAACTCACGTCACTTGCCGGCACGGGCAGCCTCCTGTCATCCCATGTGCAGATCTGGGGGCCTGCACCCCTGGGAGGGCTGTAGCGCTGTGAGGACCCCTGCATCTCTGTGTGGGATAACAGAAGGCCCCAGGCAGCAGCAGCAGCCTCCTGTTTGCACAGGATGACATCTGGGGGCCCACACCCCCGGGAGGAGTCCAGCAGTGCTGGGAGGGCAAGGTGAGCTCCATGGGGCTGTCGGAGGTGCTTGGAGCACAGCCCTGGCTCTCCCCACCTCCTGCTGCTGGGCTGCACCCCAAGTGGCTCTGCCAGCCCCATGGAGCTCACCCTGTCCTCCCAGCATGGAGTGGCGGGAATTCTTACCTTCTCTGGGGACTCAAAAAGGTTGCTGCTCGTGCCATGAGGTCAAAAAAGGAGGTGGGGCTGCGGCTGTACCACTACTTCTCTGGATTCACCTCTGCAAGTGGCTTATCTTGGGAGGCAAGATTGCAAAACCCAATATTTTCTTACGCAGAGACAGAATTGGTACTGAGTAAAGAGGATCTCTTAAGCACTCTGTATCAAAAGTGATTCCTGAACACCACCAACAGTAAGCTTATTTGGGCACAGACTATCCCTTATTACATGTTTGTACAGTACTTAACACAACAAAGCTACGAAGCACTCTGAAACAAGACTGTCTACCCAGGGACAGAAGGCAGGGCAGTGTGAGACCTCATTGACTAAGTCATTCAGAGAAACATGATTTTTATAAGCTATAACCTACTTCATCAGGTGTCGCAAGTGGACTTGTGATGAAAGTAATTAATAACAGAGGATAGGGAAGGGACAGTGCACTTTTGAGAGTGGAGAAGGCAAGTTGAAGAATTCAAAGAGCATAAACAAAGTAGTCCATCTACTGAGGGATTAGGGGGTCTAGCTAATGGGATAAGAATCCAACTTGTGTTGAGATTCTATGAATTAGTCCATAAGGTGCTATATTGCCCTTCCTTGTGCTAACTTCAGACTAACATGGTTAACTACCGCTTTCAACACAGAGATCATATATATGGCTGATTGACCTACATGGGAACTGAAGCTAAAGGAACTGCCTGCTAGTAGATTAATTTAGGCTAATACCAGCTTTCCCCTAAATGTCCTGCAGAAGCTCAGTAGGTTTTCTGTAAGGCTACAGCAGTCCTTCTGTTTGTTTCAGAGATTGGAGGGCTTTTTGTTATAAGCTTTCTGCCATTCCCCAGAAGCTAGTTAGAACAGTTGCACTCTTCAGGTCCGTTTATATCATCTGACTTGGGTAGACTGCTGCTTATAAAAGCTTATGCTGCTCTGAATAGTTTCTAAAAGTACATGCAGATGTTGCACTTATATTGACTTAACAAGGGTTAAATCAATTTAAGTCTTGCTCGGTACAGGTGTTCAGGGAGGTTAGATCAGGCAAAAAATGGTTGGCCTGATCCAAATTAGTTCACCTGAAGAAGTGAACTAAGTTAGATCTGGAACAGGATAACCTGATTTACCGAACGTCTGCACATACTCAAAAAGCAGCCCTGAGGCTGTTAAATCCCAGATTCTCACCCCAGCCCTGGAAATGCATGCTTTCTACACTTCCACCCCACCTTGACTGGGCTATTTTTAGCCCCCCCAATCCTTCCCATCCCCAAATGGATAATACCCTCCCATGGACATACTGACCTCCCATGCAGACACACCAGCCCCATGATTCTACCAAGCCCCTCCAAAACTGTCAACCCCCTCCCTCCCTGACCTGCTAGCCGTGGCAAAGCTGCCTATCCACCCCTCACACCAAATTACTCACATTGGGTTCCTGGCATAGCTCGAGGCACCAGCAAATGTGTGCACAAGCTGCTTCTGATCTATGATCATGTGGCTTAAAGCAAGCAGAATGATTATAGACTGGGTACAGTGAAGGTCTGCATGTACCCAAAGATGCCACACTGCCACCTACTATGGGTGACTGGTGTCTCCTGAGTCAGGGTGGATACTTGCCTCCCCAGCAGCTAGTCAGCAACCCGGGGGGGAGGGGTCCCCCCATGGTCAGTCACATGTACCAACCTGGAAGCAGCATTCCCTCTAAGCTAGCTCTAAGAGGGAAGGCTACCCAAAAGTGTCAGCAGCACACCTGGAAGGGCCAGGAACACACCCAGAAGTGCCAGTGGCACTTGTCTTGGCACCCCCATTCCCCAGCTGGTGCTCTCTGGGGGGGGGGGGGG
>NW_017729022.1:42553230-42577861 GCF_001723915.1 Gavialis gangeticus
GGGGGGGGGGGGGGGCACTAGCCCCCCCAACCACCACCTATGCAGGTAATGCTGTGAGGGGGTGCACAAGCACTCAGGGAATGCATGTGCACCCCCATGCACACCTACACATCACTGCTACCACCTGCCCGACCTCCTGCATAAGCTATTGAGTGAATTTAGAGTCACTGACTGATGCAGACACTGGGCCTGACTATCCTTGCAATCATTCATAGATTTTAGTAGAGCTGGCTGCGAAGCAGGATTTTAAGTTTGTTTAAAATTTCTTCATTTAAACTGAAACCCCCACCTTTTCAAAATGTCTTCCAAACAAGAAACTCTGACACAGAGGAGTCTTGAAACGTAATTAGCATTGTGAATCCCACTTTAGACCCAGATAACTTAGTGAAAAATAATGTTGTTTTCGACTTCACATCTACTAACAACAGTGAAACTGATAAAATGTCACTGTGCGAAGATAAGTTCCCTACGTCAGGAACAATCTGCTAGGAATTCAGGAAGGTTCCCAAAGGAAGTTTGCAGTGAATTCAGTGAGAGTTTAAATCCAGAGACATTTTGGAAAAAAGTTTCTCTAATATTTATTAATGTTAGAAATGACCTTACCAGCTCCAGATTATAATGTCAAAAAGGACTTCTGGCTTGATCTGTTGTATAACACAGGCCATACAATCTCACCCAGTAACTGCAATATTATTCTTTCTTATCATGTAAGTGAATACCAACATCAAGGCCTCTAACCTGTTCTTGGACTAGATCCTAAGACATCCAGTTTCAACTTAAGGATTCCAAGTGAAAGTGCGTCCTCCTTTGGCAGAGGGATAAATGGATCATCCATTAGGATCATTAACATCACTGTTTAGCAACTGATTTTAGTTTTCAGTTGGCATGCCTACAAGTGCACTTTAATACTGCACATTAGTAGGCACCTGCCTATTAAAGTGCCCCATAAAATATCATGAGTATGCTAATGTGCAGTAAAATAGGTTACTGTGCATTAAGCGTCACTTAAAACTGTGCACATTTGTTACTGTGCATTAAGGCAGCCTAATGTGCATTTGTCTAGTATGTCACTCTGGAGGTACTAAATTTAATTTGCCTGAATACACATGTAAATGAGCCCAGTTAGGGCTGAAAATTAGCCTCATGCTGAAATAGAAAGCTGGTGGGTATGACCCTAAAGCCTAAATATTCTGGAATGCAGGAAAATGAATAAAATAGTCAAGAATTCTGCTCTACACCTATTGACCATATACAGGTGTTATGGTTCTGAGATAATTGCAGTTCTCCAGCTAGAAACCATGAGCACAGAGGCATACACACAGTTTCTCCCAGAACAAACCAGTTTGTTTTCTGGAGGAAAAAAACCCTCTCTCAGATCTAATAAAGAACACTCCTGGAAGGATCAACACCTGTACACTTGTCACCTTATCATAGAAGGAAATCAGGTTGGTCAGACATGACTTGCTCCTAGTGAATCTATGCTGGCTGTTTCTGATCATCTTTTTCTCCTCTAGGTGGAGTCTTTGAGGACCTGCTTTCCAAATATTATAGTCAGGGTGACTAGTCTACAAATCCCTGTATTTTCCCCCTTCCCTTTCTTAAAATTGAGTATTATATTTGCCCTTTTGCAGTCATCTGGGACAAAATCCAACTTCCATGAGTTCTCAAAGATAACCAATGGCTCCAAAATTACCCAGCCAATTCCTCCAGTAGCCTCGGGCACATCCCATTCAGCTCTGCTGACATGATAGCATCCAACTTTTCTAACTAGTCCCCAACCTGTTCTTCCACTACTCAAGGCCAAACATCAGTTACAAAACCTGTGAGCTGGGTCTGGCTTGTGGAGCCATTGGATTCAGTCCACAAAGCTGCAAGGCTTTTCATGTGCCCATGCCCATGATAGGGCTACATAGCAAAGAGCTGTGCTGAGGCCAGGGAGCTGGAAGCTGTGCCCATCCTGCTGTCATGGACTAAGATCAAGTGTAGCCTGAAGGCATCCTTTAGGTTAATTAGGTCAACCAGGCAGGAGGAAAGAGAGATGCCCAAATGGAACTGGAAAGGGTACAGTTAGAGTTCTGTTTTTTAGAGTTCTGTCATTCTATCATCTTCATAGACTTAAACGTGCTGATTACGTTCCACACATACAATATCAAGATACTATAATCCATGCACTCATCATCGGAAGATAAAATGCAATCATTCATTTTGAAGTGAAGTTTCTGCAGAAGAGACAACCACGCAATAATTCTTTAATTACACTGTAATTATTAAGTATATAAAAGCATGTTAAATACTGTAAATTTCTTTATAATCAAATGATAATTACGTTCTTATATTTGTCTTCTAAAGAAACAGTCATCTTGAGCCTGAAACAAATAATTAAATTTTGACTCATCTGGCTTCATCAAATTTGTAAAATTACACAATAAATCATGTAGAAACATGAAATTACTATATACAGTCTATGACATTAAAATTACAGAGCTTATAATAGTATGTGGGCAAGAGATGCTGCTCTTTAGGTCTGTCAGATCTGACCACTTCAGAGAAGTCCCCAGAAGTCTTAGGACCAAATTCTCAGCTGGTATAAATCTGTTACACCTGGATCCAAGTGATTTCAACCCAGAACTTCAGTAGCAAAAGCCCAGTCTGATACCCACTCACCACCCAGTTACTATCTCCACGCCCAAAAGAGAGCTCTGGTCTATTAAATTATTACTTCTGCCTTCACCCCAGCTGAACCCAATGTCTATGCTTGTATTCTTACTCACCACTCTTCATTCTCAGAATTGTTGCCCTGTCATTCAGTACTTCCGTGTTCCTCTAATCAGTAAGCATTGTGCACCCAATGGAAATGCATGCAACATAAAACAAGAGTGTAGGGACTCGAAAAAAGATAACTTAAGAAGAGACAGGAAAAGAGCAAAAAGAAGTTGACATTTTGCAGTTCCCAGGGGACAAAAACATCTATCAGTTTAAGTGAAGGAAAGGCATTTGAGTAGAAAAGGAAGGAGTAAAACTACATTGGGAGAGCACTGGTTTAGAGAATGACATATTAACTCGCTAAACATGGATTAAAGGGATTTAGGGTGGGGAGAGAGCTCAAAGACTAGAGTCTTGTGTAGCAATGCCCAAAGAAGCACAGTAGACTGCGCATCAGTGTGTCACAGTGAAAGCTGTGCTAATGCACAGTAGAATTAGTCTACTGCACATTACCATCACTTAAAAAACATGTGCCAGTGCACTGATTACAGTGCATTAAGTTAGTACTTGTTATTACAGTTACTAAACTTAATGTACCGTAATTATGGCACATTAATGCTCATATAGATATGCCCTTTGAGCTGTAGTGAATTTATTTTTTAACTCAGGTTAGTCTTAAAAGGAATAAAGGCTTAGTCCAACTCATAGGGCTGAGTTTCAGACCGCTATGGACTTCTCAAAAGGTGTATTACCTATTTTCTTCTCAGAAGAAAGCAATACTTTGAAAATATACAAACATTGCACATGATGGAAACACAATCAGGCATGCAGCATGGATGAAAGTCACTTATTTGCAGAGGGCCAACACGAAGCCTATGGACAAACAAATTTTGATGCCAGGCTGAAGAAGAAATTACGTTACTTATATGCCCTGAAGTAGTCTCCTATACAGAAATGAATTGACAAAAGTACAACCCCTCCCCCCCAACACACAAAAATAAGTATTTAAAAAAAAACAAACTATTGATAGTTAACAATTATTTCTAATGCAATTCATGAAATATATTAACCTACTCTCAAGATTGAAACAAACAAAAAAAAAATCTATGCATGCCACACTGGTACGTGACACACAGAGTTTTAAAATGATGTTCATCTGTGTTAATAAATTACTACAAAGTTAAGGTATAATATTTGTTATATATTTAGTTTCCATCAAGAATTGATGGGTCTAGACTTGACATATTACACCCAAGGCATTCAAAACACTCAAAATAATATTGACTGATAAAGCTATAGTATGAAACAAGATACCTTAAGGCAGCCAACACAGACAGAACAAAATTTTTTCTTCATAATGTAACTAGGGTTCAGAAGTCCTCAGAACAAGAACTGTTTGCATTACTTAGGAAAGATTTTCTCCAAGTCAACTATACAAGCAGTTTAAGTGCTTGCGTCTGCCAATGTAGTTTTCAAAATGACCATCAGGGAAATGAACCAATGGACTCCATAAACTATAGTTGAAGGAAAAAACATGGCTAAATTACCAGTCCTTTACATTTATGCCATCTAAATACAGTCCTTTAATAAATGTCCAAGATTTAAGTTCAGGATTTAACTGAACTTTGTTTTTGTTTGGTTAGTGCTCCTTACAATTCCATTAATATGTGCAGTTTGATTTTAGGGCATATATTCAAAAGTGCTTAAAGAGAGAGATTTAGGCACCGAGACACTCAAAGTTGTAATGCTTGGCTTATAGGGGCCTTTCTCATAATGGAATTCTCAAATCTAAGTTAGGCACACATCTTATTTCATTACACAGAGAATACTTTTAGGAAAAGGTGTGGGTAGGATTTAGGCATCTAAAACCAAAGCTCCCAGAAACCAGCAAGCTGGCTTATTGATCAGTTACCTTGAATCTGATTCTGCCACATCCCAGATGAATGCCCTAACCATCACACTAAAATTTATTTCTCATTCTGCTTCTTCTCTCCCTCAATGAATAGTCATAGAAAGTGGCAACATTTCAACAGGAAAGACTGAGACTCACCCCAGCCTACCCAATAACTCTCACCTAGGAAGTAAGAGAGAGGTTTAAATCTCTCATTTCATTCAAATGAAGAAAGGTTTTGACAGCAGCCCTTCTATATCAATACTCTAACTAGTGAGGGGGTGGGGGGCAGGGGAAGTTACTTGTATACTCAGCTATCTCACACCAAAATGTCCCATCCCTACCTCATTTTTAGGGAAATCCTGATCCAGAAAGCATGCACAGAGAACACATAGTAGATCCATAGCTATAGGCAGGGGAATGCTAGGCTGAGAGTGACTCTAGGGTGTAGATGAGAACTGGGACTCAGTAAGAGGGCAACAGGCCTATAGTTCTGTACCAGAAGAATTGGATCAAAAATCTAGGCACAAAGAGTTAGAAAGCAGCTAAACAGGGGTTTTAAGGATCTCAATGGCAGTGAACAGCTGAAAATAGGCAACTATAGCAACAGTTAGGTGCCTCTGTTTATGGCATTAGCCTTTAAGGGCCTAAGACATACTGAAACTGCGTGCAATTTACACTCTGTGGAAATGAGATCACTTTTGAAAATATGACTTAGATACTTATGGAATGTTACCCTTTGTGATCTGTGGCAATGAAATTTAAATATACTGCATAAAAAGCATATGCTTTTTATTTGTCTTTACAACATCATGAAAACTAAGTTTTCCTAGATTGTGTGCCTGACCTTATATTCCCTTACAGTATTAGATCGGTGCAACTCAACTTCAGATGAATAAAGTCAATGTAACAGAACAGAGAATCAAGCTGCCCAATTGATTTGATGCATTTTTTTTATATCCGTGCTCCTAATACATTAGTGAGATGAAGAGGTGGACTCAGGGATCAAGGGATTTCACAATCTGTACTTTGATTCCATCCCATTTCCAGCCAGAATCCTCCTCTCCTACTGAGGCTCCACTTTCAAGTGCTGAGCAGTTTGACACTGATCCAGCAAGGCACGTTATTTTAAGCATATACGATATTAACATGGTTAAGTACATGCATAAGTTTGTGCATGTATGCGTATGTGAATAGTCTCATGTACTTAGTCATGTGCATGTGAACATGGCTGTTGGACTGAGGTCAGTGTGCTCCACCTCCCAGCACTGAGCTCCTGTAATAGCAAGCTTTTTAAATGGTAATAAATATCCAAAGGCGATTGTTAAATTGTTCTTAGTCATGTTTGTAACGGTCTTTAATTATGTTGACAACAGAATCATCTCTCCTAATGTTGTCTCGGAGTCTTGACTGTGAGTAGAGCTGATTCCAGTGTCAGAGTCAGTATCATTGATATCTAAATTAGTCACTCTACGAACAAAGTCAGACACCACAGTGCTTTTGTTGGAGTTCTCACTGCTGTTGGCTTGTTCTTCACTGGGTGAAAATGTAGTTTCAATATTGTCTTTACCGTGCAGCAAATTAAACTCTTCTGCAAGGAGTTCATATTCTTTCTCCTTTTTTTGAAGTAGTAGCTCTCTGTAACTAAGTTCTTTTTGAATGGCATTCAAATAAGAATTGATTCTCAAGCCATCTTTCATACTTTTTTCCAGCTCAAGCTTGACACTTTCTAAATCTGAGTCTTTCAGTTCACCATTAGATGCCCCATTAGATGGAGACTCATCATCTCCATGTGTGCCAATGGACATACCTTTTACCTCTTCTTCAATTTCAGCATTGAGTTTTTTTATTAGTAATTTGTGATGTCTCAGTCCCTCTTCCAAGTGCAAAATTCCATTACTTTTGCCTAAGTATTCATGCATCTGATTTTGAGCAAATGGTATATTTGATTGTTGTTCATCCTCATTTGGACTGGTCATTAGATAGGAATTCTGCACATAATTTTCTCCATCATTTGCTACTCGATCTAGATGGGATTTGGCTTCACATTCTTCAATCTCCATATCCAACTCTTTCATTCTGATGACTTGTTGATGAATGGTATGGTCTTGGGAAATGATCAGATGAATCAGGGTCTCCATATTGTCCCTCTCTTGCTGAATACTGCCTTGTTTAAGTTTGGCCAGTTTCCGGAAAGTCTTTCTGACAATTCTCTTTTGCTTGTCCACTGGCAACGTCTTCATGTAATTTGCTGGGCTGAGCTCCCATTGTCTTTCTACATTTTGAACTACCTTAGCTTCAGCTGTCCTCCACAGTGGAAATGGGAGAAAAGCATCTGACTTCACCAGAACAAAGTGCAAATTAGGCTGTTCTTCCCCCCACGCCTTCCAAAGTCTCAAGATTTTTGTCAGAGGGGGGAGGACCCTTTCTGAGCCTCTCCATTTTTCTATGATACAATAATCACTAGCTTTTCCAAAAAGAAACTTTTTTTCCCCACACGTAGCTTGATGTTCCTCTAGAAGAGCTTGGATCACTTCTACACAAGTTGTGCGCTTTGTCAGTCCGCACACAATTTTCTCTTCTTGGCAAACCCAAACGACAATCTCCCTTTCATTTGAAGCCATGTCCTTGCTTGAAGATCTAATGCAAAAAACAAAAACAAAACACCAAATGTAAGTCTCATCTCTGAGATTCTTTCATAATGACTGGAATACAGGATCTGGGACTCTAAAGAGAACACCAGATATCATAAGACTGGAAATAAAAATCATGGAAGTTGGCAATGCTGGAACAATATGACTGTATCATACCAGATTTGTTTTAGAATAAGAAAAGTCATATTACTATGAGTATATATTGAAACATATTAATTTCTGTAACATAGACATGGATATTCCCATACCCTTAACAGGCAAACAGGGGCTGGGTCATGCACCCTCCCCCCTGCATGGCTGGATTGGGGCTGGTTAAACACACCCACCTCTCCCCTCCCATCTCCCACCCATTCCGCCAGATCAGGGCCAGGCCGTGCCTCCCTCCTCCCTATGCAGCCAGATCAGGGCCCTCCCACACGGCTTCATCTGGGCTGGGCCAGGCCATACCCCACGCAGTCAAATCAGGGTTAGGCTACACCTCCTCTTGGATTGGGACTTGACTAGATTAGGACCAAGCTATGCTCCCTTCCCCCATGGGAGCCAATCAGGGCTGGGCTATACCCTCCCTCCCCACCCCCATAAGGCTAGATTAGGCCCTGCCTCTGCCCTGTGCACCAGGTTGAGCCTACTGGCTGGATCCAGCCCATGGACAGACTCGGCAGTGTCCATCTGGCCCAAGGGGGAAAAAGGTTGAGCAACATTGGTCTAGGGTAACAGAAATAATACCAGAGTTTCTCAGCCCTTGTAACCATGGCATCCAACATGGGGGACTCCCCATGGTTTGGGAAATTTGGCAATGGAAGAACTATGTCAATTAACACTTCCAACAGTTCCCCCATCACAAAATTGAGCCCCATGCACCAGAGCAGACTCACCAGCCAGGTCCACCCTGTGGAGGAACCTGGCACTGCCCATCCTGCCTGTGGATCAAAAAGGTTGGGCCACCTCATCAATACCAGAAAGAGCTGGTTCCCTACACTGCTGATTCACAGGGGATTTTCTAGGTAGGCAACTAGGTGCTATAGAACTGGGAGAAGTGAAAGAAGAACATGGCTATTTGATCCTCCTATGAAACATCTTCAAGCAATTCTTCCTGTTGCTTAGGAAAATGAGTAGCATGCACTAGGACCTAGCGAGTCTGTCCTTTTTTCTTAGGAGAGAATCTGGTTTATTCTACAGTCACATTATTTGTATGAATGCATGTATATTAAGTACAATTTTGTATCCTATTTATCCATCATCTCAGTATGAACTACTGGGTTTTTATTCCTCATAATTAAATTTATTATGGTGACCTTGGGAGAACTTGTACAAAACCACAAAGATCTAAATTAAATTTTTACTTCAGCAATTTGCAGGGCTATAATGCTTCTAACTCAGGGGTGGGCAAAATATGGCCCACAGATTGGATCTGGCCCACCAGCTGATTGAATACGGATTGCAGGTAGACACCCACCAATTAATAACACTTGGTCTGGCCCTTAGGTGCCCCTACTGCATGCTGCATGAGGCCAAGTCCCACCCACTCCCACCTGGAATAGCATATGCTGTGCTCCCAGCCTCTCCTGCCAAAAGATCCCAGCCCCAGCCACTGGGCATAGGTTCCAGGCAGGGCTGCAGTACAAGAAATTGATGGGCTCCCCCAGCCTCCAGCAACTTCTCCTCTTGTCCCTGCTGCAGTGCTCTGAGCGGCAGGTAGGGAGAGAAAGCCGAGGCATTGAGGGGAGCGAGGTAGGCAGCGGGCTCTGCCTGCAGCTTGCTTTGGTCCTGCTTGTGTATGGCTGGGTGGGTGAGCACATGGATGGAGGGGCAATATGAAGGAATTTGGCTGCCCACAAAGCACCATCAGGCAGGCATGGGACTGGCAGGTGTGCAGGAGTAGCAGCAGCAGGATCCAGTGTGGGCTTGGCTGCAGCCCTACCAGGAAGGCATAGGATAGGCAGGTGGGGTGGAAGCAACAGCAGAAGGATCCAGTATGGGCTTAGCTGCAGCCCCACTGGGCAATCATAGGACAGAGGCCAAGAGAGCTGGTGGCCCCAGACTCATTCCCCTTTCCCCTCACCCTCTTCTCCTAGGGGCTTCCCTTTTTGCCTGCTGGTGGCAGATGCTCTCTCACCCCTTTACAGCATGCTGTAAGCCAGGCAGGCAGCACTGATACCTCCCTCCACCCAGCCTGTGGAGGAGCTGGGCTCAGCCACATCGGAAAAGGCGTGTGGGGAGAAGCCAGGGGAGCACCCCACATACGAACACCCAGCTCATCCGCATCCCAACCACACACCTTACACCTCCCCACCCCACATCCCTACTGTACCCACACATGCCCCCATACTCCCCCTTCACACATCCACCCCCACCCCAAACACCCCTCTCACCGCCCACAATATACAAGAGTAAAACTTTATTGTGAGCTATTATGCAATCACCTTCATATACACTACGCAAATTGCACATAAATCAGGACAAAAATAAAATACATGTTACAGTAAATGTTTGATTTTTAGTACATTTGTTTTTTTCCTGGTTCTAAGATGGCAACCCCCTCTCCCCAAAGGCCTCTTCCCAGGGCAAGGGGAGGAACTTCTGGCAGCAAAGGTCAAGAGTTAGGGGTGGGACTTCCGGTCCCAACATGGCAACCCGGGGGCAGGGCACCTGTCAAAAGGCAGGTTACACTTATGGCCCTCAACAGCTCACCAAAACTTGTTAAGTGGCCCTCCAGCCAATGTAATTGTCCACCCCTGTTCCAACCTATAAAAAGCTCATTAATATTATAGAAAGAGAGCACTCTTACTCTTCTGTTGAAACATTGTTTACATAAATGTTAGGGTCCACTTAATAATTCTGTGGTTTTTGTCAGTTTCCTCTTTTAAAATGGCAGTTACTAAAAGGCAATCACTTTATTTATTTATTTTTAAATGAATCCTAGTAAACAGGTGCTTAAAACAGATTTAAGAAGCATATCTTGCGTATTAACAAAATCCCAAATAACAGCAGCAAGAAATCACTAAGCTACAGATCTGTGCTCACACCACACAAAAACAACAAGAAATCACCTGATCAAATAACACTGAAATGCGATATGTTCAACTCTGTTGAACATATCGCAGGCCATAAAGTCAATATTTATCATTTTTAGAAAGTTTACACAGCACAGGATGCCATAGAAATGGTTTTACTTGTTGAGAGATTAATAGGTAAAATGAAATGAACATGAATAAAGTATTACAACAGAAGACAGTTATGCAGGTCAACAAGCTGAATGTTCACTTTATTCTGTAGTATGTAAAAAGAAAAGTCCAGAATAGAATATAGTTACTATAGGTGCTAGGTATGAAGTTAAGATTATACAAATGAATATAATAGTTACTAAACATAACTGATAAGTTTCCAAATAACCCTGACACCTACTTATAAAGAAATAAGTTAAACTCAATTACTAGATCAATTAGCAGTCCATGATTTTGAAAGTGGAAAAAGCTGACTGAGAAAACTCAAATGTAAATTACAAAAACGTTTTAGTGTGGGAAACAATATCCTTATACTTAAGCAGTTTTTGTTTCTTTTTTAATAATAAGTTAATTTTCATTAACACATACTAAAGCCTCAACCCATCAGTGGGCACATCTACACATGCACATTAAGGCGCAGCAATACATTTCAGCATATATCACGCTGGAGTTTATTGCTCCTGGGCATCATATTTACATGTGCACCTGAGACCACAGCACATTGTGCTGGGTCAGAGCACCCCAGCTGGCAGGGGCCCTGGGGGTCAGCCTGCCACCTGGAGCTGCTCCAACCCAGTTCAATGTGCTGTGGAGGAGCTGGTTGGGCTAAGTGGGAGCTATAGTTTGCGCTAGCCAGCACGCAATCCAGGGCTAGCCAATAGGCAATCCCTACACCGAAGTACCTGTCTGCCCCAGCCAGCCATGCCAGCATCTACATGTGCACTGCTGTGGCATTTATTGGTTTCCTGTGGCCTAATAGGCACAGTAATCATTTCCTGTGGAGCTAATTAGGTGATATTAATTGGGCACATCTACCCAAAACATTTATTGTGGAGTTACCCAAGGTGGTTCCTGCTTGCTCCTGTTTTCCTGGGATTTTATATATACTCTCAGCATATTGATAATCTTCCTATTCTTCATTCTGAGTTTCGGTGGAATTCCATCTTCAGTCCTACTCAGCATGTTGAATGTACATGCCTGATTACACAAGTTAAGCAAAAGCTCTCCTCTGCTCCAGCCCCGACACCCATCCCCCCCGAAACTACTTTAAAACTTGTCGGGCCAGTCTTGGGCATTTATTAGTGCATTATATCTGCAATGCAATCTAACCACCATTGATAGGATGCTACTGTTACTGACACTTGCTTGACACTGTTGCTGTTATACCTTGCCGTTAATTTTTATACAGAATCCACCAGGAGTTTAACAAGCAAGTTGACAGAAGGATATTGCTTATTATAGAAATTCCCTTCAGAATTCTTGTAAGAAATCACGACTAGCTATTATGACAGAGAAAAACATGAGAATGTCACATCATGTCTCATTGTAATTCTTGGATTTTATCATTTCCTATCTTCTTTATAATTTTTACTTCTCACGACGAACAATATCCAACATTTAATTTTATGCTCTCTGGAGCAGGAACTGTTTTGTTCACTTTGTAGAGCACTTCATCCTAGGGAGTCCTGATCCATGACTGAGGTTCTGACATACTACACTACTGCCCACCACCACCTTTTAGTTAAACGTTGGAAAGGGCGGTGGGGGGAGAAGGGGGGGAGCATAAAAATTAATAAATTCTTGTCTCAAAACTGTTCACAGAATGATTTCACCATGAATTATTTTTATAATTTCAGTCAGAATACCCATTTTTATTTGTGGTCATTGGTAAATTAATCTATTTTTGCCTTCAAATTTTGATCCGAGTTAATTAATCTCATATCATCCTATGTTACTACACACCAATAGTACCTTTAAAAAAATCAATTTTGCTTTGTCATTTTCCATTACAGTAAACCAATATGATCCACCATATCATAAAAGCCTTTCAGAAAAAAAATAATTCTTTAATTAAAATTAATCCAGCTAATACCAAACAAGAATGCTGTTAACCTGGATTCTGCTTCTCAGTCATAGCATAACATAATTATTATGGAGGTTCAGTTTCAGCATACAAAATATGTTTAATATTTAAAAAAAATGATCTCTCATTATATTATGCCTTGCTCAGAAGATGGATTTCTGCCCAATGAACATTTAGGACCATCTGCTGGTTTATTTCTCAACTCCTGTGTGCTTCTTAAGCAGCTGTGGATTTGTTTGAACTTGAACACGAGTCTCTTCCGGAAATTAAGGGCAAAAATCCTCCAAGTTTTGGGGGGAAATTATGTCTCTAGATGTTTGGGGAAGTTCAAAACTGAACTGCAAAGCTCTAGTCCCTTTTTGTAACAAGCCTGAACCAGATCCCTGATGCTAAACAATTCTAAAGCTCTGACCTGGATCTGAATTTTGCAAGTTGGAACCACATCAAATGGATAGCTTATTTTATTTTCATTTCTGTTTTGCTTAGTAACTTCTTGTACTGTGTGTTCTACTATTACAGCTGTTATTTTTTCCCATTCTAAACAATTCTACTCTTAATTCCTTCTGATAAGCAATAAGGGTCCTGAAATGGATTTATGCAATTTTCATTATCTTTCTAGTTAAGTTCTACCTAACTAGAACTAGGATACTTTGTGAGAAAGTATCTAAACTGTTTTTTTGCAGTGACTGCCCAGATAGCAAGCTGAAAAAACAAAACAAAAATTATTTCAAGTCCAGTTATTTGCCTCCTATGCCTGGCTCTTTCCTGTCAGATAATAACTCTCTTGCCACCCGCAGAGGTTTCCATTCTGAGCCCAATGGCCAGGATGCCTTCAAGGCAGCTTATGGCTGCTACCCTTGCTGCCTTAGCAGTGTCCCTACTGCTTAAGCAAGGTCTTGCCTACTGTACTGTTGAGTAGCTAACTCTGCAATACGTACTCACTCTAGGGACAGACATTACACATAAACTGGTTTAAGTGATCAGAAACTGGTTTAAACCTTTGATAGAACAGCACGTCACTTCACATAAACCAGTTTCAAAATGGCTGAAACTGGTTCAAGATAAACCTGGTTGAATGTAGTATCAGACTAAACTGATTTGGGTCAAACTGGTTTATGAAACTTCGGTCCCAGATCCTTTCCTCGTTCAAGATAAATGACAGTTCCCCAACATCCCAGCATGCTGTCTGCTCCATCAGAGAAGGGTTGGCGGGGGAAGGGGGGGGGCAGTGATTGCCCCACCCCAGGTAAACCCCAGCTGGGGTCTGGGGCTTGGGAGGGGAAGCCCCAGATCCCACTCAAACTTACTGCTGGCTCTGACTGCGGGCTACAAATCCCAGAGATGCCTGGAAGCAGGAAGACGTGATGAGCAACCCTGTAGTCTTGCTGCTGTGATTCTGGACTGCAAATCCTAGAGACCTAGGGGGCAGCAAGAAGAGGAAGTGAACACAGCCCATGCTGGCTGTGCACCAGAGAACTGTCTCCCAGCTTCTGGCCTGAGCCACTGCAGACATACGGCTGCATTTTCTGAATCAAAAGCTAAGTGCATGTCCAGTTGTTCCTCTGTTTAATCTCTGCATCTTGGATTAACCTGCAAAGACTGGATCGATTCAACTTCAGGCTTTTTGACTGTCTCTACTTAGCCAAAACTATCTATGAATCCCTGGCTGCCTATGCCTTCAAGTAACAGAAGCCACACCTACTTAACTGGGTTATGTCTGGGTGGATTTCCTAAGGGCAGAAGAGTGGAAGGATCCGTCTCCCCAATACACAGCCTGTTACAGTAACAGTAGCAGTAATTCCATAGCCTCAGGGTGGCAAGGTATCAGAATGGAGCCACCATCGTCTTAGTGGAAAATGCTGCTGAATCTATACAGAAATCAGAGCCACTGGCCCTATTCCAATCCTCCTCTGCCCCTAAAATCTACGGACACTGAGGCAGTTTCTTTGTCTGAAGCAAGTATAAGGTATGTAGATACCTAATACTGGGTCTTATAATCCTGTGCTTTCTTCCTTTCTGTATGACACTCTTGTATGGCTATTTCACCACTACTGACTTTTTACATCAGTACCATAAAAATCAACAAAGCAGACCACAAAGGACCATGTGGTTCAGCATTACCCTTCCAGTGCAGCAACTCTAAGAAAAACCTACCACAGAACTCAGACTGGTTTGAAGAGAAATAAATTTGATCAAAACAGAACAGAGACTTATCATTATCATCTGGTACTGTTATAGAAAATGACATCTTCTTTTATATTTAGATGAGTTATTAAAAAATGGAATAGTTTGTTTTAGTTTTTGCACCTTGCTAGCTTTGTGATATTTACACAAGGAAAAGAAGGTGGGGGAGGGTTGTTTTTTGCTGTTTTTAAATATTGGAGTATTTCAGGGACTTTTTAATAACCAGATTAAACCAATTTAATTTAGCTAGCTGGATAGCATTTAATATATTCTTGCTATCATTTTATCTGCATTTTCTATGTCTCAACTACATAGATCTTTGTCTCTCTTCAAACCCTACACTGTTAAAAAGACTTTCATAAAATATATTTTAATTAGTAATAGCTGTCAGGAGTTGCATTCTATATTATCATTTTCCTTCTTGAATTTACAACCAGTTTTACATTTCTACTGGAGCAGACTGCTATCATTTCAGGCTAATTGCAAAATATATTGATAATAAAGTAATGACATTTTGCAAGGTATGTATAACAACATTTTTCCAAGATCTAAACTTCTGGTCACTTTATCACCTATAACTCTATTGTCGCACTAAGACAAAGCCAGTAAAATACTTTTTAATGAACAAATAAAACAAAGTTATTGCATTATAAAATGGGTTAATGCCACAGGAATATCATGGATCAATAAAAAACAGTGTTCTAGAAAAAGATCTAGACATTGCACTTGCTTCCATCACGGACATGTGGCTGATTAGAAGCTAAATACTAATAAAAGTCACCCTGGGATTTATGCTACCTGCAAAACAGAGTAAGTTTGGCTGAATTAGCCAATTTTCTAGCCAGATGGATGGCAGAGGTACTGCAGAATAAATAACAACTGTAATAAAAAGTTATATTTGTAGGTATGTTGACATATTAAAGACATATGAACAAACAGGTAACAGTTACTCTAATTGGAACTTTTCACTCCGTTCAAGATAATTGGAATATTCATGGAAGAATTACATAAGAATGTAAAAATTTCCATTTCCCGAGTCACACCTTAAGTCCATCTTGCCTGGCATCTTGTCACAGTGGCAGTGAGAGTCGACACTGAAAGGAACAGTGAACTGGTTATGACCAGGGCTTTTTCCTCCTGTTCCTTTCACATGCAGCATCCAAGTTATAAAAAGTTCTGATTCAGAGGCTGTATCCCTAACTCCCATGCTAATAATTACTGATGCCCCTTTCCACTAAGAATTTGTTCAATCAGTCCCTTTTTGAACCTGGCTAAGTTGTCAGCTTCCACAACATCTGGTGGCAATGAGCTCCATGTTTTAAATTATGCATGGTGTGAAAAAGAATTTCCCTTTGTTAGTTTTAAACTTACTACCAACAAGTTTCATTTTGTGACTCCCTAGTTCTTGTATTGCAAGACAGTAAGTTATAAATCCCTACTTTGTCTTCACCATTTAATATTTTGTAAATGCTTATCGTGTCCCTTATGGAGATTCTTTTCAAAAATGCATCTGTTGAGAGCATAGTGATGACTCGGCAATTATATGGATGTCATCCCTTCAGATACGGCTAATGCTCTACAAATCTCCAATGCTAATGGAGATACTTTGCCTCTCAGCCTTGACTCTTGAAATGATTTACAGAATGCTTTCCATTACCCTCAGGGTACATATTCTCTATAACTTACATCCACACCTTAAATCTGCTTTCCTGTCAGACAAACACTTTGTCTCTATTACATATCAATGGCACATATATGGTAGTTGGATATTAGTCCAAAATATTCCAGGAATTTCTGAAAGTAACCATCATCAAGTCTGTTGAGAAGTCACAGTGCCAGGACAGATGGTTTAACTATTGTACCTGCATTTTATTGTGGTACAGTGGCAAAGCAATGGTTTTAAAAGCAAAGAGGGAGCTAAATGCCTTATTTCTAGAAGTGCTTTCCAAGCTGCATTTCAGTAGCATTAGGAACTTGCTCCCCTGGTGGGAGGGTTGGAATCTTTGAATGAAGATGAAATTCTGGAGAACCAGCTATAGCACAGATATGATACCAAGAGAACCATGAGTAGCTTTATAATTGAAATAAACAGCAAAGCGTTCAGTGATTTTAATTTTCTGGCAAGGTTAAGTGCAGACAGCTTGGATGCTCCAGGGACAAGATATTTGGGGCCTGCAGCAGAATTCCAGGTTTCAATGACGGCCCACTGTGGGAAAAGGTAGTCCACCTGGTTTAGAGGAAATTACAGTAAGGTGGGTGCACAACTAGGTGGAAAAAATATAATTAAAAAGAGCAGTTTTCAGTGGCTCACTCTAAAATTAAAAGGAATGGATCAAGAAGAATTCTTCTGTATTATTCAATATTTTTATTAATGACTTGGATGATACATGAGAGAGTGCACTTCTTATTACATCTGCAGATGTAACCCAGCTGGGAGAGACTGCAAGCACTTTGGGGCTAGGATTGAAATTAAAATGATCTTGACAAAGTGAAGAAATGAACTGAAATGTACAGGATGAAATTAAATAAGGAGAAGTGCAAAGCACTTCACTAAGTACTATATTAGGTACTAATCAACTGCACAAAAACAAGATGAGGAATGGAATGGCTGGGTAAGCATTAGTTCTGCAGAAACAAATATGGAGGTTATAGTGCATTACAAAATGAAATATGATTCAATAAGGTCATGCGGTTATAAAAAATAAAAAGCCAACTCTATACTAGGGTGTATAATCAAGACCATGTTTATCATTGTACTCTACTCAGCACTGGTAAGGCCCCAGTACTGAAGTACTTAATCCAGTTTGGATACCATACCTCATGAAAGATGCAGATCAATCGGAGGGAGTCTAGAGGAAAGCCAAAAAAGTGATCAGAGGCCTAGAAAACATGACCTAGGAGGAAAGCTTGAAAGAACTTGCTTTGTTTACCCTAAAAAAAACAGAACAGAGAAAATGTGAGAATCAAGTGTTTTTTTGGTGACACCATGGGTTACAACAGCATTAATTCTATGGGAGACAAGATAACAGCCTTCAAATGGTGCAGTAACAAGCGACTGCGAAGAGGTAGATTACAATAGGACAAGTAGTAAGGGCAATGCAACAAGGGGTATTTGCATATACACTTTCAAATAACCTAGGAGGATTTTCCCAGATTTGTTCTCCTGGTAGAGAAACGGATCCAGAGCTGCATGTACAGATGTTCAAATACTAAAGCCCCGCAGAGTGGAAATCTTGCAATGATAACACTGTGAAGACACTCAACCTTGCCATATGCATGCATCTCAAACTGTTCTGTAGGCCCCTATAATCTGCCTGGTGACAAATGGCAGAAGAACAAAAGGTAGCTCCGACTGGCTGACTCACACTGCTCAGGTCAAGCCGTTTCCCTGCAGCACAATGTAGGGATAGCAAAGAGGAAGTGTTCTGCTCCCTGCTGGAGCAGCAGAGTCCAACGAGTGACACATTGTCTCCTCAATGTGGGGGGGCAGTGCTGATGAAGGATTATATTCTCTTTTGAGAGAAGCCATAGTATGTACAGACATTTGCTCTCCCAGGAGTGATTTAACCCTGGTTATTCCCAGGTAGTTTCTCCTGGAGTGGCCAATTTTAATCTGGGAGAAAAAGCTTGAACTTCTGTATACTTATGGTTTCTGAGAGAACAGCGACTCTCCCAGGAGAGTGAATGTCTGTATGAGACCTTAGTCATCTGGCATAAATAGTGTAGGTATACTGGATCTTTTCTTAGGGTTGGAACAGACTTCCTGACTTTCTCAGATCCCTTTTATCTTTGTTTCTTTGGTTGTAATGTACAAAAAGTCTAGGTGCATAAGTTCAGTAGACCATGGCTAAAGATAGGCTGGAGAGCCTATTTCCACTAAATGTAAAATTAAGATGCTACCCAGTTTTTCAACCATCAAAGTAATACTGTGCTAAAAACTCACTAACACACTGTCTATGCATGACTTAAGTCTCATTTAAGCCTTGCTGCCAGTAGTCTGCTGTTGTGGCTTCTTAGCAATAAGGCTGAAATTATTTAATCTCTGCCTTCTCGTATATGTAAAACAGAGGCAAAGAGCATATTTCAGATAAGGTGGAGCCACAGTGTTAGCTGTCTTCATAGTACAGATCTTTATGGCTACCCCCTGTATTAAGGTTGTCAAATACTTTCAACGAGCATTGTCTAACTTGCAGCCTACAGGCAACGTATGGCCCACAAGCGGTTAAACTGCAGCATCAAAGCTTGATGGCATAGCTGCCCAAGTCATTGCATTGGCATGGCCCCAGAATGAAAAGGGCAAATAACACTGCTGTTCGTTCCCCACCCTCTTGCCCACTACCAAATTTAGTCTTCAGTCAACATTGGCAATTAAAATTGGTGGTAGGCAAAAGGGGGGCCAGTAACAGTGGCATTCACCCCTGGCTACTGGAGCCACATCAACAGAGCAGCTGTAGCAGCCACACTAGATGAGCTACCAACCTGCTGCTGGAGGTAGGTCATCTACCCTGTAGAAAGCCCGTGGTCCAAATCTAGTTTGTGGGGCCAAATGAGTTGAATGCCTCTGCTTTTAACTATAAGCCATTTTTACAATTTTACTTCTCACATCTTTGTGCTATACCCTATCCCTGGCATACCAGCATTTGGCAACATCTGCTTAATGTATTTAGCCCAGTTATAGCACTGCGTGTTGAATTTTCAGAGCATGATGATAATTGTTAAAACAACACAGACACAGAAATTGTTTTTCTTTTCCCTTTGATAGGAAAATTATATGCATAACATATAGGAGTAGCTTAAAGATTTTAAACCAGGGGTGGGCAATTATTTCAGGCAGAGGGCTCCTTACCACATTTTGGCAAACCATTGAGGGCCCCACCTCCTGATCACCTTGGGACCACAGTCCTGTCCCCAAGCCCTGACCTTTGCCCCCAGAAATTACTCCTTCAGCAAGGGGTTTTGCCATCTCCAAACCAGAAAAATACCAAATTATATTACAAAAATTAAACATGTACTACAACATTGATTAATTGCATTAAAAAATATTCTTGTCCTGAGTTACATGCATTTGTGTAGTGTACATAGAGGTGATAGTATAATAACTTCATTTTAAGTCTTACTCTTATATATTGTGGGGGGGTGGGTATGACAGCGTAGGCGTGTGTGTTGGGGGTGTGGGTAGATATGGGTTTTGTGGGGGGCTGAGTGTATAGGGGGAGGGTGGCTGGGGATGGCTGTGGCTTGCCTGGAGGGTTTGCCCACAGCCTCCCACTCTTCCTCCCTACAGCAGGCAGAACCCTCAGTAGCACTCCTGCAAGCCTGGGCTCTGTGGTCCTGCCATGCCTGACCCTGGGGCACTGGCATAGGTCACCTGCTCCCGCTTGCTGCCACTTGCCCCCCTCTGCCACTGCTGCCATTCTCCTGCCAATTCCCCGTCCCCTACCTCCTCTCTAGCCACTCCGACACCATGTCCCAGCTGCTCCTGCAGTCCCAGTGCTGCAGCTGGGAGCCACGTGATGCTGGAGTGCAGCAGACTGGGGGTGTGTGGGGAAGAGGCAGTGAGTCTGCATGAAGAGTGCAGGAGCACGGGGCCTGCAACAGTGCACCAGGGCCAACACCAGCGGGGCGGCAGGAGCGGAGCCTGGCTACACTGCTCAAGCAGGGAGAGGAGGGAGCCAGCCCAGCTCCATAGAGCCCCTGGCAGCCTAGCCCCACGTGCCAACTGCCCTACTCTGGGCCCTGCCAGCCCTGGCCCCAGTGCACCGGCACAGGCCCCATGCTCCTGCCGGACTGTCACTGTAGTCCGCATACTCGCTCGCTCCCCCTTCCCCCTGCCTGCTGTAGCCAATTCCCCACTCCCCCACCAGCACAGCATGGGTCCTGGCTGCAGTGCTGGGAATGCAGAAGCTGGACTGGCCAGCCCCAAGGACTGGGTGACTGCCCAAGGTCCTCCCCTGCCTTCCTCTTATCTGTGTTTCCCTTGGCACATGGAAGCAAGAACAGCCCCAGGCCAGAAGCCCCTGCTAGGCAGAGGCTTCTGGCTATGGCTCGGGGTGGGATAGGGCCATGCCAGACTTGCTGAGGTGGCTGTTTAGTTCTGTCTCCGGCTCCCTCTGGGTCCTACTGCCCCTGGTTCTTGTCATCTTTGACACGCAGCCAGGAGCAGATTAATATTAATTTTCTAAATTTTTTAGGGACCCTGTGGGCCAGACAGAATGGTCTGGTGGGCTGGATCTGGCCTGCAGGCCATATTTTGCCTGCCCCTGTTTTACATTGTCAAGTACTGAAAATTTAGGAAATAATAGATACATAGTTTCCCTTGCAATTTTAAATCTGTCTCACCGTGTCTATGAATTCTGTAAATAATTACAGGACTACATACTATGTTTTTTTCCACAGGATCACAGGGAGGATGAATTCTGATTGTAGAAACAACAACAAAAAATTGACATTTCCCAACTTCAGAATTTGACTTTTCAACCTTAACATTTTTTTTTAATTTGTGTATCATCGAAAATTAGACCGTGCAGTTTTAGCAAGTTTAGAATAAGGAGAAATGGCAGAATGAGATCTCTATGGGTTTTTTCCTGTCTACGCATTTCATTATCTTAACAAATTGTACAGCCTGTGAAACACCAGTTTTTGAAATTACGCCATACAATCTTTTCTGTTTCTCTTGCTTTCATTAGAGAGTATTGAAGATGTCATCTCAAAAGGGATTTTATCAAAACCTCATTTTCAATCAAATTCCTTTTTCCTTTATTCAAATATATTTGATTTCACTTTGGAACTTGCTAAAAGATAATTTAATGACAAATGTGTTTCATTAGTTGTAACTACTCTTCAAAGAGTCGGAAGGAAAAATGAGATAATGGAATGTGCTCATATATATCTGTTCAGACTTAATAGCTAAATTGAGTATTAGACACAATTATTTTAGCAAGAAGGGTGGGCACGTTTTCAAAAAGAAAGCTGAAGCATTTTTCATCCTGGAATGATTTGGGGAATCTTTCTATGTATAATTTATGAATTCTGGTTAATTTTATGAAATTCGTGTCACAACAAAGGCTATACTCATTGCTAGAACAGATGTGGGTTTGGAGTGTGGAAATTCCCCCCTCCCTTCCCCCAAAGGAAACCAAAGATCTCTTCTGGGTCTCAAAAATGCTGGGTCATAAAATACAGAAAGCCTGAAGGACTCAGAGATTTAGAAGAATTCTATTGACTATTTCTGTAAGACAAAGATTTTTTTTTAATTGTTACAAGCCATGTGTGTCTGCTTACTTACTCTATCGCATACAAAAAATTAGAACTCTTGGGTCCAAAATGATACCTTTTATTAGACCAACTGGAAAATAGCAAGAAAACCAAACCTGTCCTATCCTGCAAGTTTTTGGGATCAAAGTTCCCTTCATCAGGCTCTGGGAAAAGTCTAGATGGCACAAGATGGTAAAAAGTCCCATAGGAAGGAAATAAACTTCATTTTTGCACAGAGGTGAAGATGGAAGGATGTCCCTCTGGGTCCATGAAAGCGTCTTTGTGAGCTGTGTTGAGTAGCTCTTTGATGTGTTGATCAGGCAGAATACTCTATCGCATGCACCTAAAGAAATGGCCTTCAAACTCTGGGCATCCACACATTTGAGGCCCTGTGCCCAAGTTTAGACATCTGGGAAGGTGTCAGAAAAAAAGTCAAGAGAAGAGTGTGTTTCAACCTACTCAGACAATGAAAGGCTTATGAAAACATGGATTGCACATGCTAGGAATCAAGCCAAGCATCTAGGGAGATTCAGAAGTGGCTGGACACTGAGTGGACAGCAAGCTGATTAATATGTCTTTAAAATATAGTCAACCTTATTAACATTAAAAACCAATGTTATATCAGCACATGGAATATAAAAATATCTTTGCAAACACTGCTGGTAAGAATCCTTAACAGGAAGGCAGTTCAGGTGCCTCTAACTTGGCATCAACCTCACAGATGGAGAACCAAGAGAAAGTTCACTTTAACAAGACATTTATCAGTTGAAGGGATTATGTGGTGACAGTTGAGCGCACACATTTTCCTTTCCCTCCAGCTAACAGTGCCTTGTGATTTTTGAAGGAAAACACTTATTTAGGAGGTCCCTACCAAGCTGTCATGACCCAGACCTAACCACAATCTCTGACTTTAAAAGAACACTTGGTTATTCCTATTTTTAACTGATTTGGAATACAGGATATAAAATATACATGAATGTAAAGGTGAGCATATAAATATATTATACAAAAAGGCCACACAGCAAGAATGTTGTCAACGTTGCAAAGTCAAGCACTGAAAAGCTGGGAAATGTCAATGTTAAAGTTGCCCAACTCAAGTCCCTTGTGCATATGCAATTTGATATGGTCTTTAGTTACATGATCACACACAGTACATATTGTCATGCCTAAAAAGTCACTTAAAACTAGCATATAGGAGATGTTAAGAGAAGAGAGAAGATTAAGAGTATAGCTTCCCCTTCAAGGAACTGTGCATCTGACTGTAAGGAGAGTATCTTGCTATTGTGACTTGGGAGTCACAATAGCGAATCATCCTCTGGAGTTAGACACTAATTAATACCTTTTGCTAAAAACAGATGTCAGGTGGGTTTATCCCAGGTTCGATTGTCCTAGGCTTTGAGTACCATCAAAACAAGAAAGGAGACAGTCATTTACGCACGCAGGTTGACTGGTAATTAACAGCCTCCTCTCACCTCCTCAAGGTCTAATTTGAGTTACTTGGGTACTTCACAGGCTAAAAACAGACATTGGATTTCTGCTTGTCCCTCATCCGCAACACAGCCTTTTGTTGTCCTATACAAAAGCCTCCTATCTCACTTTTAAGTACCAAGTTAACACTTTTTCCCTGGGACAATTGGGGCTAATTTGAGTTGACTACATTCAAACTGTTTGTTTAAAGGACTGTACATCTCTCCTCCCTCCACACCCCTTCCTTCCCTGCTTATTTTAAATCAAAGCCCAAGACAATAAGAGCCAGGATAAACACAGTATCTGTTTTTAGTTACCAGTAGCTGAAGTGGGACAATAGGTTTGCACCTCTGTAGGTTCCCAGAAAGAAAGGCTTTGTTTTGGGGAAATCCAATTCTGTTCAAGAGACATAGAGGAGAAGCTAATGCCCTCTTCCTTTTTACACATTAAGCAGTTACTGCACTTTTTTGGGGGGGGTGGGGGGATAAGAGACCTAGGTTCAAAGCCCTTGTTTTCCCCCTGAGGTCTGAACCCAGATTTTTAATCTCTTAGAAGATGACATAACTATGAGGCAATACAGCAATATCAGGGTGGTCTCCTTCAATCCCTACTGCTCAGACTGTTCCACTTGACATGCAAAACTTCAGCTAAAAACGGTCCTCAGATTTCTTGGCAAACAAATCCTTTTTCCCTGGGATCCTACACACATAAGGCCATCGTCCCACTTTAAATACCTATGAAGTATCTGAGATGACACTTTTTCCCCAGGACAATCACAACTACTGCAAGTTATTTATTTTTTTAAATGCGAGTCACAGCCTGGGACAGTCAGACTGGAGATAAAGTAAAAACAGATGTTGGGTTTTAAACACTTCAGTGGAACAGGACAGGAAGCCAGGTATCCTTGCTCCCAGAGAATTTTCTAAACACTGAAGTCTCTAAGGGACACTGAATATGTAAGTATTTAATTTATACACATGGGTGCAGCTTCAATGGGAAAGAACTGACAGATACCAAACAGGAATATCTTATAGTCATTCTATACCAGTGGTAATTTCCTAACTTGATTAGTAGATTTCACAACCTCAAAGTCCTGGTACTATAGGACTTTTTTTTTGTAATTTCCTAAGATTTAAAAATAAATAAATAAATAAAAAGGAATTTCATCAGTCCAAAACAAAGTATGCAACTACTCCTTGCCTAGTCTTGCAGTAACCTTCCATAGGCATAGAAACCTAGACATTTATGAACTCACACATCTATGAGCACAACTTTATAGGCCAGGAAGCATGTAGGGCAGGCAGCATGCCAGCAGGAGAAAGCTAGACTCAGGCTCCAGTGCAGGCAAGTAAGGGGTGGGGGGGGACCCCCACCCAGCCCCATCCCCCTA
>NW_017729022.1:42577944-42585746 GCF_001723915.1 Gavialis gangeticus
GAACATGGATTTGGGGGTTTTTTTTGGGGGGGGTTGTTTTTTTAAATCAAGGATTTTTCAGTTTTCCAATAGGGAACACCAGAATTCCTGCTACAGAGGCCAGTGGCAGGACCCTGCCTGCTCAGAGCTGGCACCTTGGATTCAACTGAAGATAGCCGACTTCGTGGCCAGTTGGGGCCAGGAGAACATGCTTTGGCAGTTCAAAACAGGCCACCACACCAGAACACCTTCCAGGCTACCCAGATGCCAGGCAGGGGCACACATGGCAGTAGTGCTGCACAGAGGCCAACCCTGCAGCCACAGCACACTGGCAGCTGGCCCAGAGGGCCAGATGCCTCTACTGGCTGTGCAGTCCCCATCCAGGTCTGGCAGGTGCAAAGCAGGTCGCAGCCCCCATTGCCAGATTGCTGCAGTGGGTAGAGGGTGCAGGGAACTCTCAGGGCTGCTTCAGCAGTCCAGCTGGCACAAGGGGTAGTGTCCCTAGGTACCAACTGGCTGGGTCCACAAAGCTCCTGAAAGTGAGCAGCCCTGAACTACTTGCCAGGGCAGCTTTTTGTACTGCTGGGGCCAGGACAGGGCAGCTTTTTATACTGCTGGGGACAGCACAGGCTCTAGCTCCCCCTGGCTGCAGATCTGGGAGGAGCCAGGCAGGGTTATTTTGCGCCAAGTAGCACAATTTGCTGCACACCAAAGTGCATGCCTGAACACGTACGCGGAGGCAAAAAGCCCTGGCTCAGATTTGTACTGCTTCTATTTAAGCTGCTGCAAGTGCACAAGCTTGCATGTGTGGACATGCCCAGGGAGTCAGTTGACTTCAGCTTGTTCCCAACTCATTCCAATGACCTTGTATTTGTTTTTGCTTTGATATAGACCCAGGCCACTAGTCTATTTGTAAAGCTTCTAGTCTATTCTAAACTGAGAAAAAGTGTACCATTTCATATGATGCACTTTACCACCTGCACCCCCCTTTACAGAATTCTACATCTTCCCATGAAGTAATGGATTCTTTTGGAAATGAGAAAGCAGCAGCTTAGCTTTATCACTGGTAAGTTGATAAGCTAATATAAATAGCAGTGAAAACCAAACATGATCATTTACTTATAAACAGTATTAACCACTCTTTGATCAGTAAGCAGAATCTGATCATTTCCTTTGGTAAATGAGCCATGAAAATGAATTGTCAAAGTAGTGCCTTGCACACTGTTTTGAATACAATTACTTTCATGGGAGAAATCAGCACTATATAGAAATATGGTTATGTTGGCCCTGGAAAAGTTTGGCAAAAGCAAATTAAGGCTTGTCCTGCAACTTATTCCACATGGGTAAAGGGATCTTTCAACAAAGAACAAATTGCAGACTCAATGCCTGAGGGCAGAGCCCTTCAATCTTTGACTCCCTAGAAAAAGTTAATTTAAGGATTCAATTCCATGGAGGTCACTGGACTCTTAAAGCTGGAAAGAGTAGACACATTTATAGCCGTCAGAAAACTGTATTTACTCAACTGATGATAATATTTTTAAAATGCCGTTTTTAATCCCTGCACAAAAAAATATTTTTTCCCCTCATATTTAATGCAACCCTTTTGCCAGTCTTTTTTCCTTTTATTAAAAAAATTAAAAGGTAGCAGAATAAATATAGTATCCCTGTCATGCAAGATTATTACATTTTTTCCACTACAGTGATCCATAACTCAATAATTTCAGAAGGCATAAACAGAAGTATAAAGGTGAAGAGAACACAGACAGCAAGGAAATCAGATTCCCAATTTTGAAACTAAAAAATAGACATGAATCTAACTCATATAACTAATTCACAGCAAAATTTCATACCTTAGAAAGAAGACAACTTTCTTCTAATGCTATTCTAATATTAGTAATATAACTGATTACTGAACGTATGAAACTGGTGTGGATTTCAATACTGTTTTGTACCTTAGCATTAAACAAGTTGGTATCTCACCTTTGTACTTAAGATAACTAAGCACCAAAGACTAGGTCTTTCAATCATCTAGAGTCAAGATGCATGCCAAGAACTTAAAGTATTCCTGTACGTAGCTTAAAATGCTATGAAATTAATTCCTCTAGCATAAATGGGCCTCTCTAAGCCCAGTTAAATGCTTCCTTAGTTCTGATGTAAACAATTTTCAACAATAAAAATCAGTAGACACCAAATCTCTATTTTGCATGGATAACTAGGAAGAATTCAATAACCGATCTGTCGAAATAAGGAACATTTCAAACGTGTACCAAAGAACACCATGTAAAAAGTTATCACAGGTTCAATGGACTTGAAGGGACTTGGAAAATCAAGTCCGGTCCCCTGCCACAGGCAGGAGGTTAAGTCAAAAACCCTGGGGTGCTTCCTTTTCTCCATGGCTAGGGAGAGACATTACACACAAACCAGTTTAAGCAATCAGAAACTGCTTTAAACCTGTAACGGAACAGAAGTTCAGGGCACATAAACCCATTTCAAAATGGCCAAAACTGGTTTGAGATAAACCTGGTCGAACATAATATCAGATTTCAACTGATTTGGCTCAAACCGCTTTATACAATGTCTGTTCCAGACCCCTTGCTGGTTTAAACCAGGCACCCCCAGCATCCCAGCATGCTCTCTGGGCTGGGCTCTCTGCTCCAGCCCAGACTCGGCTGCCAGTTAGGGTAGGAGGGAGACTAACCCTCCTCCTTGCCCCACTCTGCCTTAGGGGCCATGGTGCCCCGCTGCTGCAGGAGCAAGGCAGGAGCACTCAGTAGACCCAGCTTAGGTCCCTGCCAGCGGGACAGGGAGGGGGGAATTAAACCCCTCTCTGGCCAGTTCAGCCCAGATTGGCCATGCCCCCCCAGCACACTTTCCTGCAACCAAGGGCATGCTCTAGTACCCACCAGCTCCTGGCCTGAGCAACTACAGGCACGTGCCCACATTTTTCTCTGGACTGAGGCATGTCTGCCCTGTTACAAACTGGTTCAACCTAGGCAGGTTAGACTAACCTGCAAAGGTCGATTCATTTCAGGCTCTGGCTTTTTGAATGTCTGTCCCTAGCCCACACAGCACCAGAATTTTAATATCATTAGTAGTTAGTTTTATTACTTAACGTAATTATTGAAGGACCTTGTTATTGAAAGTGAAGACCTCACATTTTGATTTGAACACGGCTGGTCCTAAGTTCATTTCTTCTCTATATGCTCACCTAACAAAACCACTACGTAAAATATTAGAACCATGTGCCCATTTTACCTTTTTTCCTTCTGAGCGAGTTAACATTTAAAGCTAATAGTGGAGAACACTGTGATGTGAGCCTTCAGATGTCTGAAAGATTCTCAATGAAGCATGTGAAAATGAAAACAGCCAGCTGTGGTTTCACTCTTGTATGTGTGGATACACATAAGAAAGTGATCTACAGGACTGAGCTAGACCGGGAACAAGAAACTCCCACATCCCAGTCATACCTCTCTTACTACCAAGCTTTTTTATATTTTGCACAACTTTACAAACATTGCCTAGTTATACATTTAACTATCACCACCAAATTTTAAGAGCAGGAAAGTGAAGGTCAGCCTGCTTGTCAACTGTCCAAGGTCACAAAGCAAATCACCTTCATTACCGTGACTTCAATACGTCTCCTGATCCCTTGCCCATCCTTTAAATAAGCAAAACAATATTCAAAAAAGGGTCTAGTGATTTGGGTCACTTAACTGGAAACATTCTAATAGGAATTAGGTTCAAAGCACCTTTTACCTTTCCCCCTTTAAATGGAATAGCTGCAAAACTGAAACCTTTCAAAGATCACAGGTCTGAATTCCTCTCGGCCCCAACTTTTACATCTCTCACTCAAAAAAAGTGGAAAATTCATTAGTTGTGCTACAAATGCCAGTGATTCTGACATTTCACACGTTGTATTGGATGTTACTGGTTCTGTTTGTCAATTTTTGTGACAAATTTCACTCAACTTTTGATAGTCATTGCTGAAAGACAGAGACATGGAACTGGAACACCAGGATAAATAAAGCCAGATATGAGCTGGGCAAGCAGAAAGGAAGAGTAATACAGTATTTATCCATGTTATGGCTACTTCCTCACTTGAGAATTACATTGAACTGTAGGTTTTAAAATACAGATGCTCCGAAAGAGCATGGTTTGGCCTTAATTGAGCAAGCAATAAGCTGAGATGTCTATTTTGCTGCAAAGCTAGTCTATTGGCTAATATCTTCTTCTAAAACCTGTTTGGTCCACCTGTTGTATCATGCCTAACACTACAATGGGGACTTGAAATTTTATTAGGGTTCCTAGAAACCACATAATAATAGTAAGAATAGTGTTAAAAACAACTCAGTCAAGTCATCTGTACTTGGAAAAAGTCTTGCTTTCTAATTCTAGTTCTGGCTAATTAGGTTTGTAGTCTTGGAGAGATCACTTAACTTGCCTCTGTTTCCAGAAAATACCACCAGTAATCAATATTTACCTACTTACCATTCAAAGAATTTCCAAGAATTAATTACTGTGGGTGCATCTACATGTGCGCTTTACTGTGCAACAGATTAATTTACTGAACAGTTAGTGTCACCGTCTGTACATGTATGGCAATTGGGCCTGTGTAGACTAATTGACAGCACTGTCAGATATTCCCATCAGACACAGGTACTATCCAGTGACAGAGTAAATTACTGTGCTTAAGCGCACATGTAGACAGTGACATTGGAATTAATTTACTCTGGAACAAATTGCACCAGTGTTTATTCAGTCGCATATTGCACGTGTAGACGTGCCCTGTTTGTACAGGATTTATGATTTTGATGTTTGCAAATCTAATGTTCAAAAAGTATAAAACACCTACATATATTTTGTAAATTATTATTACTCAACATATAGATCTGATACAAACAAAGTAAGAGTTTGAGCAAAATAGTGTTTGTCAAATGGGCATTATGTGCAGTACTATATGCTGCAAGCTTCTATCGGATACCAGAGAGAAAGGACTGGGAAAGCAGAAGAGAAAGGGCGAATAGAAGGGAAAGGGCAGGTGGGAGGGCAGGGGGAGAGAAAAAAATTAAGGACTTTACAATACTGCTTAGGTCACTGGAGAGGGCACAGCATGATTGCAGTGACACAAATGCTACTTTCTGCATGATCTATGAAGTGGAATTAGAGTCCACAACAGTATAAATAAAAAAAGAAACATCACCCAAAAGGTTGGTAATCACTGGCACAATATAAACCAGTCCACGTCAGGGATTGACAGCCTTTTAGAGCAGCAGAGTATGTTTGAGACTCAGGTGCTTCTAGTCACCCACCCATGACCAAAAACTCCTGCTGCTCAGACTACCTCCCTGCTCTGTGATCCCCTCTGTTGACAAAAAACCATGGCAAATGCCAACAGGGTGGGATAAATTCAGCAAGGGAGCAAAGCAAAAGGCTTTAAGTTATCACTTGAATGCGGCCCCCTTTAAATTGGTTCCTTCTGCCCACAGAATCACACAGAACGTTCTATGGGTTTTAGCACTATGATTAGCACTGACTTTTACAGGGACTAGAAAGCTAAAAATCCATCCCACCAGTGAAAAAAATCTAATGCCCTTACTGAAATTACTATGAGTCAAATTCTATCTTACCTTTACAGGCCTAAGTGGTACTTACGTAGCCACTGAAGTGCCACTTCCGGCAGCAATGAAGCTTTTAGATTCTATTTCCACCTGCGGCCAAATAGGCTCATCCGGGTACATGCAAAACTGTCAGAAGTGAGGCTGAGAAGGAAGAGGGTAGCACTCTATTTTTCATACAGACAGGTTTGTGGTTAGGGCACCTACCCAGGGAAAGGATTTGAATATGCATCTGTAGACTAACAGCACCACCCACCAGGCCATGCCTCAGGCATCATCCAGAGCACTGTTTCTCAACTTTTTAAGTACCCCCTAACTTCTGGACATTTTAATAAGTACCCCAACACTCAATTTTGCAGGGGATTTTATATTTACAGACTGTGTCCTATACGTTGGAAGAAGGGTGGTGTAAATAAGGCCGTGATATGACAGATGTCTGATCTGGGGTGGATAGGGTTGCCACCTTTTACACCAAGGGTACACAACTCAAGTATGTACTTGGGCTAGAGGTGATGTTGCCCAAAGCTAGGAGCGGCAAAGCATGGCACGCCAAATTATTACTGGGGGATTTAAAGCACTGCGAGAGGGCGAGAGAGTGTGTTGGGGTACCCACATACCCCCTGCCTGGTTCTCGCATACCCCCAGGGGTACACGTACCACAGGTTGAGAAACTATGATCCAGAGCATGCTCTAGTCTCCTCTTAAAGTAAGCTCATAAGACAGTTAATAAGAAAAGACAGATATATGGGGCCCGGAGAAAAAAAAGCCAGCACGAGTGGTGACTGAGCCAACTGTCCTGGAAGAGGGAACCTGCTCATAAGACAGAAATTATCTCACTGCTTTTTACCTACTGTATTCAGTTAGATTCAAGTTGCAGAAAACTTGTCGAAGACACAAAACCAGGGTTTTCCACTCTCTAGCCAGGTCCATAATCACTAGGCTACTAGGGTAAAAGGGAGGAGGCTGCTCAGTCACAGAATTTTTCCAAATAATAAATTGGGAGACGTGCACAGAGTTACACATAACTCTGCACTCCTATGATGCCTTGGAGACTATGTGGCCATAAAACATCATTTTGGGAAGCACAAGGTGAGCATAATAACACACTTGCTGTTTATTACATATAAATCTAATATTTGATTTATTTTTACAATTTAGTTTGTTTTTAATGGTAAGCTACCATGAGTCTTTTTCTGGGGGAGGCATCATATAAATAAATTAAGTGACTAAAACTGCCCTGATGTTGTTATGTACCACTTACACACATAAAGGTAAATAGGATTGGGTTCCATATTTAATGCATAGGATCACATATGTTGCCATATACATGTAATGTATTCAATCTCCTTTTCCTGTCCATACATGTGAAGTCATTATTTACCAACAGGAATTGTCTTTTACTGAAAACATTTTTCTTCATTTGAAGTGTATTTTCTCAGCCTGAATGGACATGATATTAGTGTTTCATATTAGCTTCAAGTTAACTTAAGTATTGCTCTTTCCCCAGATGGTGTAGTATTACACGCAGGTCTATTAGTCATTTCATTTACTGCAGTGGAATGAAATTGCTGTCTGCCCTCTTACAGTAGTAGAATATTAACTCTTTAGAAATAAGGTTAGTGTTTTACCAGACAAATACCTCTTCCTGAAAGTGAAGTGAGCAAATACGTACAGAGATTACTCAAAACATTTGCCACCATATCTATCCTTGGGACAAAGCGAAAAGCTGTACCACTAAATAAATTATACTATGAGTTTAGGGGGCTTTCTTTGGTAGTGGAACACTATAACTTGCACTTAGCTATAGGCAAAAAAATAAATCAAAAAAACATACCACTCCAGGACTCTGAACATTTTTCCATTTCTAAAAGTGAACTTGAACTTCCTCTTTAGTGCTACATCTTCTCTACCTGACCACACACCAATTTCCAGATGTATTGGACAGGCGGTACTAATATGGCATACGATAGGGCCCTGTCACATTCATTTGCAAGAGCTGCAAATCATTGGAATACTGTTAGGAAATAACCCTCACCTGAAAAAAAATAACTCTGCAGTGCCAGAAGCTCACATGATAAAATGATTGAATATGGGTTTGCTTGCATTTTAACTGCCCTCAGTGACTGCCTAGACACATGCTCAGGGATGGGAGGGGCCATTTTAGTACAATTCCCAGAGACCCACTCTAATTATAACGGCTCAATGTCA
>NW_017729022.1:42590746-42596200 GCF_001723915.1 Gavialis gangeticus
GGCATACGATAGGGCCCTGTCACATTCATTTGCAAGAGCTGCAAATCATTGGAATACTGTTAGGAAATAACCCTCACCTGAAAAAAAATAACTCTGCAGTGCCAGAAGCTCACATGATAAAATGATTGAATATGGGTTTGCTTGCATTTTAACTGCCCTCAGTGACTGCCTAGACACATGCTCAGGGATGGGAGGGGCCATTTTAGAACAATTCCCAGAGACCCACTCTAATTATAACGGCTCAATGTCACATGTATTAAGCCCCACAGCATTTCAAAATGGCCACAAAATGCTTTGGCTAAAGCTCATTCAACACTGAGGCGACACTGGAGCATTCTAATTGGAATGTGGAGCAGACTCAATTAATCAAGTATTAAGTTGAACATGTGACACCATCCATAGGCTGGTGACCACATCCAGATGTGCAGGGGTGTACACCTGCAGTAGAACAAACAGTGGCATAAATTTGTGCCTCTATTTTGTGCCGCAGTGTATGCTCCTGCACATGCACTTTGTTGCGGGACACTGTGTCCCCCTTTTGGCAAACTGCTCTTGCCCAGCTCACCTCGGCTCCCGGCGTGCTGGAGCAGCTGGGGCACAAATGACAGTGATGCTCTCGCTGACAACCAAAGCGTCTCCCTGGAGGACCAAGCCTCCATTTGTTCTAGCGCGCACTATCGTAGCGTGCAGTCCAACTGCTTTTTGCTACCAGGAAATCCTGGTAGCAAGTTTGGTCTCTGTGCTGCAAACTTGCAGCATGGGGCATGTTTTAAGGTTTCATGGAAGCAGTTTGTAGTGCCACAAACCACACACGCCTGCATGTGGGGACACAGCCTCTGAGGGTGAAGTTACATGTCAGCTCATACTAAAAGCACTTGAAATGAAAGCACGTGCACTTTCAAGCTTGTCAACTTGTGTTATACCACTTTGGGCAACGGTTAACTCTGAGCTATACTACCTAGTTCATGTTAAGGTAACTTCAGTCTCCTCCATAGAGATAAACCAAGCAAACTGTAGTCCTCAACCATCCCAGGATGCACTGCTTCCAGCCCTCTGCCCCCACCCCCGTCCATCCAGAGTAGGAAAAGAACCCATGTCCTAGCTCCTAGCCATATGAAAATTTAGGATTAGTATCAAAGAGGTATGGCTTAGACAAAATCTTCAGCTTAAATCACTCATCAACATTAGTCTTGCTGAATGCAGAACCACTCCAAGTAAGACGTGTAGTTGGCCCCTTTCCATTTCCACATCTGAGCCCATCAGTGAGCTAATCAGGGATCAAGGCAAAGATAAAATTAGCTTTGCCTGCATAATCAATCATATGGGTGCAGGGCTGAGAATGAGTCATGGAAGTGGAAGAGATCATAAGGGGAGAACAACAGTAATAAATATTAATATGTATAACTAAAACCAGATTTGCAATAATAACACTTGATCATTATACATCATGCCTGCTTGTGTGCTGTACATAAAGCATGCAAATAACTGTGGTACGCGTAGCACTGCAACGATAGGAGTTGTGCTGGCTGTTTCAAAAATGTTTTGCTTCTGCTATTTGAGCTTAGCGGGCCTAAAACTGCAAAGGTGAGGGTGAGTAACTGCTGATACCTGCACCTCTTAACTTTCCCCTTTCCTGGCCTAAGCACAAACAACTTGATGGAACTGGGCAAACTACTAACGTCATAATAAACTAGAATAGGGTGAATGACAAAAATCCAGGTTCTGGATTCACCAAAGCAGAATTAGATTTAAAAGGAGAGAATCTTTGTTCCATGATTGAGATGATAATTATGGAAGGCCAGGATAGTGAACAGCAAGTGGTCTAGCATTTTAGTACAAGATGGGCATTTGTACACATTGTGGGACAAAAACATGTGTATAAATGCCCTTTTAGCCTGGCAGGATAGGCCCAGCATTGCAGGGAGAGTTACAGGAGTGAGAGACCACTGAAACCCATGAATACAAATTTCAAAAGCACCTAAGGCTATGTTTATGCCATTAGTGGCAGCCTGTGCCCATAAGGACGCTCTTGAGCATGCCCTGCCCACCCATTCCCATAGGTTTCAAACACAGAAATGTCCCAATGAGGTTAATGTAAGGGCCTCCTCCCACAGTTCAGTGGGAGTGGTCCCAAGAGATCTTAAGAAAAACCACCTGGGTTGTCCCCAAAGTGGCCTCACTGACTTATTCTCAGGTTTAAACATATGAACAGGAACAGGCAAAGTGGAGCATGCTCCAGGGCACCCTGGACAGGTAGAGCCAAACCTTAAGGTGATTCATGAGCTTAAGATCCATTTTTAAAATGGAGGGACAGATTAAAAAATATTTCCATAGGAGTTGTTTTGAAAAATGCCAGGAGTTGCCCATTATCTTTATTTCAGGGGTGTAGATTGTAGCCGTGTCGGTCTAAGGACATAGGCAGACAAGGTAAATAATCGGATTTACCCGAAGAACCTTGTCTGCCTATCATCTTTAAGCACCTAATTATCTTTAAAAATCTGGCCCCTAGGCAACATGGAGCCTTAGTCCCGGTAAAAATAAATAAATGAGGCTTAGGTTCCTGCATGACTTAGTTTTGGTAAACGCTAGTAATTTCTGAACAGGGAGATGTTTTGTTTCTGCAAGCTTGCGAACCTTACTTTGTTAGGTCAATGCTATACGTTATCCGTAAAGAGTTAGAATATTCCGTGCCAGACGCATATAATCTAGCTCCTCACAGCATTGCATTTCAGTACCCGCAAAGTCAGCATCTTTAAAAGAGTTGCCTGCAAATAAATATTTTGGGTTCAACCATGCCATTTAGGCTTGACTTTGCAGTTTTGCTCCTGCAATGAGGGGAGGAAAAGTGTCTGCTCCTTTACTTCTTTACAAAGTGCATCAAGCTTTCTTTGCGCGGTTCCAGCCAGGACATGTGCAAGGCACAGCTCTGCCATCTTTGAGGCGTCTTGTGCCAGAGGGGGCAAATGGAACAAGAGCTCATGTGTTCCAAGAACAATAATTACTCCCAACTGCTACGCAGGAAACCCGAGTAGAGTAGACGGCTCCTTTTAACCTCCCCACAAACAGAGCAAAGAGCATGCAGGCACATTTGAGCCCAGGGATTTCCCAAGAAAGTATAATAGGGACAGCTTTTGGCGACAATTACCGTAGTTCCTCTGAAGCCAGAATAATGCTGAAAGGGGATTTATGAGGCAGCTAAACCAGAAGCTCTGAACAGGATTCATTTCAGTAGCCCAAGAGAACGGAACAGACTGTACTTCTCTTTATCCAAGGCAGCTGCTTCAGGAGAGGCTTTATGGTCCTGAAGTAGTCTTATGCCCCATACACACCTCAGTGGCACAGGAGGCAGGTTCCTTCTCAGTTTAACACTCATCCAGAGATTTCTGTAGACTACAAATTCTTTTTTTAACTGTAAATTTAATCTCTGGAATAGAAAAAGGTCAATACCATAGCAAGGGGAGGGCAAGCAGGGCAACTGCCCTGGGTGCTTAAGCAAAGGGGAGCCAAAAGGTGAGTTGCAAGTCAGTATTTTGTTATAAATATTTCCAAAAAATGTGGCCAAACTGGCCGACAATGCCGCCAACAAATGTCGCGTGCATGTGCGCAACGGCAGTATGCACATGGCCAGCCCGGCAGCTTCAAGAGTAGTGTCCGGCTGGTGAATCTGTTGTGGAGGAAGCGGTGGGGAGAAGGAAGGGGCATGTAGGGGGGCAGATCAAGGCCCCCCAGTGAGGGAAGAGACTGAGACTGGGGCAGGCTCTGCCCAGCTGGGGTGGGGTGCAGGACAGAGCCACAAGCAGCTTGTCTAGGGGCCACGGGGAAGGGGGGTGGTTCCCACCATTGCATGCACCCCGGGGTAAGCATGGTGGGGTGCCCTCCAGATCTGTGCACAGTGCAAGGGCGGACTGCCACTGCGGGCTTGCCCCAAGCACCAAAGTTCCTTGCTATGGCACTGTAAATGGTCTTTTTACTACATGGATGCATGTATCTAGCACAAAATAAGACTATAATTCTTGACTGATGCCTCTAGGCAATGCTCCAGTACTTACTCCCAATCACCACCAAAACAGAAAGGGAATCACGTACACCAACCCACCACGAAAATGAGAAGCTCTGTACTCCAAGCACAAAAGTCCTACTTCTTCATCTGAATTCTGGTTCTTGTATTGATCGCCTTTTGTCTCCTCACCTGACTGCTCAGCTTCACCTTTCCTTTATCTGTGAAATACTAATTCTCCTCCTCACTTGCCTAACTCTGCAGAGTTAAAAGGCAAAATGCTAAATAGAAAAAAAAAGTCCTCAATGAACAATTATTTGCACTTATAGAACAATTTTGGTTTGCAAAAAAAACTGTATGGAGAATAAGTCACACAACAATACAGTGAGGTAGAACAACAGATAGGCAAACTAAGGCACAGCCAACCAATAATGTGCCAGAAGTCCCAATCTGCTGCTATAACCCCCAGACTACCTTCACTTAGAAAGTTAAGTAAGCTTTATTGGGGACAAATTTTGAAACGAGCTTGCAAAAATGGTAAATGCAGTAAGAAAGTAAATATCTGGAGGCCATGACATTATACTTGAGTTACAAGATCCACTTATCACCTCTGGGAACAGACCTTAAAATCTCAATCACAAATTTTATACCAAAAGCAAAAACGGTTAAGCACATTCACTTAACTTCTGGGATTTGGAACTGGAATAAAAGTAGACTCAAGACAAAAAAAATTGCATATTTAGTTGTTTGTCCTTTTGCTTAATTTACAGGACTCTGACATCCCTTCATTCCCACCACGATAAAATGCTGCCTCCCTTTGCTGCTCACAACATATTTTGGAATGAATGGTCCAATTACAGGGAGAAAACAGAAAAAGAGACTTCCTCACTGTTCAGAAGTCCCTTGCAACTTTTGATTTGCTTTAAAAAAACTTTTCGTACTGACCTTCCTTCTACCTAGAACTTCCCATCAACAGACTTGGTTAGACTGATACAATTAGTGCAGAGGGTACATTTTCAAGTCTCCAAAAGGGAAACAAAAAACTTATGGTTGAATGGAAAGGAAGCATATTTCTGGCATTAGCTGTAAACAGCTTGATGGCAATGCAATGTAATTGTTTAAATAGTAGGAAAAGCTTGTTTCAGGTCACTTTAATCAGATGTTCAAAACAGCACATCAGCATTGCTGGAAGTCTGAAGCATAGACTCGCTTAAGCATTATAAAAGTGCACTCGCAAATATTGGGGTGGTTTAGATCAAGTTCCCAAACAATCCCCATTTAACAGAACAAATGAGGGGGGAAAAATTCATCCATAAGCTACACTTTGTGGGGGGGAAGGAATCACAAACACAACAAGTGAGGGCCCAATCCTGTTCTCTATAAAAACAAGTCATCCCAAATAAGATCGAAAGGGCAACTGCAGGATCATATAAAAGGGGGGGGGGGGGAAGAAAAGC
>NW_017729022.1:42596211-42597164 GCF_001723915.1 Gavialis gangeticus
AGGGGGGGGGGGGGAAGAAAAGCCAAACACAAACAGATCCTTGTGCCTTCTATAATCAGCGTCTAGCTCTAAAACAGTATTAGACTTGTTGAGCCACCGCAAAGTCCCGGAGGGGCTAAAACACCAGGTCAACTCCAAAGAAACTTCCCCGTAGCATACCAGCACTTAAAAATAATCGCATAATTTCATACCAGGCCGTTTTTGCTCCCTTCGCAGCACATGCAGCTGGCATGTAGAAGCAAGTAGGAGGATGGGAGGGGAGAGGATGAATCCCCCGAAAGGCGACTCCGCTTCTCCACCCCAACTTTGCGCAGCCAGGACTGCGGAGCGCCGCCCCCCCCTTGGGCGCGCGGCCACCCCTGAAAGCCCCGCGCCGCGGGGGGCGCTAGCCAAGCCGGCAGGCTCCAAAACTTCGGGCACCCGGCTGCAGCTTCCGCCAAAAGTATGCCGCGGGGGGGGTGAGGGGGAATCAAGCCCGGAGACCCACCGCTGCTTCGGCCGAAGAACTGGAGCGGGAGAAAGTCCGGGCTCTCCCCCAGCACTAGCACGGGCGGGTCTCTATCCGGGGGGGCACCCTTCAGGCAGCTGCAGAGGGCAGCGGAGGCGCCGGTGCAAACCCTCCCTCCAGCTCATCCAACTCGGGAAGTTTCAAAGGGCAGGGGGAACAAGTTTCAAACTGTTCCCCAGCGAACAGGGGGCATGAGCATCCGCCGGCCCCTCCTCCACTGTACCTGGCCGGGTGCCGGGCTTTGAGCACGCTCCTGCCGAAAGGAGCCATGGTCGCCCCCGGGCCGGAGCCGCACCATGCAGGGGCCCCGGCTCCTGCTACCTCCTTGCTAGTCCCGGAGCGTAGCGCGGCGCTGGAAGTTGTGCAATGTACAGCTAACTTGGAGCGGCGGCACCTTTGGAGCCCTGCCCAGCTGCAGGCTTGAAAGGAGGCGTTTATGAGCAGG
>NW_017729022.1:42597175-42601169 GCF_001723915.1 Gavialis gangeticus
TTTATGAGCAGGAAAAGCGCGGAGCGGGGGGGGCTCTCGCTGGGCTATTGTGATGCGAAGTTATTTGCAGAACTTGCTAAACTTTCAGCCCTGCCAACCTCCCCCCTCCGAGGCAGCAGCTCCCTCCCGCAGCGCAGCCAGAAGGATTAAGGCTTTCACCTCGGGTCAAGTGGCTCAGCTCAGACACCAGCCTTGCTGAAGGGCGACAGCAATCAGGGCTCGTGGACGGTGGTGGGATCTTGCCTTAGACCAGCAAGCGTCTCTGTTTTATTAGACCGACGAGATTTTTTGCAAATACAAAAACACAAACCCTTTAATTGCAAGCTTAATTGCAGGCATGGGAGGAAAGATTTGTAAAAGCTCTCCTGAGTAGAAATGGAAGTTCATATTTCAGAGGATTTCACAGAGGCATGAGTGCCGTGTGCCCCCAGGGGTGGGGTTGGGCACAGGGAGCTCCCACAGGCGGGAGTGTGGTGGTGGCAAGTGGGGAGCTCCCATGGGTGGCCGCAGCACTGTGGGTGGCAAGCGCTGACCAGTGGTCAGCAGCTACCCACAGACCGCCCACAGACACTGCTGCTAGTGTCACTTGTGCCTTTTTGCAGGGGGTACACCGCCACGCTCAGGGGGTGAACGTGCACCCGCGTGCACCCCCTACACATTGCCAATGCACAGAGGGGTCAATAGATGGAAAAACCCTCTGGACAGAAGTTCTTAGGTGGTAATCCCAGCTCTCCGGTGAGGCTGTGATGATGCATTTCCTGAAGGGCAGGCACCCAAGGACCTGCCTTTGCAGGGGCAGAGGAGCACACTTAGTCCTCTGCCTGGCCTCGACTTGGAAGTACCATCGGATCATAATAAATGAGGATTGGGAGGGACCTCAGGGGTCATGTAGGATAATGTTTATCAACCCAAAAGTGGGTGGCAAGAATATATGAAAGGGTCATGAACAAGTGTTAAAAATGGATCCAAAAAAAAATGCAAGGGGGAGGAACTGCTGACACCTGCACCTCTTAACTTTTCCCTTTCCTGGCCTAAGCACAAACAACTCGGTGGAACCGGGCAGACTATTAGAGTCATAATAAGCTAGGATGCCTGAAAGAAATTCAGGGTTGGGTTTCAATTTTCCCTAAAGAACCTTGTCGGCCTATGTCCTTAGACCAACATGGCCACACAGAGCCATCCCTAGGGGCGTGTGGGGCCCCGGACATATCAGCCTGTGCAGGGCCAGGGGCAGGTGGAAAGTGGACGGACTACAGAGTGTGGGACAGAGAGGGGGGCAAGCAGCTGGACGGCAGAGCCAGTGGCTGCGATGAAGCCTGTACAGCACTGCCCACTGGGCCCCCCCAAAGCACAGATGGAGATTCCACCTCCTTGCTAGGTAACCAGTGTTTCACTGCCCTCCTAGCAAGAATGTTTTTCCTAAAATCCAACTTAGTAGCTAGTTCTCTGTTTCTCTATCTGTGACACTCTCTTTCTAAAGGCCTCCATTTCAATGTGCTAAGCACCCTTGGAGGCTGGATATGGCTGGAGATGGAGCCTGCTGAGAAGCAGGCTCTGAAAATGGCCCCTTAACATAGGGAACATGGGGGAGAGATATGGGTTGCCCTGGAATCTCCAGGAATTAGATAGAAAAAATCGCCAGGTGCTGAGAGTTACCAGAGAGATAAATGAAAGGGCACTCATTGAAATAAATATTAAATGTTGAATCCAATTTAGGAACCAAAACTTGTGGAATAAGTGACATCTTTTATGAGACCAAATAAGATATTTGCAAACAAATTATTTTACCTGAACCCAATTTAAAGAGTAGTCCAATGGGTTCTTAAAATGTCATAGTAATGTGCCTTCTTGATGTAAAGTCCAGGCACCGTAATCCAAAACTAATATACACCAGCACCTGGGCACATTGGCATTGTGTGCCATGGGAACACTGGCATTTTGGAAACCTCTCAGAATCGATTCAAACAGAGTTGGCAACCCTAGGGAGAGACTGGAATCAGCCAGGACACACTGTCCCCGTCAGGGGAGATACCATGATCAGCAGGTCTTCCTAGGGCCAGGCCTGCCTATTGGCAGATTGACTCCTTAGAGTGGGAAACTTGACCGCACAATTTTGTGGTAACGGGGGACCACATTTGTGCTTTCCCCTTGGCTTGCTCCTTCAGCCTTTTGGCTAACAGCAAGCTTGACCAGGGGGCATCTGAATCCAATGCCTTTGGGCTTGGGGCCTGCATGTAGGATGCCCTCTATGGTTGGGGGGGGTGTCCGAAGTCCCAGACTGATGGGTCTGGGAGGGAGACGACATGCCCAGTGGTAGTCACACAGACTTGAACGATCGAGTTCAGGTCAGTCAATTTAGAATTTGGAACTAATTTGGCCTTAAACCAAAATAATAATTAAAAAAGCATGGCTTTTCAGCTAGCTTCTGCAAAAGGGGGAAGCAAGCTGACAGCAAAGTTCCTGTTTTCTCCAAAACCTCGGGCCCTAAGGATTCAAAAAGGCTCAGTAATAAACTGGAAAGCGGAAACATTCTTGGTGAGCTCAGTGGAACTGGATGAGGATCACAGAGCGGAAAGGAACATAAGGAAGGAGCTAGTGTTTGAAGGTACTGGTCTGGGGCAAGATAAGCCCTTGGGCCTTCCCCTTTACCTTTATGTGGTCATTTAGAAAAAGGATATAAAACAGTTTTTGACACAGACCCATGTGACTATGGAAAGCTGCAGGGCAGTGGTGAACTGAGCCTCTCGAATGATTACATGGGAGGGGTGGCAGTCTGATCAGGAGCCCTATTCTGATCCGAAAATAAAATATCCCCCCTCCCACAGTCTGGGCAGACACCTCAGCCTGCAGCTCACAGGGCTAGTTGTCATTCCATGGGTTACCTATTACTGCCAGCTCTGGGAATACCCCACATACTTTCAGATCACTCCCATGCCTCTAAACTCCCTCAGCTGTGACTACAAAGAGAGGGACTGGAGCCACTTACAACTTGTTTGGGCAATTAAACTGAAAAAAAAATACAAGCAGGGAAGAAACAACTTTAAAATTCCTCAGACTGCTGCCAAAGGAGATTTCTGGAAGCACAACTTGCCTTGGGCATTATGGACCTGATCCTAAGCACATTGAAATCAAAGGGAGTCTTCCCATAGACTTTGGATCAGGCCTTACCTGCTATAAGAGGGGATTTCCTCACACTTAAAAGGTGGTAAATAATTTCCAGTTCTCTGAGAGGTCTTTTGGCAGAGAACCCTCTCCACTCTTCAGACTAAAATTTCTCGGTGTACAAGAGGCATTTTATTTATGTGAAAGAGGTAAAATTGAATTGCATTATCTCCTGAATATTGCAACAGCCAGTATTATATTATTATTCACTTAGTTTTCTCCTCATTACAAAGATCAATGGGAATTGGCAAGTGTATGCAGCTGTTCCCACACTTCTAAATTAATTAACTACCATCTTCCAATATTAATTGATTGTAACTATTTAAGCTAACGGGTCCTTTCTTACCTGCAAATGCCAGATCAACTTAATAAAATGGAAGGATTTTGGGAACAGAATCCTACTGTGCAAATAAATTACAAAGCAGATTTAAAAAAAATATATTCTGCAAGGTCAAGATATATACATTATTCATCAGGGGATGCGTTCTTTTAATGTATTTATGCCATAGGATTTTGAAAGACTGACCACAATATCTTCACATTTTCATCAAAGTTTGATTAAAAAATAAATCTTACCCTGTGAACATTATCTGAAGTTAAACTGAAAGTGGAATTTAATTTTCAAGAGGAGACTACATGGTCACCTTGCTGGGGTCACCTGACTCTCAGTTATCTTTCCTGCTTGGTGCAGGGAGCTGGTCCCAATGATCTTCCAAGGTCCCTTCCACCGTTACAATCTTTGAATCAATCTATGAAAGTGATTGGCACAGCTTACCTTAGAGAGAAAGTAAGGACATATTATCCATATTACAAAATAATGAAAGAAATGGAT
>NW_017729022.1:42606169-42606458 GCF_001723915.1 Gavialis gangeticus
GGGAGCTGGTCCCAATGATCTTCCAAGGTCCCTTCCACCGTTACAATCTTTGAATCAATCTATGAAAGTGATTGGCACAGCTTACCTTAGAGAGAAAGTAAGGACATATTATCCATATTACAAAATAATGAAAGAAATGGATTATTTGCATGACATATGAATAAAGAATATTCAATGATACTGGAAGGAAACAAATTAAATCGGATTAAAGGATAGGCCTTTTTACATAATGCACAATTACCCGTGGGGGACCAGATTCATAGATTCATAGATTCATAGATTAAGGGTC
>NW_017729022.1:42614874-42624753 GCF_001723915.1 Gavialis gangeticus
TCCGACCCTTAATCTATGAATCTATGAATCTACTGGCCCTAGAGAGTCAGCAAGCGGGGCAGGCGCAGAGCAAATGTGGCAGCTCCTGCCCACCAACCCTCTAGTGGCAGGTTCGAACTGTACATGTTAGAGAGGGTATTAACCCTTAATGTGAAACCGTTCATAGCATGTGCTAACTTTAACACCGACTACCATAGCAGGTGCTAACTGTAATGTGTACTTGCACCCTAGGCCTTTGTGTGTTTGCAACCTCAGAAACATAATCCACAAAAATCCACATGCTGCAGAAGGAACCACTTGGCATTAGGCAATTAAAAAAAGTGTCGAGTAAAGGGCATATGTACAATCTTGCCCTTCTCCAGACCTTATAAACCTTGCTCAGTGCTGCCTATTAAGTGCTTGTATCTACCCAGGACCCAAAGCCTGGAATCCCCCTCCTGGGTAGGTACCTAACTGATCAGACCTTATACTTCTTAAGATGTTGTTGGCGCTGCAGCTGCCATTTGCCTTTTGTACAACAGCCCAGAGGACAGCAGGAAGTGGGAAACTGGAGTTCTTAGCAATGGCACGCCCCCACTCCCCAGCTTTTTTCCAGCCTTAGCCACCATGTCACCATGTTAAAAAATAGTTTGTGTTGCTGTTTTGTGGAGACCTTCCAGCCTTGTTGCTGACGCTGACTGCCCCAGTTACTAAGAACACAAGAGTGGTGAGGTCAGAAGAACAGCGTGCAATGTAGTAAGTCTTACAGTGCAGTTTAGTGCAGTAGTATAACAAAATCAGGGCTCTGACTTGGTGGGGGCAAAAAATTACAGCTGCTGTGATAGTCACACAGTTAGAAGTCACCACGGCCCCATCTATTAACACTGTCCCTGGTGCCCAGCTGCCCTGCTAGACCTCTGGTTTAGCAGGCAAGGCAATTCTTAGCACAATCCGATACCTGGGTTCCAGTTCTCCTTCCCCAAATTCTGCTTTACATAGAATAACAATGAATAAGCTCAGAAATAATCCTAGGAACAGAAACCAGAGCCCAGGTCATCTTACCAGTTGAGTGCTCTCAGCGCTGAGTTGGAGTCAAGTTTAAATCTCCTTAGATTGAGGAGGGCTTCAAACCCAGGTTTCCCACTTCCTTAAGGACTGCACTAATCACTAGTCATGTTGCATGAGTATGGCTGTGACTGCTGTTCTTTGTGCAGAACTCAGTGCTATTGATGTATATTAGGCATACTCAGAGCAAACCAAGCAGATTGGGATCCTCAGGGATTTAGAGACAATTTAGGCTCCGATGTGCCTCACAACTGGATTAAAATGGAACTTCAGGTAACACAGACATATAAGGCATGACATGATCATGCATGATCTCCAGCAAGGGTAACTGTGCCAAGAAATTCCCTTGGTGTAGACTCAATTATACCAGCAAAACTGGACTTTTGCCAGCATGCCTGTGAGAAGGTCATAAAAGCACTGATCTGCTGGTATAATCTGTATCTACATTAGAAACACTGCTGATATAGTATAACCATATAAGTACATCAGTAAAATACCCCTAGTACATAGTTTTAGTCTAATTAATGTTTATAAAGCACCAAAATTGAAAGGCGCTTGGAAATTATTATTATTATGCAAAGTATTATTTGTTTACAAGACTGATATTGTAACTTTTTTTGTCAACAGTGTTTTTCCTTGTGATCTATGTTGCAAATGATTGGCTTTCTGTGCTTGCTGCTGTGACATGTCTTCTTATAATCACACTGTCTTTCTTAATTGTACTGTCTGTTTTTTAATTTCTAAGGTTTTTCCTAAATGCTGTACATCTCCCAGATGTACACATCTTCTTTTTTTACCTTGTTTCCCATCCTTTCTAGACAAAAGATATGGATGTCTCCGACTGGACATACGGCCTATTTGGAAAGTCATGGCATGTTTGCATAACAATGAAGCCATAACTCTTTTCATTCTTACCAGAGTGTATTAAAACTGATCTCACTGATTATTCAGTAAGATTTTGAATAAAACTAATATTTCTGCCTGCTGTGGAAAGTGATTGTAAGAAAAAAAGAGTATGAAAAAATATCTGGTTAATTGAAGGAAAAGCTTAAGTGAATTACATCAATGATTCTCAAGTGTTCCCATGCTCTGACCCCTGTTACAACAGAAGAAGGTTTCTGAGCCCTTCTTTCATCTAGAAAGGGGAGCTGGTGTTTGTGACCCACCAAAACCTTTTGCTAACTCCTGGATGAGAATCCATAGTCTGTCCTGGATGAAGGTCTCAGCATCCTCTCAGTGATCTTCAGATTATTTCTTTAGAGTGGCAGAGACATGTTGCATTTCTTTTGTGCACAGATGAAATATTCCTCCGTATTTTTAGCTCAAGCCTTTCCACAGCTCTGTAATTTTTAAATAACTAGTTAAAGCAAAATTGTCGCTCACATACAAAGAAAATAACAGCATGATTATTTGAAACATTTTTGAAGGTGGTAAAAAAGACAAAGTAGAATGTATTCAAAAGTTTCACAGCGTGGAGTCCAATTCCTACTAAAGTGATATAATTTAACAAATACTGTATAATATAGTGCATATTACCTACAATTATCATATGGCAGGAAAAAATGAAGTATAACTACATGCGAATCTAAATACCATGGGGGAGAGAGGAAGTCATTCTCATCAATTCAGGCAGATTCCATTTTTCTGTCTCAAGAACTGTAGCTGATTATTTCCATTTGATCTGTCCTACAACAATTTAATAACAAAATTAAGGCAGCAAGTCCATGCTATACAGAAAAGGATTGATCCCCCTTCCCCATATACTTTATATGCATCTCTCCACATCATATACATTATATCTTTTCTTAAAAATTAAATTGCATATTGTGGTGATGCCATCATCTGAAGGTAACTGAAAGATTAATTAATGTAGGTTATTTTGGAAAACATTAAAATCATGGAAGTAGAAGAAACATAGTCCTGAATGAATACTTTCCCAAGAAACTCTAAGATGGCAACCTGAAAGAAAAAAAAAGTGAATTGTTCCAATCACTAAATCAAAGATGCCAGTCTCCCCTTTCCCCCCAACTCTTTTCTTCTGGCAATCCAATACTCCATTTACAAAGCTAATCTATATAAAGTCATACATAAAGAACATTTCCATATGCATCCTCACTTGTTGTATCCAGAATGTTTCAACCTGGCTCCATTCCCAGGCTGAGGGAGGCAGCCTTTTTACTCCAGTTTTGGGCCTGTGACATGACAACAGGAAGAGGGTGAGCAGGACAGCAGGGCATGGTTAAGGTAAATAGGAGGGAGAATGTGAATCATCTCTTGTCCAAGCCCATTGACCTAACTTGAAAAGATTAAAAAGGTATGACTCCATTGAAATCAGATACCAGCAGGTTTGAAGATAGATCTTTCTCCCTTGTCTTCTTCAGGGGAAGAAACCCCCTTTTCCAGAAGAGCATTACATTTATTGCAAGAATAAAAAGTGCAATGAAGTCCTTAACTATTCATTGCCTTGCTTTTATACAACCTGAGTTTTCTAAATACAGTGGAACATTGATTATCCATAATAATTAGTATGACCATCATTCTGGATAATTAATTTTTTCAGGATAATTAATTGTATGGAAACTGTTGCTACCTGAAAAGCCACAAAAAGTTCCATGGCTGCTCCTGTGGCAGTAGTAGCAGAGTCCCTACAGGGCCCCCTGATAGCTTGCCACTGGGCAAGCTATCAAGGAGCCAGCCACTCTCTGCACAAGTCAGAGAGTGAAAGGGAAGATCAGGGGAACTTTTAGTTCACGGGTGGCAAAATGTGGCCCATGGGCTAGATTCAGCCCACCAGGCCATATTAATTAGTAAATTAATATTTATCTGCCCCTGGCTGCCTGTCATGTGGCCCTTGATGACTTGCCAAAACTCAGTAAGTGGCCCTCCACCCGAAGTAATTGCCTGCCCCTGTTTTAGTGAATGGCTGTTTCAGACAATCAACTTCTAGATAATCAATATTGTATGGCAATATATGCTAAAGCCAATTTGTTTTTTTTCTATCAAACTCACTTTTGATCAATTGATTTCTTCATTGAAGCATTCTTCATGTATAGTATTCATTTTTTGTGGAAAAATATGACTTTTAATTGAAATCAGTCACCTAAAAACTGAAGAGCTCTTGGACAAAAACCTAATTTTTTAATTAAAAATTAGTATGGCCAGGGAATTCATTCTGTGGATAAAAATATGTGCATGAGGTACCCAGAAACTACAATGCCCTGCTGGCTTGCAAGGAGATTTCAAAATTGAAATATTCTTAATCCAAAGAGATTTTAGTTAATATTGGCAGTGAGGGCTGGGTTTTTGGGAGGTAAAAGGGGGTTCCAAATTTGAAATTGTAATTGAAAAGTTTAACTAAAATTATTATTTTTTTCATTTTAATTAAAAACTTCCAAGCAAAAAGAGGTATTCAATAGTGTATTCACTGTTTTTCCTTAACAACCTGGATGATTTCTGTAATGATATCATTTTGATTCCATCATAATATTCCAGAGAGAGGACCTGCCTTGCTAATGGTGAGCAAAATAATCTCAAAGTCTTTGCAAGTCTAACACCTGCTATTCTTTGTGAAAGAAAACAACTGTACAATGGGAAGAACTATCCTATGGTTAAGGTTATTTAGATATGCTGAATAAAGCTGTCTGACAATTTGACAACCGAGAAAAGGCTCCTGTAGTGTGAAGAACTTAGCCTTCCTAGAAGACCAGCTCCACCAATCTGTCATCTCTTCCTTACACCAACAGACTACACACATTCAGAAACCTTTGTCAGATAGAGACATTCTGATTGAATCTGAGATACCAAAACAACCTATATGGCTTAAGAAAATCCCTACTCAACCACAGCTTTTATGGAGACATAGACCTAACTAATATTAAGAAATATGTCTGACTCACATACTAGTCATAGTCTGGTTGCTTTACATTGCTTCTACAACACAAAGGATCTTTAAAACTGGCTTAACCAACTTCCTGAATTTTTTCTGGCATGAAGAGAATCCCTGGGGGATATTGAAGAAAACGTATGCAAGGACAGGAGCCAAATCTGTGCCTTCTCCCCGTCTGCTGGAATGGCTAACAGGGGCCACTGGCAGTCACATGTAAAATAGAAAGATGTGGTGAGGGTTGTCTTGGCAGCTTTAGGTTCAGATCAATGTTGCTGTCATACAGCTACCTTCTGGCCCCTCTCTTCTATCAGCCCAGACTCCAGGTTGCAATTTACAGCTTTCAGAAGACCTTTTTTTTTTCGCCATTTACAAGTATATGTGGAACACTAAAAAAGGCAAAGTGTAATAAAACCATATAGCAACCCATATTTTCATGTTATGGAAACATAACAGCATAGGTAAATCTCTGGCTTTAAGTAATTTATATTCAGAAACCAACCTCTACAAGATTCATGAGTCCAGACTTTTCTTGAAGCACAAGTAGTGCTTAGGTATGTAAAAATGTCACAGAAGACTGGTTGTAAAACAAGTTAAAACAATTATGTCTTATGGCAGTATCTTTTATTGGATAAGCAGTTGGGAAGAGATGTTAGACAAGCTTTCAGGCACAGGGTGACTTTTGTTTGGTCTCAGCTGTTTTCTGATTAAACATATTACCAAAAAAAACCCTTGCTTCTCACATACTTACTGGACCCTCAGAGCTACAATACTCCAACATTTTTGCACTTCAGGGCATTTAGCTGGTTGTTTCTCTCCTCCTATAGATATAGAGTATCACCTATACACCTTTATTATAGGCAACAAGCCAAACAGACTGCACAGGGCGAAAACAAATGATTTGTTGTTGTTGTTCTCTTATTGTCCCATTAACAGAAAGCAGCATCCCTTAATTACTTACAGATGCTTCATTGTTGTGATACAAGGTAGCATATGGGTCTAGAAGTGTTCAGCAAACCACAGGCTGAATGCCAGGAGGATGTGACAGCTCTCCCATTCTAAGTGATGCTTACAAGAGGCTAAACATACATTCCATTCCCATGATTAAAATTAAAAATCGGGAACTTCAGAGATAAAGTGAAGGTGAACTTTTCAGAAATTGAATTAATTACCTTCTAGAAAGCCTGTCATTGAACAGGTTTTCCTGCAAGATAAACACTTCAGAATAGGAAAGAGACCTCGATATGAAAGGAACTTATTTTGAGAATGAGCCATTAAGATGGCTCATATTTTAAGCATGAAACAGAGTGGCTGGGGAAAGCTGCAGTCAAGGGAAGGAATGGGTGGTAACGAAATAAAGGAGCAATAGACAAAGAGAAGACAGCTCAATCCCACTTAGAACAGAATAAAAGTACTCAATGGTGCTGGATCAGTGTGCCTGACCTAAGTGCACTTGAAATTAATATGTCAAGAGGGCACAGATGAGCAACGAAGGGGATGTGGAGGCACAGGAAATGTTGGGCACATGGTGCTCAAGCCTTGCCATTTGCCAGTAGTGAGAGAAAAACAGAACTACTTTCAAGATAAAAAAGTTCATAATATAGACAAAACTTTAAATTATTCCTCAGAGACTCATAATCCAGGGAATACCAGGATAAAAAAAATAGCAAACAACAACTCCCCCTGCAAGGTGATCATAACTTTTATTAGCACTGAAACTGACAATACTTGTTTCATCGAGGGAAAGAAAAGCCACTAAACCTATAGATTCCAGTTAGGTTAAGAATATGGGAAATTACACTAATGGAGAAATCCATGGCAGGAGGCAAGAACTAGAAAATATGAATCTGTTAAATATGATTCTCATTCACAGACCTGTGAGAAAAAGCAGCACACCCACAGAATAAAATCAGCTGAAGCCTGGTCTTTACGCACTATGTACTGTTTAACCACAGTGTGAAAGAACAACACTGACTGTACAGTGTGAAGATTATTTCAGGAACTCATCCTTGTGTTGTAAGATAAGAAGAAAAGCTTTCAATAACATGCAACCTTTCTGACTCTTAAAAACCAAAGAATTAAAAATGTACTCAAAGACTGTTTGTATGTATGCATTTATGTCTATATTGCTTCCAAGTTTAATTTTTAGGGTAAAGTGAAACTTGAATTGATAGAAAAAGCATTGTTCAGGTTTTACCAGCAGCTGCCCTTTATGGAAAGAGTTTTTAAGTGTTTGTGTGTTTTCTTGTGTTTTCTTGTGTTGTAAGGTAAGAAGAAAAGCTTTCAATAACATGCAACCTTTCTGACTCTTAAAATCCAAAGAATTAAAAATGTACTCAAAGACTGTTTGTATGTATGCATTTATGTCTATATTGCTTCCAAGTTTAATTTTTAGGGTAAAGTGAAACTTGAATTGATAGAAAAAGCATTGTTCAGGTTTTACCAGCAGCTGCCCTTTATGGAAAGAGTTTTTAAGTGTTTGTGTGTTTTCTTGTGTTTTCTTGTGTTGTAAGGTAAGAAGAAAAGCTTTCAATAACATGCAACCTTTCTGACTCTTAAAATCCAAAGAATTAAAAATGTACTCAAAGACTGTTTGTATGTATGCATTTATGTCTATATTGCTTCCAAGTTTAATTTTTAGGGTAAAGTGAAACTTGAATTGATAGAAAAAGCATTGTTCAGGTTTTACCAGCAGCTGCCCTTTATGGAAAGAGTTTTTAAGTGTTTGTGTGTTTTCTTTTACTTCTGTGCCATGTATTTCAACACTGTGCATAAATAGAAATATATAATTGATTGCTGCCATTGCCTATATTTGCTCTTTACTTTTAGAGAAAACACTTCCCTCTGTTGAGGTGGACAAAGCAGTCAATATGTGAGCAACTGTCACTTGATGAGTTTGTTGTTGGCATGTATAGTATGGGTACCAGTCGTTAAATATATTCATGAGAATAAAAATGGTTTACATTATAATATCAACATTAAATAAAGGAAAGAAAAATCACCCTGCAAAGAAATAATGTGATCCAGGGTCGATGTGATTCTTTAGTATTGCACATCTATACTTGTATGCAAATATTACCTTATCGTTCTTCTGCTGTGAATATTTTCTACATTTACAACATAGGCACTAGAAACAAAGGGAGAATGAAAAAGTTACAAGGAAATAATGCAAACACAGCTAGGAAGTGCTCTACATAAAATATGAATCTGTGTTAAGAAAAGTTAATATAGCTCTGATTGCTCTACAGAAGTCTTAAAGCTTTAATGCCAGTGCCTGGAGAAAATTATTATTTTTTATATCTCTATTGCTCCCCCTAATGGAGGCAAAGACACTACCCAAAACAAAATACAGTTTCTCTGATCCAGTTTAAAGAAAGCATCTGCACAAACTATGATTGTATGGGAACAAACATTTACTTTTACATTCTCAATTTTACATTTTTTACATATTCATCTACTTAGGTTTCTGCTCATCTTAGAGTCTGTTCTCAGTAAATCACTGGGACACTATCTATCAGGATTGCTCAGCACTAATGAAAATCCAACTCCCATAGCCTAACAACAACTCCCTATATACATGGTGTGTGTGTATGTGTGTGTGTGTGTTTCAAGGACTGTAAGAATTTACCATAAATGTAAAACATATCGCATTCAACTTGAAGTGTAGAACAGGGTAAATGGTATGCATATATGCATAAAGGTTATTTTAAAACTTTTTGTGTAGATTCCCCCCCTGGTATTTTATATATATTAAACTTGATGAATATATTATTATATATTAATGTTATGTAATTAGTATTATACATATTAAACTTGATTAATGTAATATTTAGTATAATACCACTATATTATTGAACTTGAAGTGTGGAACAGGGTATTTTTTTAATATTTTATATAGGCCCCCATACTCTAGAATGAAGATATGTATGTATGTGTATATGTGTGTGTGTGTGTGAGTGTGTCTAGCTACATATACACACATACATACATACATATGTATACATGTGTGTATGTGTGTGTATATGTATATATAAACACATATACATATACACATATACCTATCTACATCTCTATCTAGATACATCTGTGTATCTGTGTATACATCTATCGGTGTACAGATAGATAGAGATGTAGATAGGTAGATATGTATATGTATGTGTGTTTATATCTACCTACCTATCTATCGATCGATCAATCGATCGATCGATAGATAGATGTACACACACACACACACATTCATTCCTGGGTATGGGGGCCCTATACCTACACTTCAAGTTTAATATACTAATATATTAACTATTATAGTGAATATTGTATTAAATGAGTTTATCTACCTATCTACATCTCTATCTATCCAGATACATCTGTGTATCTGTGTATACATGTATCTGCGTACAGATAGAGTTGTAGATAGACAGACAGACAGATAGATGTACACACACACACACACACACACACACACACACACACACATTCATTCCTGGGTATGGGGGCCCTATACCTACACTTCAAGTTTAATATACTAATATATTAACTATTATATTGAATAGTATATTAAACGAGTTTAATATTATACATTACATATAATACCAGGAGCTGCGGCGTGTGTATAGGTATAAATATAGATATGTTTCCTCTCTCCCCCCTCTCTCTGCCTAGACACACCCATTCACCCTGTTCTACACTTCAGCTGTGATACAATATTGCACACGCAGGTCCCCCATACCCAGAAATACCCAGGAATTTGGTTCTTCTGTATCTCCTAAATTAACACGGGGGGCGGGGACGAAACCTATGTAAAATATGTTTAAAAAGTAAGGAACCTTGGGCGGCACACCCGCGGACAGCTGCATGCATGCCGTCAGTTGCCAGCGGTCGGGGTACGTTACCCCCGCCACCCTTGCTGCGCTAGCGATCAGTGACGAGGGCCCGGCAGCCGCGGAGGCGGCGCG
>NW_017729022.1:42625487-42657311 GCF_001723915.1 Gavialis gangeticus
CGGGGGCGGAGGAGGGTGCTTCATTAAGAGACAACCGCTGTCCTGTGGTGACATCACAGCCCTGCTTATATAGTCAGGCAATGGTCCGGGTCCCCCCGACGGTTCAGACACCTCCAAGTCAGCTGAAGGCAAAGCAGCAGCTGCACTCGCCTCTCTCTCTCTCTGTCTTTCTGTGTCTGTCTCTCCCTCTCCCTCTCCCTCTCCCTCTCCCATCTCTTCTTAGTATTTATGGACTTGACTTTCTAGAGGGCAGAAGATGGCAAGGATGAGAATCCAACTGGTGTGCATGATGCTGCTGGCTTTCGCCTCCTGGAGCCTGTGCTCAGGTAAGCCATGCGGGGCAACTTCCTGGGGCAGGGTGGGGTCTGTGCCCAGCTGCCCCCGTGGGCACTAGGGCTGCCAAACCTCCCAAGATTGCCTGGGAGTCCCTAGGGCTTAGAGAGACATCTCCTGGAGACTGCTGAGCGGCACGCAGGAAATAAATGATTGGGCATTCGTTAAAACACATATTAAAAGTTGAATCTGACTTACGCAGTTGCCCGGTGGGTTTTTAAAATGTCATAGCAATGTGCATTTGCCTTCCTGACAAAGTCATGGATGTCATTGCATCATGTGATGAAACCTCCCCGAATAGTTTCAAACAGAGTTGGCAAACCTAGTGGACAGGGAGTTATTCTTCCTTTTCTGGTGGTTATTTCAGAGGGGAGTTAGTTTAAAATGCACCTAGTCATTTTCAGGTAATAGTGGCTGTAAGGGCTATTTCACCCTCGGATTTTACCAATAGAAAGGGGCTCAGTTAACTCCAGACTCATACTTCTGTATCTGCAGAGGAGCCACCCTTCATAATAAGTTTTGAAGGGCATAGTTTTCCTGTCATTGCTATTAGTTTCTTTCTTTATATTCACCCAGTCTCACACAGCAGCAATATCAAGGGGCTTTTGGGGTCATTTTGAAACATATACCAGGATGACAGAACAAGAAGCAATGGTCTCAAGTCGCAGCAAAGGAAGTTTGCAAGGGAAGAATTTTGTCACCAGGAAGATAGTAAAACACGGGAACAGGTTACCCAGAGAGGTTGTGGACTCTCTCCTTGGAGGTTTTAAGACCTGGCTAGACCAAGCTTTGGCTGGGATGGTCTAGTTGGGGATGTTCCTGCTTTGGGCAGGGGGTTGGACTGGATGAGCTCCTGAGGTCCCTTCCAACCCTTACTTTCTATGATTCAGTGATTTAGAAACATATACCAGGGGCCATGCACTTGCTAATGAATGCTGAAAATATACCTGGTTTATATCTCTGAAGCATCCTACGGCTCATGAGAAGCCTTAATGTGTCCCGCACCAAACCAATGATGTGCGTTCTGTATACTGAGATCACCTCCATCAGTAGCTGCCGAATGACTGGGGGATGAAAAGCTGCAGGGTTACATCAGTACAAACCCAGCTCACAATATGGGGAGATAAAGTCATCTCTTTCTCTTCCAAGAGTAATTATGTGATATAGCTAGAGGATGACAGATTGTATGCAACACAATAATTGCTGTTTGCTTTATATTTTCCTTTGCAAAATGGTACAGATGCATGTATTCATAAAACTAACACTCTGTAACGGTTATTATACATGCATACACGCAGGCAGTACAAATGATTTCAAAACCTTGCTAACTTTCAGCGGTGTTAATCAAGTATTAAAGCATTTTGATAAGTCTGTAATCTATACAATAAAATAACATGAGACAAACCTTAAAAGAGTACACATGCAAATAACTTTCACACTTACCTTTTTAATGCTCCACGTCACAGTGTATTCAGGAATACTGGGATCTATTTTATAGCTTAACATTTCCCACCTGTGAACTTTTATATCAGGTAGCAAAATTCTCAGTATTATATTAGTAACATTTCCCTGTGTTGTGCCCAGCCAGATATTAAAGGAATGCTAAAGAAACCTTTTGAAAAGTATAATTAGTAAAGTAGGCACTGATGTTTGAAAATGCTTAAAAATGCAAGAAAAACACAGCCAACAACATAACTTTGGCTCTGATCTTGCTCCTATTTAAAGAGAAGAGAATTTTGGATTAATGTCAATATGCAAAATTCATTCCCCTGCTTTTTTGCTTTTTTTTTTACAATACAATAAAATAATATTAACAATTCTTCGTTTATATATATCACTTTTTACCCCTATATCAGAAAAGGCTTGTAACAAGAGGAAGTAAGCTTTAATTCAGCAGGATTAGATATACTGTACTTGAAATGGTCATTTACTATACAGGAAATAAGGCAGAATCTATCTGTACTTGAGAGAGAGGATAAATAAGCTCAGAATGGAAATGATTCTACAGTTTTTGCTAAAGTTAATGACTACAGTATTAAGACACAGATCATTTATTTTAATTTTCCTTTGAAAATATGGTTTACATTAAAGTGAAACATATCTTCTTGTACAATTTAAATATCATACTGCATCTAAGTTGCTAATCATAGGAAGGAAAAACAAACTGTATATTTCCATTTTGCTGAAAAAATACAGTATGATATAATCAAAATGTATATTCAAAGCTCTCCATAATTTCGTCCCATTAATATATCTCCCTTGAGCTCCTCCAGCATCCCTTCCCAATGCTTGTGCTCTCTGCATCAGTTCCTTCTGCCTCTTTTTTTTACTGACTTGTAAGTCCAGGTCACCTACCTTAGCAAACTTTGAACCAGGAATAGTCTCCCAAGTAACACATACCAGGCTTCCTTGTTCTCTTTGCTTGGCACATTGAAGAAAGATTTAGGTGTTCTGTGCAGTGTTTGAGATTTTGGTATAAATATAAACTCCACGCTTGTCCAAACAAGAGCCTGTCTATATAGTTCTTGGTAATAATGGTAAAGCTGGATAGGAAACTAACTGCTTTTAACTACCAAGATGACAGTGAATAGTACTGAAAGAAAGGCTGAAAGGACGTTACTGGTTGAGTTTCTCAAGGACTGGTCTTGCGACAGGTTTTGTTTGATTTTTTCATTCAAAGCCTGACAACATTAATATGAACAGCAATCGGGAAATTGCATGGCAAGACCTGAGGACTAGTGTAATAGAAATTCTGCCTACAACCTTATCAGGGGCCACCAGCAGTGACTCGGGGAAAGTCTGTTCACCAGGGCCCCCCTTGGAGTCACCAGAGACAATGGCCACAAGCTGAGGGAGGGTAGGTTTAGGTTAGATATTAGGAAGAACTACTTCACAGTAAGGGTGGCCAGAGCCTGGAATAGGCTCCCCAGAGAGGTGGTGCTCTCACCTTCCCTGGAAATCTTCAAGAGGAGCACCTGGCTGGGGTCTTATGACCCCTGCCACCTCCAGTGCTCCTTCCTGCCTATGGCAGGGGGTCAGACTAGATGATCTGTCTAGGTCCCTTCCAACTCATTGATTCTATGATTCTATGAAACGGGATGAAATTCAGAGCTACTTAATGCAAGGTCCTGCATTTAGCAACTAACAAGAGTTTCTTGCTGTACTCATCTACTGAAAACAATAGAAAACAAGAAGAATTTAGGAGTAATCATTGATCAAAAGTGGACTGTGAATCACCCAGGTAATGTGGCTCTAAAAAGGGCTAATGCAAACCAGGGATATTAGGGTGGGGCGACAGGGGCAATTGCCCCAGGTGCTGATTGGGATGGGGATGTGTGAAAAACCGGCTTTTGCTCAAACTTCATGGTTGTGTTTGCAGAAGCAGCAGTGACTGGAAGTCATCACTGCCTCTGTGTGCAGAAGCTGCTCTGGGCACCTTGCCATGTCATTACACTTTTGCTAGAATACATCTGTTAAAGTACACCCAGTGGAGATAGGGAAGTACTAATGCCATTGTAGAAGGCACTAGTAACCTCATCTGATATAGTCAGTATAATTCTGATAATTCCTATTCACAATAGATGAATTCAGGCTAGAATACAGTGAAGGGTGACATGAGCAATAGGATCAGGAGGAAGGAGAGAGTCATATAAAAAGAGAAAAAAGAACATGGCTTGTTTAGCCTAACAAAACTAATGCCAAGAGGAGAAAATTCTGCTATTAACAAATACATCAGATACTTGTTAACATTCAGGAGAGAAAAGACCTTTTCAACTAAAGGAGAATTGGTTATAAACTGGCCATGAATAAAATTAGCTTGGAAATTCATAAAGGTTTTTAGTTATAAGAACAATCATGTTCTATTTGCACACAGGAGAAAAACCACCTTACTACTTTTAAAATGGAGCTTGTCAAAAAGGATCACCCGATGTGGTTGCCTTTGATAGTTGTGGACTGGGGTCGATGACTTAGGATGTCTCTTTCAGCCTTATGTTGCTATAGGAAAGTTTAAAATTACCTTGGAGTATTATATTGGCTGATACCTCCCTATAGGAGAATCTGAACAAACAAACTTGGTCAACAGATGATGTCAAGAACAGCTACAGGAGAACACATAGATCATGCTAGGACTGTAGATATTTAAATTGCATTGTCAATGTGATTTAAGTGTCTCTTCAGTTATTTTCAAAAACTAACTAAATAAGTTAATCTATTGGCTATGGACTACTGATATTTTTAGGGAAAAAATGCATAGATGTCTTAAATGAGCTCTATGTACTCATCTTCATCTTTCATTTAGGAGGGCTATCATATTTTCAAAAGAACAACTATGTCTCATGTAATTCAGCCCAGAATAGAATTATTTTGACTTTGTTTTATTCATCTAAAATATTTTTCTGGTCAAGTATAATGGAAGTATTGATCTGTCCAGGGGCAGATTAGTGGAAAAATGATTATACTACAATTAAACGTTATCACACAGAAATATTATTAAATACCAGTATGCCAAATTCTTGTCTATATAAATTCACTGTCAGAATGACTGCTATGAAATCAGATTCTTGTTCTCTAACTGCCATTAATTGATGTTTTAACTTCTACTTAAAGTTTCTTGTCATCTTAAAAAATATAATAAGATGTACAACTAAAAAACCAGCCTTCACAGTGTACAAGGGTGACAAATACTTTTGTTCAGGCACAGAAATGAGTGAAGAAGTTACAGTAGCATAAAATGAAAAGAGAGGGGGGAAATGGTATATTGAAATGACTGCAGTTTATGAACCTGATTCACAGCTAGACAAATTTGTAAGCCAGTCATCCCACTGATTTGGATAAAGCTCTGAAAAAACTGCTGGGTGACTTCAGTTACGATTTCTTATTACTTTGCGATGCATTTACCTAAGGCATCTATACTCATTCTTTCTAGATCATAATTTAAGACAGCAAGATACTTGCATGTTTCTTTACTGTAATTTAAGTCTAAAAACTCCTAGTATGATATGTCTAAATTCTCTATGCTGAAATCAAATGCCTCTGATTTGTGCTGAAATAGTAAACATATGTTTCTCATTTATTTCCAGATTCAGAGGAGGAAATGAAAGCGTTAGAAGCAGATTTATTGACCAATATGTATACATCAAAGGTAATTCTTTTCTTCCCATTTAGATGACTGGTAGAGAGCACATGAATTCTCATTACAAACATAGATGTCTTTCCACAAAGTAATAACCCATGGTCTAGACCTAAAAGTTCAATGCAAGACATTACTTTGGAGCAAAAGTTTCTTCTGGTTCAAAGGAAATGTAAAGGTGTTGATGTGACACAGAAAAAATAAAGGGTCTCTCACAGGGTCTCTCACTTGTAACATTGACACTTTCATTAAGCAGTAAGATTGTGTTTCATATATAGTGAGGCAAATTTATGTGGAAAATGTGTTTCTAATAGAATTATGTCTGATGAAAGCTAAATTAACCTTAAGTCCAATCCATGAATGAAATTTTATCACACTTTTTATATACATATAAAATTAACATATTCAGAAAACAAAAGCTGTTACGAACAGATGTCAATTTTGGTTTAAGAATAATGTAATAGTTTTAATAGAAAAATATGAGACAAATAGCCACAAAAATAGTAATCCAGTGAATAATGTTTCCTCTGTGAGTGATTAAAGCGCCTGACACTTGCGCATGCACACACATACACACACCCCGTACATCCCCCCAAATACACAGGATGTAATACATTTCTTGGCTCCACGTAAGTGAAGTTTTCACAGCTGAACATATGCATTTAAGAAGATGGTAGCCAAAAACTAGTGGTATCACTGTTTTCCACAAGTTATGTGGGGAGTATTTACATGTCTAACTCTTCCACGATAAATATGTTTTTAAACTAGAATGGAATAAAAATAAGATTCTTTAGGTGTTAGAGTTTATCTATACTTTTTTGAAATTCAACAGAAAAATAATATGAAATGTTTATGAAAGGTTTCAGTAAAAATTAACCATATAAAATCCTAATTGCTGGATTAAGGAAGAAATCTCATTGTGGATGGTTTATTCTATATTTGCTCTTGTCAAGAATCTTTGCCCCTCGCTCTGAGCCTTTGTTAGAAACCTCTGTTATCAGCCACCAACAGGGACGAGATCACACTAAAGCAACCTTTGACTTGACCTGGTCTGGCAATTCCTATGTATTCATATGTAACTGTTACATTTCTAACTGGTAAGATAACAAGGTCCAGATGCCACAGAAACCAGTTTTGTTTCTGTTATAAAGAATTAATGGAGATTCTTTTCCTGAGACCCATTTGGGTGTGGAATGCTCTGAAAAGAAATCTGTTTCTGAGCCCCATAAGACTTTGGCTGAAGTCCTAAAGGCAGAAGGTACTGTAGACCTTATAGACTGACTAAACAATAGATGCATACACTTTCATAAGCAGTGCTTACTTCTGCCTCTCTCTAAAATCCTAAATCCATTGAAATGATTGGGAAGCGAGCTACTAACTTCAGCTGAGCTGGAATCCATCCCTGTGTTTCTTCCTCCCTTTACTATACAACATAATTGCTAAAAGATTTGTTTAGCAGTTGATTAAAATGTGCCAAAACAGATATCTCTGACAACATAAGTATGACTCTCATCTACAGTCATGCATTGTATTGCATGATGTAACTTGTTATTTAACTCTTCCTCTGTCCAGGAGTTCATATGCTGTATACTTGCCATATTAAATTAACTGCTCGTAGAGAAATGCTTGACTTAATGTATAGTGACAACGTGGCAGTCTCAAGCTCCTGGACATAATAACAACATCCTAGTTAAGATTTGATGAAACTCTACAAAAGTCCTACTTTGCATGAAATATCAGCATGGTAATCAATTATAGGAATGGTAAATTCCTTTTTAAAGCAGGTTATGCTTGTCTGTCCTTCATCAGAACACAACTTTGATTCTATTGCCTGTTTTAAATGTGTAAAGGAATGTGAGCACATTTCAGGGTGGAGGATATCATGCCTAACCAGTCTTTCTAAACTGGATGCCTGCCACCTGCTATCTAATTACACCTGAGGATTTTACTGTTATATATCACTAATTGAAATTGTCATGGAGTTGGCAGTTGAATTTGGAAGTCTAACCAGCTACGTTCTCAGAATTTTGGTGGTTTTTAATGCTAAAAGGAAAAAGTAAATATATTTATTTTTAAAGCTGGATTTACACATATAGTAGAGTAGTTGATCAGTCAAGTTAATACCATCTGGCCTTCCAGATATGTCCATTAAAATTCTTCACAGACATGTTGTGAATTCCTGGACCTATCCAGAACAAGCCCAAGTCCTAATATTCCAAGACAATAATACAGCATTAAAACATGCAGTATCATTCCCAATTTATATAAAACACTTATGTTATTGACTTCTGAGAGTACTGCCCCCAAACTAAATAAGTTAAAACAAATCTTTAATGCCAAGAATATGGTGATCATTCTTAGTTAAACAAGGCCTGTTAAATGACCATATGCACCATTTGATAGAGTGAGGTGCACCTACACATGCAATTAATGCAACTGAATATACTCTGGCTCAATTTGAACTGGAATAAACTAATCCTGACATGACTGTCTACACAGACATTTAAGTGCAGTTATTTACTGCAGCATAGGATAGTACCTGTGTCTGACAGGAGTATCCTACGCCAGAGTAAATTAATCTATTGTACACTAATTTCAGTGCAGGTATAGTCAGTGATGCTATACTGTGTATTAAGTTAGTTTAACATGCAGTAAAGTGCATGTGTACACATGTCCACAGATAACCACTTCTGCCACATTTCCGAGAAGATGAAGGGATCAAATAGGAGTTCTCTGAAATGGTTTAAGACTTTCCTCTAACACCAAACTTAAAGGTTGCTAATGGACAACAGTTTGTCTGCCTCTGGAATTCACATTTGTGGAATCTCTTAAGGTTCAATATTTTCTCCCATCTCACTTAAAATTTGGGAGATGTAGTGAAACAAAGAAGCATACAGTGTCATCAGGATGCAAGAAAATCACTACTCTTCGGGTGCCTTTACATACAATGCTACATTGCCATAGCAAAGCACTATGGTAACGTAGCATTAGCGGTCACAAACAGTGCCGCAGCTACATTGCTGTACCAACACATTCCCTCCATGATAGTGTTTTGCTATGGTGATGTAGTGCCTAAAAATAACTGTGTTCAGTGCTCATGGCACAATATGGGGTGTTACTGTGCCAACTTTTACTACTTCCAAAAAGTTGTACTAAAAGACGGTGCAGTAACAACATTGCCATAGTGATATGTATAGATGTGCCCATTATTTCTTTGACATAATATATAAACAACAACAATGTATAGCTTTCTCAATGCCTAGCTAAAACTGGTACTTAAAGTAAGAACAGCCCAAACCCAGGCAAGACTGAGGTGGGGCTGTTAGAATAAGGGTTGAAGAAAATGTTTTTTTCTGTACTTTGCTCTGCTGTCAAGGTGCTAGTTCTTAGACTATTAAGTTAGTCAGCAGTCTTGGTCTTTTCTGGAACTCCTCATTGCTCTAGGATGCCCAATATCTATGGTAGCAAAAACCTCATGATCTCATGACCTCCAAATCTGAAACTTGCACACGCATTCATTATGTAATACATTCTGTACAATACACCAACTGGTACAAAATTCATCAACCTGTCTTTTTGGAAACAGAAAATACTTTTATTGGTATTTCCTTTTTAAATATTTGGAAGGCACCTCTGATACTACACCAGTGGGATACATATAAGCACTAACATAGAGACGTTTCAAACCTTTTGCAGCTGAATATTTTGGGTATAGCCCAGCATCCCATTGAACAAAAGAGGAAACATCTAAATAGTAAAATCTCATGATGCGGAGAAAGAAGTAAAGTTCAAAATGGACTGGAATCACCAAAATGGCTTAACTTGTAAGATACTGCTTTACTTCTATAATTTCCTGACCAGCATTATAAGCTGCTTCTGGTACAAGACATCTGATTTTTTAATATAGTCATTATTTGTTATTTCATTTAAAAAATAATCTTCTTTCTTAAGGAAGTGGGTATAGGATGCAAGAAACTGAAAGTATTTTTTTAATATCAAATTTTTGTATTGAAGATTTATCGATGTGTCAGCTAGTAGCATTACTTATACTGCACAATGTATGAATACACACACATTAACTTGCTGACAGTTAAGCCAACTTAAAGTTAAGTTGACTTAACTGTTACAGTATACAAACGTATGTGGAGAAGAGTTGACTTAAACATCATACAAGATGATATATTATTATCTTAAGTCACATTAGTTAAGTTGACTTAGCTCACAAGATGGATGCCATCGTGTCAAGGAGCTGTATGTGTATACATTCCAATGTGGCTTATTTTAAGTCACCTTAGTACATGTGTACACAACCAATATTATTTAACTAGAAATGGAAAGAAAGCAACTAACATGGAACCAATTTTTGGGTATAACTAATGGTCTTCTCCAGTCCTCTATAGTCATCAGTCTCAAACAAAGAAAATTCCATTTTAGCATATATTTTAAAGAATATTAGCTTATGGTTTGTATTCTGAAATATATTAAAGGTAAGAAAAAAGGCCAACATTTCTGCACTCACCAACTTTCAATACTGTTATTAGAAGACCCAGATGTCAGATTCACTACATTAATTCATCATCAAGAAATCGCAAATCCAGATCCATACTGAAAAAACCTCCATTGTTATATCAAATCACTACCAGACTCTCTCTCTCTTTTAAAAAGAAAACCTTCAGTATATTAATTCCGTTCTTTTAGCCTTTGGTGCTTTCATCTCCTGCATGGTTTCTTTTTCCAAACCGTATCTTGAACACTTAGCCACTGTTGTTAGAACTTTGTGGAAAATATGCCATGCATTGCAACTGAACCAGAATTATTAAACTCCAAAATGCAAGTCTGTATATCACAGTATTATTGAATATTTCATATAATTTATAAATAAACTTACCTGAGTTTAACACTTGCTATTACTGTAGAGAAAGAGGCTTGCCCTCTGCAGTGGTTGGACTTTGTCTGGAGAACTTCCTGATGGAAAATTATACATATTCTTGGCTTAGGTAGAGACATTCAAAAAGCCAAAGGCAGAATTGCTCTAAGTTACACGGTTTTCTGTAAACAGTGTAGTTTAGATCAGTAGTGAACCAAACACACATTCACCCGTTGGTATGGGGTGGAGGAGGAGGGAGCAAATCTTAGATTGGTTCTGCCTTTTTAAACTAGTCCATGTGTACCAAACTTATGTTCGGTTATGGCTATAGACCAGTTTCCAATAACATATACCAGTAAAAGTGTAATCTCTATACCTGGCCCTTAACTGACAATTAACTTATTCAGTGAATTCTTAAAGACCTATGAACTCATTACATGATCTGACACTATCACGAACCAGGAATCACTAAACTAAAGTCAAAGATGTTAAATTGACATATGTGGTATAAGTGGGAATCAGATCTATTGTACCAATGTATTTTAGGTGTGTGTTACAGATAACACTACAAAGACTATCACTTTTGAACCCGCACAAAAGTAGCCTTTTTCTGGTCTAGCCAGTAAGAAAACTAGTTAACTTGAGTTGGCCAGAAGTTCTTACATTCATATACTACCAATGCCTTCAAAAATGTTTTTTTTAAGGGTGAAATAACCAGTTAGGATAGAGTTACATACTTTAGACCCGAAAGATACCACAGCTCTGCACAGGAGACTACCACAACTTTCCCAAGACACACCCATATGTTGAAATCATCATTCTTTGTGTAAAAGCTTGGAAGATGCAACCAGCAAAACCAACTGGTGACTTGAAAATTAACACACCTCCCTAATAATTTGTTTTTTTATTACAATTTAGTTTAATAAAAAATACTAAGAGTTCTTGTTATATTGTGAAAGACAGTGTATAGCAAGCTGATCATTTTGCTGAAATGTTCAGTATTTTAATAGAAAAATATTTAGAAGTAAACCAAAGAGGATTTTGAAATTGAAATGGACATTTTCCACATATTTTAATCCACATCCTCCTAATTAAGTCAGACATATAATAAAGAGGTTGTTATTATTTTGAACCTGTCACATCCTTCCAAATAATTTAACAGCCTAATTATATCATCTGGATGGAGCAACAGATGAGCCCTTAATAAACAAAACATAAACAAGTTTCAAGTGATTTACAATGAATTGACATTTCAGATTAAAAACAAAGTACCACTTTTGATCAGTGAACCTAAGAGAGCTATGAGGAATTTGCAGAAGCAAGGTACTTTTAATAAAGGTCTAAATTATGCTCACTTAAAAACACGTTTATAGCTGAAAGAAGACTAAAGTCCGAAAGAAATTTCTTAAAAAAAATTCCGTCAGAGATGCTAGTTTATACAGCTCCCCTTGTCAGTTTCTATCTTAATTATTTCCCCTGGAAACACAGGATCAACATACTGTACGGTATTCATCTCCATCAGGAAGGTGCCTCAAAGAAGCAGAAAGTTATGGGGATGTTTAACTGTCACTTAACTAAATACAGTACCACACACTTACCTAACCATGCCATGGCTTAATATAAGGGGTGAATCCAAGGGGTTGCAGTGGTGTACTTGCACCTCCCCTCTCCTTTGATTGCTGGTCCACCCAAAGTTTAAAACAAGCTCAGTGGCAGCAGCATTTCTATTCAGGAAGCAGAGAGGGAGTTACTTGACTTTGTAGCTCATAATCTTCCTGATTCCTTCTAAACTCTTCATTCCACATGTGTTAAAAACCCTCTCTCCTTTTTCAAATTATCTTAATGTTCCCCTAGTTTAGCTATCCTTTCTGCAGTCTGCTAGCTGCTCTTGGTCATGCACCTCCTATTTCACAGCCCTGTAGGTTGTTTTTAACTCTAACTAAAAATATGAATTCAGGCATGGAAATATTACCTCAGATGAACATTATCTCAAGTGTGGAAATAACTTTCAGGGAAGCATTGAGTATATTGTCAAGGTGTTTACTGAATGTGAAAGGGATGTACATTTAATTCTAATGACTACAGGACTAAAGAGACATCATCTTTTGAATTTTTTTTGCCTAATTTGTGTTTTAATACATAATGTAGCAAATTACATATGGTAATTTAATGTACATTCCAATAAAGTTATATTTATTTTTGCTTCAATCTTAAATGGATTAATATAGCCTTAGTTTCTTATTACGTGGAGCAAAATGTGTGTTGTGTTATATGGGATGATGCACCACACCATCTACACCCTTCTTTTCATGTATACATCCATTCATGTATACAAATTTTGCACTTATAATACTTTGTACACCCTTCAGGGTACAACATTTGGTGGCTTCATTGACTCAATGAACAAGAAATTACTGCTCATCCTGTGCTTTGTCTGGGCTTGTGAATTTGTATGTCCCCAGTTGTTATTTCAACAGACTGCTTTCTTCGCTGGGGGTGGGATGGTAGGGGGTGAAGTTTTAAAGAAGAAGAAGCGGGGAGGGGAGAGATGAATGAAGAGAAGGAAAAACATAATGGAGGAGGAAGCACCTACTGCCAATCAAAACGCAAGCAAATACTCCAACTTCTCAGAACATTTTGGCAAGATATTTGCAAATTTGAGTCAAATTCCATGAATATTTTTGGCCCAAAATGATTTTGTTTTGTTTTTTTAAAATGTCCAAATATTTCATTTCAAAATGTTGAAATGAAATAAAATGTTTCATTTCAGAATAATCAGAAAATTATTCTGTATTCACATTTACAGAAATAAATAGACTTTTAATTTTGAATATGTGTGTAAAAATAATCAAGGCCTAAATCATATCCTTCCCTCCCCCACCCTCCATCCCCACAAAAAATGGACACAATATTCCTTTGGAGGTTAAATAAAATCTGATTTAGCCAGAAAACCTGAAATAAAATACATGTTATGTTGACCCAAATCAGTTCTTTTCTGAATGTTCAGTTTAGTCACCAAAAGAAAAAGGGTTCATTATTTGGACAGCTCTTCTTCCACGATTCTAGTTCCTCACCACCTTGAAACCTCTGTAGTCATAGCATACAAGCTCATGAGTCCTTGGCAACCTGATATTTCATGGTTTCCAGAGTTCACGGTTCTGGAGAATCTCTTCATGTGGATTGCCTTGGTGTTACAGATCTGAGTTACCAGGTCCATGGCTCCTCTGTAGTCCACGAGCCAAACTGGCACGGAGCTGGAGTTTCATTTCCTTTCACAGGGAATTTTTAGGTATTTGTTTTGAACTGGGGAATTGGATCCTAATGCCTAAAATCTTGTAGCTTGGAATCAGCCCTATTAAGTTGCAACATGCTCCCTACACCAAGTCTTCAGAGAATAGGCCTGATTTTCCACTGGTTTGCACTTCATATAGTCATTTTTATACCTGTAAAAAGTGAAAGTGTTATATTACCATTCCAGTTTGATAGCTCTTTAATACTGCAGGTGATGATACGTGGTGCAAGGTATTGATGAATTAGATTTAGGACATTTAATGAATAAGTTTCCCTAATTACAATACACCTTAACTAGTGACTTAATATTGTGTTGATTAACAGATACCCAGATTATCACTGAAATGCTTGATAATGTCATATTCTCTTGCTAATGAAAATATTGTATTTTACATTTTTATTTCTATATTTTTGATTAGTTTATATTTGTATCTTCAGATTAACAAGGCAAAACTTCCTTACTGGAAAATGACCCTGCTAAATATTTGCAATATGATAAACAACATAAATAACCAAGCAGAAGAAACCTCAGAGGTTGATGAAGATGATCTCATTACAAGACAGTTTCCTGCTGCTCTGGACAGCTTCAGTTTGGAAGCAATGCTGACAATATACCAGCTCCAAAAAGTTTGCCACAGTCGAGTTTTTCAGCATTGGGAGGTAAAGCAAAATGTTGAAAATGCACATTACTTGACATACATTCATCCTTTATTTATATTCCAAGTGACACTTTTAAACCTGAGACCCCTATCTATTTCACATGAACATTCCCAGAGACTTGAGCACTTTGTTCCAAACAGCTCCTTTTTACACATGTGGTTCCATTTCCCCTCCCATTGTGTTGGTGTTCTTCAACAAGGCTCCTTTCCTTTTTCATGTCCTTCTGGCAAGGCATTTAGCAGAATTCTCAGATTCATTGAATCTAATAAGCCATGCTATGGATGCTTCTGCTGTGGCCTTGAACTCGTGATCTCTGGGCTGGTAACATGTACCACAGCACGCACACCAACATGGTTTCATTGAACCACTTTTGAATATGGATAATTTCTTAAGGGCTGGGGTTGATTAAGAATGAAGACGCAGATAAAAATGTAAAATGTTAACTACATAACCTTTCCATGATTTCTAGCAATTCCAAAAAAACAAGCATACGCATAAAAGATGAGCATCATGGTAGAGTCAAAACCTGTTTAACATTTAGAAGAGTTACTCCAGGTTGATTCTGGTATAACTGAAAACAGAAGTTAGTAATGTATGTGTGTTTGAAATATTATTGGGCCTAATTCATGGTTGCTCTGTAATCTATTTGCAGTATTTGTTTCAGGGAAAGTGTATTCCCAAGGTGAGCACCATCTAGCAGAAGGCCTTCTCCACCAGAACTACAATCTGTTACTTCAAAGGCTGTTTTAAAGAACAGATGCCCCTGGATGGGGAGCATATAAATATGACATAGAACAGTGGTTCTCAACATTTAGAATCAAGGCACCCATTGGAAAATGCTAGCTCTTAGCTTTTACTCATTTTTGACTACAGAAAAATAATAGAGCATTTTTTCTGTTGGAAACAACTCAGCAAGACCACAACAGGTCACATTTATATGAAGTCTCTGAATTTATCTTGTGAATCAGGTTTGCATATCTAAAAGTGCTATTATTGTGTGGCACCTCCATGCACCCTTGGAAAGATCTTACGCCAGAAAATCATGGGCTTAGATCTACTTTCTTTTTCCACTCCCCAGTCTTTTCAACTACTCTGCCCTTATGTGCAGAATTGGTGAGAATTATCCCATACGTTTTACTGAACCTCAGTAGTGTGTTTTCTTTTGCAGCAGCTGAGACCGTATTAAAAAATAACTGCAACAATCTGCATTTTTGGGTCTTTTTCCCCCCAAACTCTTTTTCATCTGTACATTTAGCTGTGCAAAGGATTTACTTGTAGAACTGACACTCTCCACCATGAGACAGTCCTTTTATCAAAGGGGTACAGGCAGACTTTCAAGTAGCTGAAGCCCAGCAGTTTCAAGGTGCTTGAAGCTACGGCTAAAGAGCATTTTTTGATGTAGATTAGTATTAAGGTCAAGGATTTCAAAAAAATATTATATATGCTATAAAAAAGAAAGGGAGGAGTGAAATGGAAGACGACTGCAGTAGGCTTGAGAGTGACCTTCATTGCTGAGAAGGAACAATATAGTACCTTTGAGTAAATGAGACAAGTTCTGGTGATTCTATTTATTGCAAGCCTATTCTAAAGACTATTGAAATCATTTAGAGAATGTCTATTGATTGATTACAAAGTCCTTTAAATCAGGACTTTTTTATCAAATTACCAATACCACCAAGGTTATTGAGAAGTACTACCTGAGAGTAACAGTAGTCTCAGGTATTAGTCATGTGAATAATTTGATGGATGAAAGATGTTGTAATAAAAATTGAACCTTCATGCAAAACTGAAAAAATAATTTTGAATATTGTTTGACTTTTAACCTATTTCCCATTTCACTTGGTATTTGAAGTGTAAATATAGAAATATTTCTAGGATATCCAGAATCTCTTCAGATTTTTATCTTAGATCACAATAATTTATATGAGAATGAAAACAGCAGGAAGCTTTACGAACAAGATATTGAAAATTTAAGAATGAAATCCTGCCACATAGAAATCAATGGTAAAAACCTATGCATTTCAATAGAAACCAGACTTCATCCAGTTTTTCTGTCCTAAAATGTTGAGGTTGACTCTTTAATAGGATTAAACAGGTTCTTCTTCTTCTCCTTATGTCCTTCCCGTAAATTAGATGCTCTTTTTCCAGAATCATGCACAAACAATGTCTCTTTCTTTTGTTATAACAAAGTCCTCCTTCATACAGGGCCCACCAAGGAGTGGGCAAATGAGCAGGTGCTCCATAGTCTGCACTTCACCAGACTCGCATATATTCATGTAATGAGAATAGCCTCATTTGACCATGGATTCATAGAATGTAAGGGGCTGGAAGGGACCTCACAAGATCATCGGGTCCAACCCCCCTGCACTATGCAGGAAAGATACCTGGGGTCAAGTGACCCCAGTGAGGCAACCATCCAGTCTCCATCATGTTTGTTTTTGATCTTCCAGTATGTGTGCAGGTAATCAAGCATCACCATGTTGGCCAGTCTAGATCAGCCCCACTGGGAACATCCACCTGGGGTCCCAAGTCCATTTCAGAGCACCTGATTTTAGGGTTGTGTGAAGCTTCAGTCCCTGATTCGATTTGGCAGACATTTAGCCTAATTTGATAGCTGATTGTCTGGATCCACATCAAATCAGGAGACCTTTCAATCTCTCCGAATCAAATCAGAACCCTCCAAATTGGTTCAGAGAGATTCAGTGATTTGGACAGAGACACAGTTTTAAATGTTTTTTCTACATACCTCAAGGTACCAGGTGGCTCGTGAATGCTGAGACATTGGGGTGGATGGAGCATCCCACAGGAGTGCGGGGGGCTCCCCAGCGCGCTCTGCAGCAGACCTGGAAGTGGACCAGAAGCACATCTGGTCCACTTTTGGGTCTGCCGGGGAGCATGCCAGGGGCCCCCCTGTGCTCCTGTGGGACGCTCCATCCACACCCACATCACGGAGTTCACGAGCCACGCCTGGTACCTCGAGGTATGTAGAATAAACATTTAAAGCTGTGTCTATGGCTAAATCGCTGATTCACCAAATCAGCATCAATTCTTTAGATTTGGATTCGGCCGAATTGAATCAGGGACAGTGATCGGAATCAACGAATCACATCACTGTCCCCAATTCAGGTCGAATCCAAATCCCAATCGAATATGGCCCATTTCACACACCCCTACCTAACCTGATTGTGCATAATCTTTGTTTCCATAACCTGATTCATGCCCTGTCAGCTGTCATGTCCAACAGTGCAAAACTGGTCAGAAAACTGTTTCATGCTTTAAGCTGTTTAGTTAATTCTGTATGACTAGAGTGGATGCCTATGGTCTTCCATCTGCCTTGATATTTCTTTTTGGCTTGCTACCTTTCTTCTGATATCAGGTGGTGCAATACTGACTAGTAAGTACAGGCTATCCTTTGGTGTTGTTTTGGCTTTAGACATCCTGTTATTTCATGACTACTATCATTTAGAACTGGGTCTAGTTTCTTGGCATGAACTGATCCGTTGATTACAAGGTATTTAGTAGAATTTAGCAGATTTGTTGGCATCTGATGGGGGACACAACATGAATGCTCCTGCTATGGCCATTATGGCAGTTGGAGCATCTTTACATATCTTTAAATAGGTTACAGATATGTTATTTTCACTTCTGGGAAGCATTGCGATATTTTTTTCTCCTCAGTGGGAATGTCAAGAGAATGTATTTTTACAAATGTACCTAGTGATTATTTTTCTTTTAGTTTAATTAATTACCAGATTAATTACTTCACTTGTTTTAGTCTATGTATTTGCTGCTTCTCTTTATTCTAAAGAAAAATAGATTCTATAATGTCTCTATTCATATGTTACAGTTACTTCAGCAAGAAGTTTTTGATCCAGAGAATTCAAACCAAGAGAAAGATATCATGAAGAGGAAAACCCCTTATATTCTGAAACGGCAACTACATGTGAACAAAGCTAGAAGACCATACATACTTAAGAGAAATTCATATTACTGAGGCAGCAAAAGAAAGCAATGTATATTTAGTTTATAAGTAACTGTGTGTTATGGGTAACTTATTTAAATCTAAAATCATATTTGTGTGAAAAATATACTATGAAAAATTATCAAGATGATAACATAACTGTGTCTTTTTTGCAACTGTTGTTTCTTGAATGTGATTTTTCCTACTTCAGATTAATTCGATCAATACATTTGCAAATAAATCTAGTTTCTAAGCATGATGTATTGTACAGAATTGAGATTTCAAAATATTTGGTATTTTTTCTGTTTTTTAAAACACACCTACCTACATCAGGTAAGTTATCCATAAAGATGCCTGATAGTCATACCATTTCTTAATGAAGCACCTCAAACACCAGGTTGCCTCAGCGCTTTGCATCCAGCTGAACCTCCTACATTTTTCCTAGCTGTGTAACAGGAAACCTATAAGCTCTGTAAATTCCATCTCAAGCTGAGTCTCTCATGTCTTCTAAACCTCCTGCCATAATGCTATTGGGCTAGATCATGACTGTCCCCACTACATTCTTAACTGTATGGAAGGAGGTTGGACAGATCCTATTATCTCTGCTTCCAAGGCAGTCAGTGGTAGAATAGTCCCTGGTGTAGGGACCCTACAGACTCCCCATCAGCCTACCAATTCAACTAGGGGAAAAATGAGACAATTTGCTACTGAGTGTCATTTAGAGGGACAGTCATTATACATTTGGTTATGGTTATTAATGTCTGAAAACAGTGACAGAGTATACTATTCAGTGCAAAGTACAAACAGGTTCAGGTAGAGTCACACAGTATGTGTCAGTAGGCCTTAGGATTGCTATACAACCTAAGCACTTCCTGCCACTGATACAACCTGAGCTAATCACAGTGGTCTCCTATTTCAAGTTGGCTTACTTCTGAGTCATGACTAGGGTCACCTTATGGGCCAGTGTGAAATCTGGGACATTGCCACCCCTCTCCCCACCACTTTCCCTTCCTCACAGGGAATCAATGGCCCATTAATGACCCATTGTTCTTGACTCCATAGGTGTTAACAATCACCTGTGAAGTAACAAATAGTGTTAATGGGCAGTTTTGCTCTCTATTAGTGCTTCCTGCCCAGCAGTCAATAAGGGGTGGCTTGGTGGTTGGCTGTGCTCAGCAGTTGCCTGCAGTTCAAGTAGCCTGCAGGGCATGCTGGGAGGCATTCAGGAGTACACCCAACCTGCTGGCCTCAGCCAGCTCAGGTATCCTGAATGCCACTTCTCACCAAAGGGTGAACATGTGTTCTGTTTGCTACTGATCTAACCTACACTGCTTACAGAAAACTGTGTAACTTAGATTAATTCTGCCTCAGGCTTTTTAAATGTCTATACTTAGCCAATATGTCTTCTGACCAGAAATAACAAAGCAGAATAGATTGTCTTAGAGGTTCGTTTTATTTAATATATGGAAGAATTGGGGAACCTCTAAATAGCAATGGGCAATACACCCAAAATAAGTTAACGTTTTAAACAATTTCTTACTATTTTAGGAACTTAAGTTCAATTTTCAAAGTGACTTAGGTGACAAAGTGACTAAGCCAGGAACCCAAGTTTCATTGAAACTCATTGAGATTTAGGTTCTTAGATCATTTAGATTTAATAGGAGTCAGCTCATCCACACCTAACTTTTACACTTTTTCCATCTAGGGAGGAATTCAGAATCTTGTGTTAGATACTAAAGTTTCCTGAACATGGCACAGGAAGAGAAAGACATCCAGTAATGGGAATCACAACAGCTAGCATACAGAGTGGGGATAAGGTTGGGTGGTTAGGTCATCTGCCTAGCCTAGCTAGTAGGAATGCTAAAGTTTCTCCCCAAATTGAGACACTACCTGAGACTCTTGGTAAGGTGCTTATGTAAAAGCAGAATTCACAGCTTGAAACTCTTTCCTAGACTTAGTCATCTATGTTGTCCCTGAGATAGCTAAGTAGTTGTTCTGACTTAAACTTAAATGTCTACATATGATTAGGCACCTAAAGAGGGGTGGTTCATTCAGTTGGATTTAGGCACTTATGTGCTTTTGTGGATCTGACCCTTTCAGCAAAGGTGGCTAATTTTTTATTTAAAAAAATTAACCAGCTCTAATATTCATAAGAATTAAAAACAGTGTTGCTAACATTGACCATGTACAGACAAACAGTTTTTTCTGAGATAGTCACTGCTCTCCCAGGAGAAGCCACAAGTGAGCAGATGTTCAATATTTTTCTCCCAAAGCAAAAATGGCCACTCTAGGACAAAAAATTTCCTGGGAACAACTAGGGTTAAATCAGACCTGGGAAAAATTCTCCTGGGAGAGTGAATGTCTGTTTGTGTTTTCCTCTGAGGGAAGTCACTTCACAGTCTTCCAGCATTGCAGGATACTTTGCTCCTGATTCTCTCCAAGGAGACAGTGTTGCTCACTGGACTCTGCTCCAGTTTGGCAGAGTAGAAAACTCACCCTTCATAGTCCCACATTGTGTTGCAGTGAGACAAAGACTGGCTCTGATAATTCTGGGTCAGCCAATCAGTGTTACCCTGTGCACTGCTGCTATTCTATTTCTGGGTAGACTTAGAGAGTCTGCAGAACATGCTGAGATGTGTGCACAGGGGTCCCCTAGCTGCACAATGTCATCATTGCAAGCTTTCTGCTCTTCAAGGACTTGGCATTCGAATGTCCATTCAGGCATCTCTGGGTAATTTTCTACCAGGAAAATAAACTTGGGGAATTCTCTCAGATTATTTGAAGGTGTGTACTCATAGTACCTTCTATTACCTCAAAGGGGGCTTATTTTGAATGTTGACACCGATATTCTCTTCCATAAGTTGTCAGATGCTTGTGGTACTGTAACAATATATCATTCTGGTCTTGGATATGGACTTCAAATTGATTTATGTCAACTCAGTGGCAATGTGTAGTAGGTGCATGGGGGGGCATGTGCACCCCCTGAGGGTGCTGCTGCACTCCTGTCAGGCTGCACTCCCTGTTTAGGTGATGGGCAGGGGGCTAGGCAGGAGTGCCAGTTCCCCTCTCTGAGCGCTGGCTGGGAAGTGGGGCCGCAAGCAAAAGCGGCCGCACCACTTCTGGAAGTGGCCGCGGGACTTCTGGAAGTGGCACAGCTGCTCTTTGTTGAGTGAGATCAGCTGTGGGGGGCCCCCCCCCCCAGTTGCTGACTCAATACACACCAGTCACCCATGGTTCAACTCATACACTTGCAAGTGATTAAGGAATAGCATTAAACAGTTCTACAAGACTTTGAAGGAATAATTGATAGGAGGAAAAAAAAGAAAGATTTTTATGGACCTGACAGAAAATCAGAAGAGTGAATGGAAAAAGTTCTGAGCTAGCCACACAAATGGTATCATATAATATAATTTCAGTTAGTCAGTGAGGATACAGAAGCAAATATATTTGGCATTTTAAAGGTAAACTGGAAGCGAAGAAAATACAGCAAATAAACTCAGGAAATATACTACAATTATGCTATTCACTCAGATAAAAGTTTGTCAAAAGCTGTCATAAACTATGCCTTTTAAAGCTTAGAGCTTTTCCATGCAAATTCAGTCAGGAATAAAAATTAGCTTGCAACATCAACAGCTGAATATCAGCAAACGTGGTTTAAATGAACGAAGGCATTTGCAAGTCATACTTAACCCAGCTTCTTGAATACTTAAGGCATAGTTCATTCATTCTTTTTTTCTTTTTTATAACTCAGAACTGGGTTATTATTTATGTCTTTTAAGGTGATTAATTCATATTGTCAGCCTAGCACTTAGAAATATTTATTCTTACTTATTTTTTGTTTAACAAACTTGTGCTTAGTGAGAGATTTGGTGGCTTTTTGCTGTATACTTCTCTATGGAAAAAAGACATCTACTCTTTATTTCAGGTAGTTGGTATGTGTCCAATCCATTATTCATATCTTTATATTTATTTTCTCCTCATACTCAAACTTTTCAAATGGACCCTCAGGCAACTGCCTACCCATATCAGACCTTTCTGACAATTCAGCTGAATATTTTCTATTTTCTAAATTCTATTTCTCATTATATTCTATGAACTGCCTAACCTCTGGGCCCCCAAATGTGAAAAGAATGATAAGGAGAGTTGAAATTAGCCATTTTGCCATCATTGTCACAAAACTTCCATATAATAAATAGATAATATTTATTTTTTTCTATTCTGATATGTTATTTAAGGTGAGCATGTGGCAAGACAGCAAAGTGTTCTCTATAATTTGGAATACGTTTTTGGCAGGGTGAGATAGGTAACATGACATACAAAAAAGTGACAGCTTATCGTTAAAAACTGACATGGAAAAATACATATCTCCAATTATGGAAAACTAACAGAAAACAAATAACTAAGTCCATAGTTCTACAGTCCAGGCTTTTCTAAACTTAAATTTTTAAGACTGGTGGTATGGAAGCTCATTAACAAAAATTCTTTAAAAGCCTTTTTAATTTCAGATGAAAATTTGTTACAGCTTTAGCAACACACCAGAAAAGACCTGAGAAATAAAATGCATTCACCTGGATGGTTTCAGCCAGAATGGTGCACAATTCCATGGTGATAAAGAGGCTTTATGTTGTGTCTTCTACTGTTTGTGCACTTTGGGACTGTACTATAACCTGGCGCACATTAAGCTGACTTTCCCCCTTGTTCACTTATGTAGACAGGGCTGGATTAACCCTTTATTGGGCCCTAGGCAAACAAAGTTGTGGCCCTCAACTGAAGATGAAGCTTTTATATTACTTTTTTCCACTCATTTACAATATGTAAAATAAGCACAATTGGGCCCCTTCTTCACTTAGGGCCCTAGGCACATGCCTAGTTTGCCTAGGGTCCTGTATGTCAGCTACATAGTTTGATCTACTGACACAAATTTGAAAAGTTCCCTAGTTCACCAGTGCTTCTTTCACCTAAAAAGGTCTATGCATACAGTACCAGTTGTATACAGCTACTGAAACTGCAGTCACAGGGAACCAGAAACATCAAAGGACTCATAAACAACAATGTACTGTAGACCAGGCTCTCTCTATGATTCCCACCCTTTAGGCAGAGGTTTCAAGACTTGCAATATGGTTGTGGAGTATGGTTGCCTCCTGTCCCAATCAAGCTGCAAGATGAGGGAGGCAATTTTGCCAGCCACCAATATTCAAAAGTCACAAACCAAACTGCAAAAATCTTCACATGCTATTAAAAGAACCTTATGATTTTAATGATCTTTTTTTCGTCTTCTAATTTCTGTACCTAGAGAGTGGATTTGCTTCATATTTTCAAGCTTGTCTCCAAAAACCTGAGGGCTGGAACAATAGATGTGTTTTGGCAGGTTTCACTTGTATTTTTCCACATTTTGTTCTACTTGGTGTTTGTTTATCAATGGAGAGACTGTTTCTAAAGATAAGTTTGGTATGCTTATGGCATTGTTCGAAGGCAAGGAAGAAGGGTTCGAGGAACATTTCTTTCCAGTTGTGAACCTTCTCAGGTAAAAAACTATCTTGATCTTTTAGTTCATATGCAGGATGGGATGTTACAACCATGGCTGCTTAGTCACTGCGGGTTTTTCCTGTTTGGATTGAAGTAGGTTTTTGCAGGGTATGTGAGAGGCGCATTCAAAGATGAAGACAATATCTTTGGTGGAGATGCGAGCTGGCAGTTTTTATATTGGTAAAGTAGGTGTCACAAGTAGATGTGGTAGATTCTGAGGACATAGCTACAGCGTATAGATTTGTTGGTGCATTTGAGATGATTACTGATATTTGGAAATTAAGTGTTGTGGTTCATGCTTTTTTCTGTACAGTTATTTGTACAGTACCATTCCAAATATGGAATCTAGAAAGTTTGTTAGTTTAACAGTATTTAGGAGAAAATTTGACAGAAAGATAGTAGCTGCTCAAGTTGTGGAAAAGTCTGTATGGGAATCCAGACTAGAGATTATAAAAATATCATCTATGCATCATAGGTGTAGTGCAAATTTAGTGGTGTATTTTTCTAAAACCCCTTCTTCAAGGTAGTTTATGAAGGGGATGGCAGATTGGGAATCATCTTTGCTCAACTTTTATGGAAGTGTGTATTGTTGAAGGTAAATTGTAGTGGGTGAGGATAAAATGGATGAATTGTGCTATATATTGTGCTTGGAAATCTGACAACTCTTCTTGATTTTATACATATTTCAGGCAAGTTGTAACACTTCGTGGTGTGGGATATTAGTGAATCCTGATTACAAAGATGGCATTCTGGGGGTGGTGGTTAACATGGATTTTGCTGAGGAAATCTGTTGTGTCTTGTAGGAAACTTGTTCTGTAGTGATTAAAATCTCTTAATTATTCCTTGTAATTTTACACATGAAAGACAAGTAGTAATATCTGATTTACCATGCATCTTTTTGATCTGCCATTAATAAATACAAGATATTTAACAAGGCTGTTATAATAAAAAAAATTGTAGGCTCCCTTAGGCATTTTATTAGGGACTGGAAAGCTAATTCAAAACAGCTTAACACTGCCCTCACCATATACTAAATTTCTACTTTATTTGCCACACACATGCACATCATAAAGGCACTTCGGATGAAAGAGGTTTAGAGAACTTTTCAATAAATCAGATTTGTCTACAAAGGTTGCCTATAGATCGTAGGAATACCACGTTTGTCAGAAGGGGAAAAAAAACCCTTTTGTCTATTATGCATACAAACTTTTAAAACTCTAAAACTTAAAAAAACCAAATCCACAGATGTGTCATATGTGACCCCCAAGGTAGGAGAGAGTACCACCTCATTTGGGAGCCCATTCCAGAACCTGGTAGCCCTAACTGTAAAGTAATGTCTCTTAATGTACAGCCTGAACCTTCTTTCTATCAATTTGTGGCAGTTAGTCCTAGTAACCCTGGGTGGTTCCGGGGGGAACAGAGCCTCCCCCTATTCCCATTGATCCCTCCTGGTGAGTTTGTAAATGGCCACCAGATCCCTTCTCAGCCTTCTTTTGTGGAGACTGAATAGGTTCAGGCCCTTTAGCCTCTCTTCATAGGGCCTGCCCCACTGCCCCTTGATCATGCGAGTGGCTGTCCTCTGGACTCTCTAGATGCTAGCCACATCCCTCTTGAAGTGCGGCACCCTGAACTGAACATAGTACTTCAACAGTGGCCTGACCAATGTTGCACAGAGGGGGTGGATCACCTCCTTGGACCTGCTTGTGATGCATCTGTAGATGCATGACAAGGTGCAGTTAGCCTTATATGTGATAACTTATCATAACATTCAGACATATCATAAAATTCAGGCCATTGTTGTTTTACCACTTGGACACTACCCTGATTTGAAAATCTTTTTAGATAAAGAATTCTTTGAGATGGAGAATATCCCTTCTTTTCTCTTCATAGTCAATGGCCAAGAGTAACAGAAAAGAGGGGGTAGAATAGTTCTAAATACAGTACATGCATATATACACATTGCCAAATACAAATGAGGAAGTTTATTTCAGTTCTATAAATTTTACAGTCAAGAACAATTTATAGAAGTATGCAACTTAAACATGTAGCATGTTACAATACCATAATATACTCTTACCTTGCTCTAAAGATCGTCATTGATGTCATGGATTTTTAGATGTTCTGCCTTTAATATTAATCCAATAACCTAACAAGATGAAAAGTGATTTCCAACCAAATGCAAGTTCCTAGTAAATATTTAGTTGCCATTCTTTTCAAAATTCTCTACCTCATTGCAGGCAATTTTTAAAATGATACCATGTAATTACTCCAAGAGTTAAAATTCTAGATACCAGCCTATTCCAAACACTTCCAGGAGGAGTGAGGCAGCTGCTTCTCTTTGCACATTCCCCACACAAGAAGAAGCTACACAAACACCTGTATGCTCCCAGATGCTGATGGGAGAAAGGCAGTTCTTATAAAGACAGGCCTTTAAAAAAAGGTAGGGAAAAAACATATATAGACCTGTTTATACACAGCTGGGCCTTTTCAGTTAACATACTTGGCAAACTAGAAATGCAATCTAACCATGGTGGTATTTGTGGTTCTGCCCAGAAAAGGGTAAAGGCAGTGAAAACTTTTTTCAAACAGGGCACACTCCAGAAGAACTAGACAAGTTCTAAATGCAGCTTTCCCTGTACCCAGGACACCGACAAACTGAAACAACCCTGGAAATGTCTACAGATATTTTAACTCAAAATCATTTTAACTTAGGGTAAACATCTGTCCCATTTCTTCTGGGACAGTCCTGGATTTTGGAGGCTGATCCTGGGTGTGGGGCACAGTCTGGTACAGAAGGGAAGCATGGTGCTCAAGGAAGGTAGCTGGACAGTTTGCCTGTCGCGGCGTATCACTCCATTTCCACCTCTCTCTGCAGCGGGCTGCTCACTTGGGTGGGAGGAAAAGAGAGAGGGAGAGGTGAAAGGGGTTGAAGAGGCAAGAGGGGCAGTGTCCTGGATGTCCCGAATTTCCAACTAGGATGGATGGTCACCCTAGTCTTACTCATACATTCAAAGAAACATTTTACTTTGCTGTGCTCTGTTAACTTCTTTAATTGGGTGGCTCAGTCTTTATTAAGCTGCAGGCTACATTGTCAAAGACAATTTCACAGATGACACTCAACATATCAAGATGTTGCATTCTGGAGATCACTAAGTGCAGACTCACAATTTTTGAAATACTGGCACAATTTATCTGTGTATAAGGTGACAGCTTGCAAAGCATTAAATCTAATGACCTGCACAGCAAACTCTTATTAGGTTAAGTTTTCTTCACTGATCAATATTAAGGGAATAGCTCACCTTTTCACCCTTCAAAAAAAAAAAAAGGAAAATAATTGACACTGTACCATTTTTGCAAATAGAATGACTAACTACCACCGAAAAACATTTTTCCCCTTCAAAAAATCACTCTAGAGAGTTTTTAAGACCTGCTTCAAAGCTCTTAGAATAAACATTAGTTTTAAAAGGTATGATTTTTGATTACCTTAGGGCCTATTAAGAACTGCAGTAACTGTATTATGCTTCCTCCTATGTTACACTTTTGTGCATCACAATACGGAGAAAATCAGAACATGAGCTCAATGGACCTTTTGCAGCAGTGATAAAGGCCACAGAGGTAAACTGCCAGAGTTTGGACTTTAGTCCTTCTGTATATATAATCAAGTTATATAATGGTCTAATTCTATTATTTTTTTGACAAAAGTATATTAGGTTAAATTTTAAATAATTCAAAGGTAAATCAGATCCTCTACGGCATGAATATATCTATATCTATATCTATATACACCTAGAAAATGTAGTTAGAATTGAACTTTCATGTAATAAGAGTAATTGTGTTAATTGTTAAAGAGTAATTTAAGGACAACTATCATTGTCAGACACAGGCTGGTATATCAGTTTACCACACATGAAGGCTCTTGGTTGTGTAGAATGTGTCTTTCTGCCTCCTCCCTGTTTTAGGCCACCAGGGCTTACCAGGTCTAGGCTCAAGTCCCCTCCTCATTCAGGCTCCTACCAATATTTGTAGTGTTTTCTCTCCAGCTTGTAACTTGACAATTAAGTCTCCTATAATTACACAACTCCCAATAATATTTATCTCTTAATATTAAATAATTTTTCCCACCTCCAAAAACATTCCAACATGCCTATGGCAGACTCACAGCACTATGCTAATAAAGAGTCTTTTATCATCTTTGACTCAGATTCTGTTTTACCTGTGCTATTATTTGTTATTTCTTTCCAGTCTACCATACTATTACAGTACACAGCTATCTCATTGCCTTTACCTCAAGTTATATTCATCTTCTTTTTCACTTTTTTTACTTGACTATATATTCTTTTCTTTTTCCTTGTTATACTACCTACCTGCTGTATCTTCTCTTCATTCTCCCAGTATAACAAATCTATTATTTCACTCTCTTTTTTTCCACTAATTGATCTCCTTTTCTGTTTCTAACAGTCTCCCTCCTTATTTAAGAGTTGCTTGCTGTTTTCTCATCTTGATTTGGCCATGTTACTTTCTCTCACCTTTCCTCTAGCATGTTTCAGATCCCTGATTAATTCCATTACTGTCTTCAGCTGCATCCTTATTTCTCAGATCTTTAGCTCTGAGCTCTATCGGGTGACACTTCATGACAATTTGGAGATAATATACACCCTACAGCTTCTGTTTCTAGTCATCTTTGTTGTTTCCACCAATATCCAGAAGCCCCTATTCTGTTAGAGGCAGCTAAAACCAGTCTGTAAATGAAAGATAATTGTCCTGGGGATAGTGAGAGGAGGAGCCAGGAAGCCTGTGCACAGGGCTCAGTGTGGGAAGGAACAGTAAAATAAAGAAAGAAATACAAAACAATCACTTACCTGTAGGAGGAGCAATGTTAGAAGATCTAAGAGAAAAGCCCGTGCGGTTTACAGGCCATGCCTTTATGCAATTAAGATCGGCAGGTAATGTCACAAGGATACACCAGCCAGCAGGGATAGAAGTGGCTGCTGGCAGTAGGGAGCAGGGAGCCAGTGAGGAGGCGGAGGTTCTCCATGCTGGTAGTTGGTGGAGCCGGCGCGATTCTGGAATGCCCAGGTGACAGGCAGCTGGGGAAGCACTGAGAGCTCCTCACAGTGGGGGCACTGAGATCGAGCCCCAGGAGAGGTGGAGTGCTGGGAGTGACTTCCCCATAGTGCTGCCAGGAAGGTTCGTCAAGGGAGATGCTGAGCAGTGGTGCAACCAGGATGATGAGCTCAAGGAAGAGACTGAAGCCAAACTTGGGGAAACGAAGGTGCCCCCACTCGACCGTTCTCAGGTACCAAGTTGAGGAGCTGGGCTAGGGGTGGAGAGGAAAGAGGAACCCCACAGGACCAGGATCGGGGGAGCACTGCCAAGTTCAGGCAAGAGGGCTGGGAAAGCCTACCGGTAGGAGAGTGGATAGGAAGACCTTTTTGGGTCCCTTCTTTTGGATTCTTTTCTTCGTTTCATTCCTTTACCCCTGCTCGTCAGAGGCATGCTTGGACCCCAAAAAGAGAGCCGACCAGCTCAAGGGGATCACAGGCTTAGAGCCCGGGACAGCTAATTATCCTTCCCCAAGGATAAAGAGAGATATAAGCATATCTTATATGCTTAAGGAACATCTGCATTGGAGAGGCAGCCATGTCAAGATCTGATGCCCCACCAGAGGTTGGTGTAAGGCTGGGGTGTAGGGGAGGTGGAGCCCCACGAACATCCTGCAAGCGCAGTGGTCATCCCTGAGAGGAACTTCGAAGCCAAACCCCACGCTGATATAACATTTAAAGACATGGCAAGAAAGTTCAGGGAAGGCCAGAGGGACAACCGAAGCACACCTTGGGGAACCCACGATGCTAGAGAGCGTACACCCTCTACCATCCAGACCAAGGCGGCACATCAGTGGGCGTTTGAAGCCAGACGGGTACAATAATCATTCAAGCACTGGGTCCTGGTGATATCTCTGAAATCCAGCCAAACTACTTTAACATCTTACAGGCCACAGTTAGGGTGGCCATCACAGAGGACATTCCAGTTTTCTGCTACTCTGTCATCTATTGATATGAAACCTGGCACCTTTACATCCTTTATTTTTTCTCTCCAAGAGAAAAACAGAGGACAGAAAGGCGTCCAGTTTCATATCATTAGAGGACAGAGGACAACCAGACTGTCCTCTATGATGGCCACACAGTACACCAGCTTTTCAGACCTGGATGCACACATATTACAAGCAAGATTTCTTATGAGCACTCAATAAGATAGGCAGAAAAGAGAGTGCTGTGTTAAAACATTTCTAATGCCTCTTCTTATTAGCAACTCTCAGTAGTGTGTGAAGGAACATAATGTACTATTTGCACCACTTACCAAGACATCTTAATGTAAAAGAAAGATCTGACATTTACTATGAAAGGAAAGGGTTTTGTTTAGATATAGTGAGTGCTCACATATCCACAGCATAGTACTTGTAAAAATGATTTATATTCATTTAAGCAGTTCAGTGTTGTTCTAGTAGAAATACATCTGCCACTTATTGGTTATAAAAAGTGTCTTTCTGTGAGTCATCTTCCTTAGTTAAACTTTTATCAAGGAAAAGCAACTGGAAACAGCAATGAATGAGAACTGCTTGCTTTGCCTGAGCTTTATGGGTTACTTGCAAAAGCTGATAATGTGCAAAACTAAACCCAAAGAGGGAAAAACATTTTGTGTTAGACTTGACAAGTTTGAGAGAGCAGGGAATGAGCCATACAGACAAGTTTTGCAACCCTTGCTAATATACTTTTTCAAAATGAAAGTCTTTGGGTAAAATTTGCTTTGATTTCATTTCTATCTTATCACAAAAAGACTATCTTGAAGGAAGATCACCTGTTTTATTGTAAAAAAAAAAAAAAAGAGTCAGTGCCCATGGTGGATTTTGGTAAAATATACTAACCAAGTCGCCTGTTAACTAAGCTTTCTCTTTTTCACATAATTAACTATAGTGACCAAACAGAGGAAGCTGTTGTGTAGTGTTGCCACTAAAGAACCTGCATAATCAATTTTTGACTTGGTTATGAAAAGCAATAAGTCTTAATGGTCACGTTCCAAAATGAACTGAATATGGAGAAGAAATGAAAAAAGTATTTGCTAGTTTTACTTTTTGATATGGAAATAATTTCCTGACTGACAGGTCTGGCCCAGTTGGGGAAATACCAGATGTAACAATGAGAGTAGATGTTGCAAGAGGAGAATGATGGCAAAATGATGAGTTGGCAACAACTGAAATAAGTTGCAGGGAAATAAATTATAGACAGAGAGTGCATCTACGTGTTCAAATAATGTGATGCAATAAATTCTGGAGATGTTTGAGCCAGAGTCAACTGCTCTTGGTTGCAGCATCTACATCCCCATGAGCCATGGGGCTCATTAGCTTGGAAAAGCACAGGTTCAGGGGTGATCTGATGACCACCTATAAGTTTACCAGGGGTGGCCACCTGGTCTTCTTCAAGCTTATTGCTAGCCCAAAGATTTTGCATGAGTCAGAGAACTTGGTAATGAGATGTAGGGCATCAACACTGAACAACAAGGGCTGCATCATCTATAAACAAAAGGTCCCTTATGATGATCTCCTTCACCTTTGTCTAAGTTCTGAACCTTGCAATGTTAAACAGTCCTTCATCATGCCTAGTGTTGAGATAGACACCCTCTCAAACATCATAGAATGCATTTTGAAGCAGGAATGAGAAATAAATGTTAAACAATGTAGGAGCCAGTATGCAGCTCTGCTTCACTCTGTTTCATAATTTCATAGTTTGTAGGGTCAGAAGGGACCTGAGCTTATCATCAAGTCCGACCCCCTGCCTTGGAAGGAAAAAGTAGTGGGGTCAAACGACCCCAGCAAGGTGTTTGTCTACCCTTGTCTTAAAGATGCCCAGGGTAGGAGCCAGCACCACTTCACTTGGAAGTTGGTTCCAGATCCTAGCCAACCTCACAGTGAAGTAGTGCCTCCTGATGTCAAATCTGAATTTACCCTCTGCCAGCTTGTGACTGTTATTTCTAATTACTCCTGGTAGGGCTTGGGGGAAC
>NW_017729022.1:42657868-42662890 GCF_001723915.1 Gavialis gangeticus
TTTTTAACTCTGTTGTTGAGGTTGAACAAGTCAGATTCTTGGTTTTCATACATTACAGTTGCCTTCATGCTATCATGTAATGTTTTTACAACGTTTAGCAGCATAGATGGATGTGGAAGACCTAGTCTGGCCCCCAAAGAAAAATTGCAGTTTCCCTCCCTCTAAGGACCAGAGAATCTCTTTATCTCCCCCGCCACAACTTAGATGTTAAAGAAGGATCCAAACACATAGACTGTCCTGAGGGACAAAACTGATATAAAGTCGTGCAACTTAGGGTTAGGGCTCTTCTTCACAGGGCTCCATCATCCCCATCCCCTGTCCTTAACACACCAGATGTTCTTGCATCAATCTCATTCAGTCACCTTCGTGGGAAACAAATTTATCTGTGCTTCCTTGCATGGAATCTGTAGCGCTGGTCTCTGATCCTGTTCTAACTCATGGGTCACAATATAAGGTTGTACAGTTCCCACCCCTTTTCCCTTTAGCTTCGGGGAAGGGTCATCTCAGGCCACTGGCCCCAGCTCACAGCTCAAGTCTGCTTCTCCTCCTTCCTTCCCCAGGTCCCCGGGATGAAGCCCTGCTCCCACTGGATTCACACTCACCAGTTCTGCTGTGAGGCCTTCCTCATCTCTCTGGCCCTTCAGGTAAGTTTGTGGGGCACACTCAGTCTCAGCAGATTCTGGCTCTGTGAAGCTCCCCTGTGTGCTGCTCCCTTCTCCGGAGGAGAGCCAGCTGCCTGTTTGGTTCCCACCCCGATCAGCTGTGACTCCGGTGGCAGCATCCATTCACAGCTTTGCAGGCTCTCACAGCTGATTGCTTTAATTGACATCTGGGGCATCTTCCATGTGTCTTTGCCCCTGCCCAGGCTTGCCACATCTCTTCCCTCCATCCTGGCTCACTGCCCTGACACGTTTCGGCTCCTTCTTTGTTCTTTTGGGGTCTCGTGACAGGGTAATCTTACTGCCCTGTCACAGGGACAACCAAGTTTCTTCAGAGCAGTGTAAAGCCCTGACTGACTGTGTCAAAGGCTTTTGTTAAATCTATAAAAACCATATACAGTGGGATATGCTTCTCTCTGCACTTTTCTTGAAGTTGTCTTGCAGAGAAGACCATATCTTTAGTGAACCTTTCTGAGTGGAGGCCACACTGGCTCTCAAGATAGATTCTCTCATCTAACATTGGAAGTCTAGGTAAAACAATACAGTTTAAAATTTTTTCCCGCAATGTTGAGAAGAGATATACCTCTGTGGTTATTACAGCCACTTGTTTCCTTTGTTTGTAGAGTTGGATGGAACGAGTGTCCTTTAAATCCTGCAGAACACTTTCTTCCTTCCAACAGAGTAGCAGTACCTCATGCCATCTTTGCAGTAAGTCTTTGTGCATTTGTAAATTTCAGCAAGTAAACAGTCAGATCCTGAGGCTTTATTACTGGGAGTTGTTTTGATGTATTGTTTAAGTTCCTTTAAGTTTAGTTTTGGCAGCCATAACTTTAACCTCAGGCAATTCATCTAGCATACGCTGGTCTACTACGGACTCTGCTGAGTATATCATTTCATAGTGCTCAATCCATCTGTCCTGTTGCTTTCCCTTATCAGTTATGATTTTACTATCCAGGTCTTTCAGTGGAACTGTCTTGTACTTTATCAGCCCATAGGCTTTTCTAATGCCCTCATACAATTGTTTATTGTCACCTGCATCAGCTGTCTCTTGGATGCTGTTGTAGAGACCCATACAAAATTCTTGAACATACCTCCTGGGAGCGGTTTGAACAGCCTTATGAGCTTCTCTTAGGTTGTTGAGCAAATCAGTAGTAGGAGTAGATTTGTAGGTGATTAGGGCAGTTCTTTTTTTCTCAATGAGGGGCAGCAGTACCTCTAAATGGTCTATAAACCAGTCAACATTTTTCTTGGTACTCTTTCCAAAACTCTTGATTGCAGCATAGTACATATTTGTGTGCATGCGTCTGATGCAGTTTCATTCACTCCAATTGACTTTGCTACTTCTTCACTAAAAAGCCATTTCTTGACAGGATCAGTGATTTGGCACAAATCAATACAAGGTTGTCCAGCAGGTTTATGTGATGGATCTTCTTAGCTTGAAATTTCACTTTGCAGCAGACAAGGGAACAGTCTGTGTTACAGTCTGCACTTTGAAAGAATCGAGTATACAGGATATCTTTCAAGTGTGTATGTCTTGTCACTACTAAGTCCAGCTGATGCCAGTACTTGGACCTTGGGTGTCTCCACAAAGTTCTTCTGATGTTACTGGCAAAAAAGGTGTTGGCTCTCTCCTTACTCCTTCACCAATAAGCCTTGACTGGCACACAGATCAAGAACTCTCTGACTGTTATTGTTCATATGTCCAATGCCATGCCTACCCAGAATGCCAGGCCAGTTGTCAGCATTGGACCCAATGGTGGCGCTGAAGTCTCCAAGTACTAAATTGGGTTCCTTCTGTGGATCCCTGCCAATCATTTCCTGCAGCTGTTGATAGAAGCAGTCCTTCTCCTCACCACTAGCCTGCAGAGTTGGAGCATAGACACTGATTAGGTTGCTGAATCCTTTCTGTAGCCTAACTCAGAGTGTCATGGTATGTGTGGACACTGCAATAGGAGCTTCACATGCTGACATAAGTTCATTTCTGATGATGACTACACCATAGTCTCTCTTTACTCCTTCAGGTTTTCCATGCCAGTAAATGGTGTAGCCATTCTCCTTTATGAAACCTGTGTCTGAGAGCCAAGTTTCTGAAAGATAATATCAATTCTGAAATGTGCAAGCTTGTTACTCAGCAAAGCCATTTTTCCTCAGATCCAACTCCAGTTCAAAGTTATATCTGGGGTCAATGTCAAAATATTCCAGCAAGCAATTCTGTTTATAAAATCAGTTGAGCCAGGATGTAATCAGTGAGGCAAGGCTTGTTTCACTCACCTTTTCTAGGGCCAAACTCATGTGAGACAAGTAGGCCATCCCTAAACAGGGCTGCTTAGAAATCTTGGTAGCTGCCTGAGGGTCCTTATACCTCTCTCGGATCCCTGTGAACATCTTGGCAAGACCTTCAGTGCATATGCCTAGGCAGAGTTATGGAGGAGCAGAGGTTTCTATAGACCTGTTGCCCCCCCTTTAGAACACTGAGTCAAAATCCAAAGGCCAGAACAAGTGTAGAAGTCAGTGACACAGAGGTTGTAGCTTCTACCAGACAGCAACCTGAATAGACCTGCTAACTGCCTCTTGCTTCAGCATGAGTACCTTTTCTGTTGGGGTGAGGTCCCTTAGCCTTTTTTGCCCACAAGGCAGTGGAGGATGCAGTTTAATGTCATGCCCAGGACACAGTTTTACAATGTTCTTTAAAATGATTTTGTCACCTTAAAGCCTTGGAAGCTTCTCTCCCCTTGGCAATGATGATGACAAGCTTTTATCTGTCCTTGTCCTCTCATACGGCACCTACCAAACCACAATACCTACCAGGTTCTGACCTGACCTACCTTCCTTGGCTGCATATGTCAGACTGATACCTATGCCTTCATTCAGAGTCTCAAATGGTTCTCCACCCATTGCAAAGAATCCATATCCTACATTTCCAACTGAAGAAATTCCCAATCATGATACAGAAAGAACAACTGAGCCAGCAGAACTTTTAGAGTACATGAAAATGACCTCAGTCATTGCACTACTGACCCACTCTATATTACAATTTTTCAGTACTTCCTGAACAGAACAGAACTTCCCTGTACCTTCCTAATAAATATTCCTCTTCCTACACTGAAGGTCTGTGGTCAAAGGTTCATGTTGAACCTATGGTTAGTAAAACTAGTGTAAAACTAGTAAAATTATGCAAAACTAGTGTAAATTTAGAATATGAAAATATAGAAAAACTCACAAACAGACAGTGTGGCCAGTAGAAGAATGCATCAGCAGAGAACACCTGCTATAGTAAACCTAGTGGTAAAAGAATTGCAGAAGCTCAGGTCAGAATTGTCTTACATGCTCTCGGTTTGTAGAAGATATTTCCTTGTTGTTCTATGGCATGTTCTTCACAAATGATGATGATGCAGAAAACATTTCTAGAAATAAAAATCAAGTAGTAGTAGTGACTTTTGGCATAAAATTACAAGTAATGTTAATAGCTTAAGAGTTGTGTGAATTCAAAAGGTAAGAGTCTTAAATGCTATGGTCTGTGGTTATTTGCTTGTTATGTCCCCATAAATTATCCCCATCAATAGCTACCGAAGAGAAAACTTTGTGTAGGGTACAGAAAAGACTGGAAAATATTTTTGCTTAAAATAATTGTGTCCTGTGAAAGTGGCATTGCTACAGAAAAATTAAACTGTTGAAAAGTGGTTCTAGTTGGAATCAAAGTATTTGAGACATCATTTTGGACCTGAAGGTTGCTTCCTAATTAAAAAGCGTGGTCTATATAACACACACAGCACCACACTATATCAATTAAAAATAGAGATTTATATTTCATAGATTTTATAGATTTCATAGATTAAGGGTCGGAAGGGACCTAATAGATCTTCTAGCCCGACCCCCCGCCAGGGCGGGAGAACAACAAAAAACCCCTGTGACTCTTTCACATTATAACCAGATATGAGATCAAGCTGTGAAATTTGGATTTAATTTGGAAACATAGAGTTAGGATTCTTTCTTGAAATCAGTAGCAGAAGGCCAGCCAGGAATGGGCTAACATGGTAAAGCAAACAGAGCAGGAGGCTTTGAGGAAAATGCTGTTTTCTTGTTAATGTTTAAGAAAACAATTCTTTGCCTGATCAGAATGCATGAATGCATGCTAGGCAAGCATCAGTCTGGACTGGTTTATAGCTGATTTTAAAGAAAGCCTCAGAGTACAGGATAGTTTAATGGACACCTTATGGTCCCTTCCAACACTCTTGTCTACTGCTTTATTATTGCAACTGAACAGGTGTTTGAATCTGGGCTGCAATTTGGCCCCTCATTAAAAGAGGTAACTGATTATTCAGATATGGCTGAGGTAGATTTGTTTTTTTAGGTTTTACTTTAA
>NW_017729022.1:42667890-42672297 GCF_001723915.1 Gavialis gangeticus
TTTAATGGACACCTTATGGTCCCTTCCAACACTCTTGTCTACTGCTTTATTATTGCAACTGAACAGGTGTTTGAATCTGGGCTGCAATTTGGCCCCTCATTAAAAGAGGTAACTGATTATTCAGATATGGCTGAGGTAGATTTGTTTTTTTAGGTTTTACTTTAAACCTAAGACACATTTTTGGTTCTATTTTAAAAAGAGCTGCTCTCTAAAGTCCTATAATCTCTCACAATCTGGGCACCCACAAAGGGAGGCAGAGCCAAAGTAACTCATCATCAGTCTTGAAAATACAGACCAAGAGTCTTTGCAGAACGTGTACCAGAATGTTGATTCCAAATTTAAATCCATCTCCAGTTCAGAGGGGAACTGTTCGTATCTGTTTGGAGTTTGGATACATTTATAATTGCCAACATGGGTGACTGGTGCCTCCCTGACTGAAGAGTTAGCAATTGGGGGAGGGGGTCCCCCTGTGGCTGATCCTGCAGGCTGGAGGGGGGAGGTGTGTCCCCCGTGGCGGCCAATCCTGCCAACCTGCAACTGGCATCAGCATGCTGCTGGCACTTCCAGGTGCATCACTGGCACTTCCGGGTCAGTGGGATTGGCCACAGGGGGGACCACTTCTCCTGGCACACTCCCCAGCCAGTGCTCTCGGGGGGGTATCAGAGCTCTTGCCTGCCCCCGCTGCCCAGGAACACTGGCTGACAGGGCAGCACCACCGATTGCCAAAAGTGCGTGTTCTCAGATTGCAAAAGTGGGTTGAGAGATTGCAATGCATCAGAGCATTCAGTGGTCACTGTATTTTGATTGTTTGTCAGGTATGTTTATCTAGACTGCATGATCCCCGTCCTCCTTAAAAAAATGAACACAGACCTACTACCATGACATACACATGAAACGTAAAAGCCCAGAAATGGATAGAAGCATGTTTGTTACTAGTGTTCATCAGTAGCAAAAAAAGTTAAGCTAAAAGACCTTTATTTGCATTCTATTTTTACAAGTTTTATTATAGTTGAGCTTTGGTGACTATCTGTAATAGATGCTTCTTTGTTTCTCCGGGAAACCTTCAGACAACTTCCTCAATGTGAGTCATTGGATCAGTTCTCTAACATACACACAACACATGTCTTCTTCCTGCCCTTTCCCTCCACACAGTGGTAGCCTCAGGCATTCTTGCAATCAGTGAACACCTAACAGAAAAAGCTGATGCTTCAAAGAGTCACACATGCCAGGTTTTAGGTCTTTCAGAATATATTTGTGATGCTCTTATGCACTGTGTATAAATATGCCCATGCCATTTAGTATTGTTACAGCTATGAGTGTTCATCATTACATTCACATCTGACAGGAACACTAGACAATGTAAGGCAAAACTCATAGGTCAGATGCTTTATAAATGTTATTTCATATACTTACCTCCAAGACAGTGTTCCCTTTATGACTCTTTTCCTTTTGATTTCAATAAGTAAATGAATGCTGAATGATTACTTTGGAAACAATCCACTTAGTGGACACACCTACACAAGACATTTACTGTAGAACTGACTAATTAGCTCCACAGTAAAATTTCACCAGCTAAATGTACAACTCTATTAAGGCACAGTATAATGGATCATCTTTATATCAGCTAAACTGCGGCATCAAACATATGGCTGATGGACTGGCTGTGTCCCATGGATCAATGTATTCAATGCACAGGGCTCCTGGAGGGGCTAGGAATTCAGATGAGGGGTGAACCATGACACAGCATGGGATAACTCATGCTGCTACCAAATTCTCTGGTACAGAGTCCCATTAGGGACATTTTTCAGCAGTGATAATATATAAGCAACAGCAGCACTAACCCCCACAGCTCCCTGATCCAACTGAGCTCCAATGGGAAACAAGTAAAAAGTGCATTTTAAAAAAAGACAGATCAGAACAATTCAAAGTAAAATAGAAAATGAAAGGTCTTAGGTTTGGGTTCTTTTACAGAGTATGTATCAATTACCTTTGGTCCAGTGGTAATTATGCATTTCATTGCTTCCACAGAATTCAAAACTTGGTTGGCTTTCCTAGCTGTCCTTCCATGTGAAAGACTTTTGGCAATTTCAGTTCTAGTTAACTTTCACCTCTTTTGAAATCTATAAAATATGGCTTCAGTTTTAGGCAAAATGATGTAGCTTTAGGCAGATGTTTCCTGACAGAAGAGAATAAGTGTACCCTCTCAGGAAAAAAAAAAGAAGCTTTTTATATGTGGAGCATCTCAAATTCTCTATTTTCCAAAATAGATACAGTTATAAATAAAAATGCTTCATTTAGACCTAGAATAGTCTTGAAGAAAGCAGGTTATAGATAAACCTTTTCGACTAACTAAATTAGAGATGCATAAGTTTTTGTGGGCCTGAACAGCTATGATTTAGTTAGTCTGTAAGGAGCATCTCTATCCTGCCTTTGGCCTACACTAGCGTATCATGGCAGGCTCTGTATCAGTAACAAGTCCAGCTACAAGAAGGCGAGAAGGTTACAGCAGAAATCACTCTACTTCCTGTTAGCACTACCCCAAAAGTAGGTTGCATTAACATGGAAAAGGTTATGGCCAATGGGAACACTGACGATAAGTGTTCTAACTGGGTACTCTTTTGACAAAGCCATTCAGTACATTACTGATGTTAGTAGTGTCCCACATGTGCTTAAAGTTAAGCAGGTGGTTAAATATTTCCTTGGAGTGAGGCCATTAATTCATTAGTTTTCAAGGGCAAGCCTCCAGTAGACTGATTTTAGACATCCAGTGGGGCAAATATTGATATGTGATATGCAGTGTATAATCTACATGAACACTTCTCACATGGTTGCCCAATATTAGGGATTTAATACAATAATTAATGGTATTAATATAATCAAAATGTACAACAATATTAAATACCTAATGTTATAACATATACATATAAATTAGATATTTAATTATATATGTTAGCATAAAAGATTCAAATAATACATCCATATATATATATATATATATATGAATGTATGTATATATGAATGTATGTATATATAACTGTGTATCTGTGTGTATACACATATGTACACATGAATATTAGAGTAATACATTCTGATAAAATAATATAACTTTCTTGCAATGTATCTATGTGTGCACTTTCAAGGAGATGTGCATATTCCTTATATAAAATTATGGAACTTTATATACAATTGTAACTAAATAACTATATCACACCTAATAGTATAATTATCTAATACAAAGACCTGCCATCACTTTTCTTTTTCACTCCCTGCTTAGAAAGTAATAGTAAAGACACTGATCAGTCTTCCTCAATGCGATTTTTTTTGAGCTGTAGCATCATCTGGTGGAAGAAAAAAGAACAAGACATTAGCTTCCTAGGGACTGTCCTGCCTGTACCAACAGGAAGCTGTAAACAGATAAGACTCTACTGATAAAAGTCAAAGTATTTGGAGATCAGTTCATCAAAAACTTTTATATATGAATAACTCTAACAGTTACAGCAACAGTCTGTGCTGAAGCCAGTAGTTGATGCCAAAGATCTTTAAGATGTTTCTTAGAATTTTACTAGTAAAATAACTTATATTTCATAAACTATAACATGATGCTAATATATGAGTATGATACCAAGTTACCCAAGCATGGCTCAACCACTTTCTTTTTCAAAGGTTTACTAGCACTTCAGCTTTGTTATCCTCTTAGCATTTCCTCCAATAATATTGTGGTAAGTTGTCCTAAGTTGCATACTTTTGCAATGATTATACAGCTGTTCAGGAGACAAATCCCTTTATGAAACCTTTTGAAAATGCACTCATTTAAAGTATTTGAATTTATAGAAAGATCTTTTTAGTCAATCCATATAAACTATAAGTATTAAGTTTTGATCAGAAAGTTTATGTTAAATATTACAAAAAAAAACTGCTTAGAAATGGGATTTTCATCCTGTCAGAAGGCAAAAAAAAAGGAGTTTTTGGAAGACTTTTCAAGTCAAGAAGAGATATGTTTTTTTCTTTTTGTATGTGGAAGTGATTCTGCTATAGAAATGTTTCAGGATGTAATATATTAATACATTCAGAATGACACATTCTGTAGCTGGTCCCTTGTTGTTTACCTGGTAAGTTTTTCTGCTGTCCTGACAGACTGTTTGGCCATAAGCATGCCATAAGCCTGAGCAGACAGGCAGCTTATTAAGGAGCTGGTGTTGAGGGAGATGGGGAATTGGATATCTGAGGATCCGAGGGCACTTGAAGATGGCTATGGGCCTTGTTGCACAGGACATTTAGATACAGGATATGTGGTATATCTAAGATCAAAGTAAGCATTATTGTCTTGTATTAAAATTTAGAATGTATTCTGAGTAGTTATATAGTAATAGTTTCATAGTTTGTAGGGTCAGAAGGGACTTGAGCAGA
>NW_017729022.1:42673034-42686181 GCF_001723915.1 Gavialis gangeticus
CCTCCCCAGGTGCAGCACCTTGCACTTGTCAGTGTTGAGTCACTTTTAATGTTTGCCATAATTGAGACTCTGGTGCAGTGCTGGGGCTGGGCTGAAAACCAGTTGTTGGTCTCAGCCGCCAGACACCAGAGCCAGTTGGAGACTCAAAAATCAGCTACTATTGAACTGAAAAGCAGCTGACTGTTGGTCTTAGCCAATTAGAGACTCTGGTGTGGTCCCAGAGCTGGGACTGTCAATCAGCTGATTGTCAATCCCAGCTACCTCACCACACTAGAGCCTTGAGCTGGCCCTGGTGCAGGGGTTGGGACCAAAAATCAGCTGATTTTTGGTCCTAGCCCCCATGCCACATCTGAGTTTTGAACTTGTATTATCTCTGCAAAGTAGTCCCAAGATAGCTGGACATGTTTTAATGACCATATTTAGCTGAATCTGAGATGACTTTGAAGTTAGGATGGCCCTAGCAATAATTAGATTCTAAACATGGAAAATTATACATTTGTTATAACGTTCCATGTTTAGAATCTAATTAGTGGAAGGTCATTTTAAATTTGTTCCTCCCACTGCTGTGATGGGGAAAGCAGTGGCAGGGGGTGAGGGGCCAGACAACTTGCCCCGGGTCCCCTGCCACTTGTCCCTCTGTGCACCTGTGTTCCCCCCATGTCTACCCTCTCTCATGTGTCTCCCTGCCATATGCTTCCCTTCCTCCATGTCTGTCCCTGTGCCTGTCCCTACCTCCCTACTCCCTACCTTCCCACCCCCTGCTCCTCCCCTGTAGCCTGCCCCAACTTTCCTTGGGCCTGATCCCTGCTTCAGGTCTCCCATGCCTAACTTCTCCCATTCCCTGTCTCCACCTTACCTTCTGCTGCAACTCTACTTTTCCAGGGCAGTCAGTAGCAGTGTGACCATAGCCCTGACCCTGGCTCTGGCCCAACACCAGCCCAGCCAGGAAGATCCTCATTCAGATCGTAACTTCTTTCTTTATGGATGGGGTGAGGGGGTGGGAATGCTCAGACCTAGGGTTTTTTTTTTTTTATTTGATGCATAATTCATCATTTGAATAACCAAGTGAAGCTGTGTTGAAGTTATTTAAAATGTATTATTTAAATCAATGTATCAATTAATTTTTTAAAATATACTGCAGAGAGTATATTTAAAACATAAACAAAATGCACTTTGTTCTCATATCAACCCTAATCATATATACTTGTGGGCTCTAAACTGTTGCTTGCAGACATGTGATAAGAAGAGGATTCAGGTTATATTGCACCAGAAGATGGTGAGTCTGTAAAGAGAAGTCACTCATCAGAGGGTGCATCTACATGAAATGCCACATCACTGTGGTGAGGTAGCAGTATTACCAGGCCCACCATGTCAAAAATCATGAGACAAACTCTTAAAAATCAAGAGATTTGGAATGTAAATCACAAGATGCTATATTTGAAGTGTGTGTGTGTGGTGGGGGGGAGGAGGTTATTTGTGAAGGTGTGGGGGGCTGTGTGTGTGTGGGGGGGGGTTTAGAGCCCAGGAAGGGTAGGTGCCCATATACCCTGGCAAGATGCTGTATACTGTGGGTCAAGAATGAGGGGCAGCAGGAAGGCTGGAGGGGGGGCTGTGGTTTGGGAGTGAGGGCACCCCCCCCCCCACACACACACGGACAGCTCTGTTGCATGACTTGCCTGGGCCCTGGGGCTCCATTCACCCCACCGCTGTCTCACTCCCTTCCTCACCATGGGGGCCTCAATCTTCCCCTGCTGTCCCTTCCGTGTCCCCCCCTCTCCACGGTCTTACAAGCTTGGTGCTCTCTACATGCACCAAAAGAAAAAATCCCAAGATTTGATCTCTCTATCAGGAGATCATTAGCCAGAGTTAATTTGACTTAGTAATCAGGAGTCTCGTGACTTTTTTATGAGAGTTGACATTAGTGAGGTAGTGTCAGCAGACATGATCTATGATACCACTGCTACTGTGCAGTAGCAATTAAGCTCATTGCTACTGCGCAGTAGGGTCAGAAATGACCTATGCAGTGCTGGGACTGCACAGTAACAACTGCACAGTCAGGCGCACATGTAGATGCACCCAGAATGTATAATTTGAAGATGGATACCTGATAAATCACAATGAGAAATCCATTTGTTGGGCTGGCTGTGCAGGACCCTGGCATATTTTATATTGATTGCACAATTTATGTATTAATAGTATTACAAATGGAAAAATGGCACATGTTATTGTGCCATAAACTGGCAAAACAGCCATGAAGGTGTCCCATATACAAAGTACAATATCTTTATGGCTGGTATGTATGGTGCTTTGAATTGAATGTATGGCATAACCCCTCCCCATGCCAACAATCAGCTGAGGCTTCTGGAACTTTTAACCCCTGGATTATCCACACATTAACATCTGAAACTAGTTTTAAGCACACTTTAGGTTGCTTAAAGTTATGCCACTCCATGGCAGGTTTATGTCCGGTTCATGTTATCCAGCTTGTGTTCCATGAATATGTGGCCACTCTCCACAGATGAGCCATCCAAGTTGCAGATCCCCAACATCCCAGGATTCACTTTCCCCTGTCCCATCCTCCTGTTCTGTGTGGACAAACTTTCTATTCCATGAATTCTGCTGCCTTGGGGGTGGTTTTGGCACCAAGACAACTCCCCCCTCCTGCCCCTGTGGGTGTGACCTTCTACCCTAGAGTTGCAACTGCGTGCAAACAGCCTGCATAGAACATCCTTCAGCGGCTGATTTCTTTCATTTCATCACCCTTATCCTAATTCGATTTCCTCTCCACCTCCCATTTCATTATCCACCCCCATCCCATTAACTGTCTGCCTCCCAGCTTCATGTTCCTGCCCCTCCCAACCCATCTCTCACACACCCCCACCTAGAGCAGGGATAGAAGCCTATTCCAACTCAACAGCTCTGTCAAGGCCATTGGCGATGCGCAAGGGGTGCACACGGGTGCATGTGCACCCCCTGGAAGTGCTAGCTGTGAAATTGGAAGTGTCGGCAGAAGTGCACTTCCAGTTTCACTGCTGGTAGTTCCAGGCTTAGTGATTAGCCTCTGTGGGCTCCCCTCAGTTGGCGATTGGACGCAGGGGGATCTCTCATTGGTGAACTGGTGCCCCCCTGGACTCAGGAAGCAGGCACCCATGTTTGGGGCAAATCACAGCTATAGCTCTTAGTCAGGCCCTTGCTCGCCAGCCCTTTAGTGGCAAATCAAAGTTGTGTGGGGACAGTCAGAGAAGGTTTTTAACTTTAAGGTGTCACTGCTCTGAAATTGAGCTAGCACTGTTACTAGGGTGGCCATCAGAGGACATTCCAGTTTTCTGCTACTTTGTCCTCTGTCTCTATTGATATGAAACCCAATGCCTTTGTGTCCTCTATTTTTCTCTTCAAGGGTTTCATATCAATAGAGAACAACTGGATTGTCCCCTATGATGGCAACCCTAACTGTTACCGATCAATATTTGAGCAGCTCAAAGTATGTGTAACAAGGCCCTGAGGGTGTGGATACACAAATGAATGCTTGGAGTCCTTTCAAAGGGGAACACTTCCAAAGGGCAGCAGCTGGAAGGTTCTAATTGCTGTGTATAAATGAGTTGAGAACAATTCAAATGCTGCAAACCCACTCCAACTTTAACACACTTTCATCCAGGGTTAAAGTTGGAGTGGTTTGGCTACGTTTGAATTGTTATCAGCTCAGTCACATATGACAATTAGAACATAGCAGCTGTTGCTCTTTTAAACAGTTCCACTTCTGAAAGGGCTCCAAGCATTAGTGTGTCCACACCCTAACTAGTCCTTTAACTCTTCAGACTAAAATGGTTTACAACACTTTGGTAATTAATGTGCAGTACTCCCACCTGGCAGCTCTTTCATCTTTATAGACAAAATGCAGATCTCTAAAGTAAGGTTCTTGCACAGATTGCATTATCCTTGAAACCTTTGAATGGTTTTGTCGGTCCCTTCATACTTCCATTAGAATTTATTGCAGGTCTCTGAAATGTTTGGGCATTGAGGTATATATAGCACTGAGATTTCATTTTCAATACCAGTTTTGTCTCCAGGAAAATTTGAAAGTCCTAAAACAACTTCTCTCTGTTTTAACAAGGTCCATCTCTAGATCACAAAAAATATTTTTATAATATTATTTGTTCTGTTTTTGCCAAAAAATTAGGGTTTTCTTTTTTTTCTTCTTGGCGCCTTACCAACCTCCTTTGGAGAGCTGATAACAGCTTTTAATTTTCTGTTCCCATTCAGAAGACTTGAATCAGGGATACAAAAACATCATTGATTAATATTTTGTTTCTGGTTTCTTTTGATGCTCCAAGCTGAGTTTACGGATTTATATATCCACAACCGCACTTGGGCCTTTTTCTTAACTGATTATAGTTCAGAATCATAGAGATTAGGAGCAGAAAGAAACATTTCATCATCTCTTCTGACTTCATGTATAAGAGAAGACAGAGAATTTAATTGTCTAATGCATACTTTTTCAGTCTGATTTGAAGACCTCACAAGCCAGGGAATCCATCATTTCCCTTGCTTTTGATTTCCGATGGTTAATCACGTCCTCTGTTAAAAATTAGAAATAAAGTATAAATTTGAATTTTTCAGGCTTCAATTTCCAACCATCCGGTTCTTGTTATGCCTTCCTCTGTTAAATTAAAGATTTATTTCATGCCCACTATTTTCTTCCTGTAAATGCCTCATAAATGATAATCAAACACCTCTTAATCTATTTGTTTGTAAGCTGAACAGAGCAAGTATTTTAAATCTTGCACTATAAAACATTTTTCCAATGCATAATCCAAGCTCCTAGTCAAGGGAGGATTTTTCTTGCCTAAATCATCTCAGATGAATGTTTGTCAGCACTGATTTCTGTTTGACCTCATGTTCTCCATTAATTTAGCTTGGTTAGCTCCTTCAGATCCTTAGTGTTCTCTAGATTTTCATGGTCTGAATGTTGTTGTGTTATGTGAAAATTTTGCCACCTTACAGTTTTCTGCAGTTCCTTCTCTACACTGATATGCAATCATATCACTTCTTTAATACAGTACAGAAGGGTGATTTTCAGAGTATATCTACAGAAACTCGCGTGCCTATGACTTTTGGTACCTTGAACAACAATAGCAAAAAAAGTATTGTAATGTTTGGGTTATAAGAACTCAACCCCTGTAAGGCCTGTTGATGTTAAGGATGTTAGTTTGTCTTAACTAGATTTTAGATTAGACCTATAAAGCCCCTTTTCTTTGGTGTAAGTAAATATACATAGCTCTGATTAGGCATCTCATACTGATCAGGCAGGATACTACTGTTTCTGTGAAATGTCTCAGTGACTTGTGTAGGGTTCTGTGGAGTTTTTGCAATCCCTGTTCACATGTTTATTCCCATTCATGTAAATAAGACTATATGCTTAAGTTGGAAGGACAGGATTTAGTTCCAAGTGTACAGCAATTGCCATTAACACTGGCTTTTAGAGATAATTTTATGTACAGTTTTGTAAATATTTATTCGTACCGGACACAGACATGCACATATTAAAACTTCTGATTGCATTTCCATATATAGAAGAGGAAGAACAGAAATGGAAAAGACACTAGAAATAAACCTGCACATAAATCATACTATAAACAAAAAAGGGAGTGGCCGGTAGGTGTCGCTATGTATCCAAATATCAAGTATGGGACCAACTTTCAAAACAATAGATTAAATTCTAACCATGTACTTTTTCATATTTTTTCCTTTATCTAGCATTGTTTATTTTATCAGGTTTGCAGGCTCCAGTGCTCAGGTTTATACAAGAATATTGGGGTGATTAAGGTTGTACATGAATCTAATGCTATTTGAATTGTCAGTTGCTGAGATCGTAACTGATGTTGATGGCACCTTACCCTGATATTAGTCTCTTTGATTTATTTTTTTTCCTGGTAGGGTGAACTCACGGCGCTATCCAAATCTATGAGTATTTTTCCATTAATCATCAGGTTTTTACTCATGGAGGAAGTAATACCCAAGACAAGAAATGGCATTAGAATTTAGTCTAGAAACTGTATTCTTGTAAGTATAATGAACCTAATAGAGAGTTTTCAAATTATTATTTAAAAAGGTAAAAGCAATAGCATTGAGAAAAAAACTTATTATAATTAATGCATTTTTAAAACTCCTTCGGGAGTTTTGCTAATTCAATTATGCATTTTTGAAATGACAGAATTTTATTTCTGAAGCTGTCATAATGTATTTAGGCTATCCAAAGTGCTTTAAATAAGGATAACATCATTTCTTTTTTGGACCGCTTCTATACGATGGAAGAAAAAATTATCTTTCATGAATATTGCTCTTTAACAGCATTTCAGTATTACAAGTCAATGTGCTGGCCCTTGCAGATAAACACATTACAAATCCTTATAGCAAAACATCAAAGACATTACTTCATGTTTCCTAGGACTTAGGGGGGAAAAAAATCAGACCTTAATGTTGTTATCGAACTGAGCAACACTTCAATGGACGATGATCAGCTTCTACATAAATAGAAAGATTCTAAAAGTTCAGTAGAATGACAAACAACAAGCAACAGCAAGCAGTTCTCTCTTGCCTGAAAAACAATACAAACATCAGTATTTAATGTTAAAATGCCTGTAAATATACACACTTTTCACATGCAAAATGTACACATTTTTCACATGCAATTTTCATAAAAAACAATACCTAGGCTATACAGAATCCTTTTATATGTCCAGAACAGAACTCAGACCAAATGTCTTTGAAAACTCTGAAAAGATCAGTTAGTTTTTTTCTCATTTTTTTTTCAATTTCCCTTGCCCTTGCACTCTTGATTTTTTAATAGAATTGGAAGTGTCAAAATTCCACGAGGAAAATACTTTCTGGTATCTTTAGGCGTACCACAAGCACAGATAGTTTAATAAAAGAAACTTATTACTTGCATATTTAGGAGGTTCATAAAATCTAGACTTAGCTTATTTTAAGATGAGCACCTGGACCATGCTTACTTTTCAACCATTTGAGGTACATACCTCACGAGGGCCCCAATCCTGCAAAAAGAACTATGTAATTAGATGCTCTGGTTTTTCTTCTATCACCTAATTCTTTACTTTCCACAATCTCCAGACCTAAGACTGAATCTCCCATTATCATTTAACATTTCTCTTCTAGCCTTGATATGGTATCTGTCTTAAAAAAACCCAAAACATTAATAGCTGGATATATAGTTGATACTTTTTTGTTTGAGGAATTGGCTTAACTCAGGGACAACCAAAGCTCTTATCTTAGAGAAATGTACAGATATGGGTGTGAGTGGGAACAAACCTATTGGTTCTTATTCTTCATCTCTGTTTTCTCTATTCCTGCCTTCCTGAATCTGTGTGATATTGATCTACATTGTGACTCTGACATTGCTCAATCTCTCTGCCTCCCAACGGGGCTGACCACACTTGAAGCTTCTCTCCCACCCCTTGTGATTTTTTAAATTGCTTTACTAAAGGTCATAACTTTGGTGTCTGGACCTCTGTGAAACTAAAAGAATTGCTGCAACTTTATCCTTTCTAGCTTTCCTGATTCCTTCCCATCTCACAACAGAGGCCTCCAGACTGAGATATTCTTAAAGCTAAAAGGGCCTCTTCACCATGGCAAACAGACAAGTGTAGTTCTTTTACAAAATTAACCACTGGACACAATTCAGAATTCCCCTTTCAACCTTTAAAACATAGAAAGGACGGTGAACCAGTCCACAACAGCACAAAATTGTTCAAGACTCAACTCAGTTTGACCTGGGCCTTTTCTCTTTAGCTTCAGATAAGGACAGTGCTCTGTCCAACTTTTCTTCACATACTTCTCAATAAATCTTCTCTCTCCTATGTCACGAGTCTCACTTCACATGAGCCCCCATTAATTAACTGCCACACCTATTACTCTGTCCAGTTTACCTTGGGCTTGGATTTGTGCACCATGAAACTTGTGCGCTGGATGAATATACTCAACCAGAATAAAACAACAAATGATAAATACTCCTTTCATGAAGCATTGAATATTTAAGGCTAAATTTTATGCAAAATTTTGCTTAAAATAAATCTTATTCTTTGGCATATGTATTGACATTTGTATATTATATATAGATGTATCCTGGGCCCACCAGCACGGATGGCTATGAACTTGCTTCCAATTTGCTTCCAAAATACTCTACTGCACTGCCATAGATGAAGCCCCAAGAAGCACTGTCTCACTGTAGTAGAGGTATGTGGACTGCTGTGATTAGGTTCCCAGCATCTTGCAGCATCCATTTACCAGAACTGTGACTACTACTGGGCCTTGCATAGCTTCAGAGGCAGATATTAGTCATAAACTATTTTAGTGGATTTAGATGTAAACCTAGTGAAGGCATTACAATTATTCTAATATAATAAAGGGCTTAGTCCATCAGTCTGTCTGTTCGTAATGCTCTTGGAGCACTCTGATTGGTTGCTGAAACAACCAATCAGAGTAATCCAAGAGCGTTCCAAACAGGAGGCGGTGGCACAGCAGAGCACCGCCATGACAGTGGCAATGGAGCAGATGGGGTGGGGGAAGGGGGAGAGGACAGCAGCGCAATGAACCAGGTAAAATTCATCAAGGACAAGTGAAAAATCCTGCATTTAGGATGAAATAATTGCATGTACAAATATGGACTGGGGAGTGATTGGTTAGGCTGTAGTACTGCAAAGAAGGGCCTGGGGATTACAGTGGATGATAAGTAGGGAGCTACTCAAATTGCAATTTTGCTGATTTCATGGAAATTGTGAAACCTAGTATTGTCCATGAAACTGGGCAATGCCTGTGAAATCTGAACACCCCCCCGCCCCCCAACTTTACTAAAAATAAAATACCAGATTCCCAGAGGGAGCCAAAAGTCCTCATCACTACTGTGGCCCAGCCACACAACCTGCCAGGGTGTCGGGGGAGGGAAGTGGGGAGGCGGGTTGCCAGCATGAAGAAGAGTCCAAGATGGCTGCCCACATCTTACTTGAAGTGTAGGCCCAACACTAGATGTAGTGCTTCAGGCCTCAACTGTGTTTAATAAGGTGGAAAAATCACTTCCCTTGATTTGCAAGTGGCACTCCTGGTGATACAACATGGTGTGCTGTTGACTCAGATTCAGCTTACAGTTAGGGGTCTACCCAATTCAAGAAGACAGCCAGCCAATTTAATGGGCAGATCATGGGTCTATCTGCCATGTTCATGGCCTTATTGCAACTGGGGCCCCCCATGCCCCTGATTGGCTGGTGGGGGGTCACAGTGGCTCCACCTGTCATTGCCGATTGGTTGCGAGGACCAATCATATGTCCCTGACTCTTGGTGCCAATTTTTGGAGAGGAGTGGGGCTGCATGTCAGGCAGCCCTCTCAGCCAATCAGCAGTGAGGGGTGGGGAAGGCAGCCATCTTGGGCTCCCCTTCATGATGGCAACCTGCCTCCCCTCCTTTACCCTGGCAGGCTGCGCGGCTGGGCCACAGCAGCCATGAGGACAGCTGGCTCCCTCTGGGGAGACAGTGTTTTATTTTCAGTAAAGTTTCACCTGTATTGCTGGATTTCATGGGCAATGCTGGATTTTGTGATCTTCGTGAAATCTGCAAAATCACAGATACTTACATAGGCTACCATTTTAATCATATTATGCATAACAGTAAGAATTATATTGGCATCTTATTGAGAAAAATTAATTCACATGAGATTTTAGAAAAAAAGAATCCCATCTTTCAACAGGGGTCAAGGAAAGGAAACAGCCTTTCAGAGACTATTGAAGGATTCTGTATAGGATTTCAATTACAACATGGATCCTAACGTTCTTTGCTCCACAGAGTTAGCAATGTCTTAATTGCATGACTTCTCTCAAGAGACTCACACCTGTAGCTAAAGCCAGTTTCATGCCTGAACCAAATTTGTCCATTGAAACCTGACCCTGAGCTGTTGAACTGAATGCACTGAGTCCCATTGACTTCAATGATCCAAAGATCAGAGCAGTGTTAAGTGAAATTATAGATCTTTCTGGTGGCACCAGAAGGAGCTCTAGTGTCTGCTTCTTTGTGTAATGTATTTTATTTGTCAGAGACCTGATTTCTCCCTAATAGCCACAGAATTTCTCTCTTATACAAATGTACTGGTATGTACCATCATTCCCTTTGAAAAATGGTACTCAAAAGGGCAAAATGAGTACGTTTCAATGATAATTTTTCTCTTCCCATATTTAATGTGTATGGACCTCATCCTGCATAAATGGTGACCAAGGGCAAGCTTTCTATACAGCAGCTATAATACTCCCCTTTTGGTTTAATTTGAGCAATTCCTCTTGGTATCTAGTAGCAGTTATACATTGCCACAAGTCTGGCCCTAGTTTTTTTTTAGAATCATCATACTAGTAAACAGAGAAAACCAATTTAAATTCACCAGATGAACTGTTTGCTACAAATAATTCAAACTCTGCCAAGATGACTAAAGAGATATACTAGCTGTTCCCCATGCCTGGCCTCCAACAGAGACAGCCAAAAAATAGAACCGTAGACAATTATTGCCTGAGAGACAACACAAAAATAGAAAAACTGGGGGGAAGAGGAGCAAAAAAAGGTGTGCTAGCACTTAGGAAGCTGTTGCAAATAGCAGTGCTTGTGCTAGATCTCTGTTCTGAGGTGTCATATTGGAGAACAGATCTGTTTTCAACAAAAGGGATAACAAATATACCATGCTCCTGTAGGCTATAAACATTTTTCTAATTATTTTTTTGTCCCTCTGATGTTTTTCTTTGAAAACTTTAGTAAAGTAGGTCAACACACACACACACACACACACACACACACACACAGAATACAGTATACTCTCTTGGCCCAGGTTTTTCATGACTGTTTGTTTCCTATTACTAAAGAATAATTCATTGAATTGTTAACACATGTCAAATGAAGAGGACTTGGCCTTATCAGGATATTCTGGAAGTGCCTGTGCTATCTCAATGGAAAGCAATTTTAAGTGTGGGCCATGCCCCTTGAGTACCCTTGTAAGTGTATGCCTTAAGGCAGAAATCCTGGTCTTCTTTCACCCAACAGCTACTTTGTCCAGTGGAGTCAAGATCTTTCTCTGAAATAAGAACATTTTTTTCACAATACATGAATCAAGGTTCAATGAGAACAGAGCAATGATTTTATTTCTCTAAAAGAAGAACTGTTTAAAAGTACAGGAAAAGTTTTGTTAACTGGCACCTTACAAGCCAACATGCTTTATTAACCAGCATGCTGGCTTGTAAGGTAAAGTGAAACTGGAAGTGCCCACTGTGGTACTTCTGGTTTCTCTGAGCCGCCATGGCCCAGGGCAAAGCAGCCTGCACTGCCAAGCCCCCACGGCCTGGGGGGCACGACAGGCTGTGCAGGGCCCACCTCCCTGTCCTGTGGGGCCTTCAGGGCCTGTGGGAGGGTCAGTGATGTTGCGGAAGGGGCAGCGATGCTCCAGACATGGCAGGAGAAGTGGCAGCCCAAACAGGCAAGGACGCCTGTTTGGGCTAATCAGTTAACCAGCATATTTTGTTATCTGGCATCCCTCATTCCCGGGGATGCGGAATAACAAAGCTTTTACTGTATTTGAGAAATATTGCTATAAAGTTTTTTGTTGAGAAGAAAAGGAAATGTTCTCATATGAACATGAGAATTTGCCTTGATGTCATCACCTCAGTCCAAGCTATTCAATTATATACATATTTTAAAAATAAATCTTAGATGCCACAAAGATCCATGATCAGGTTTTGCTTTTCAGCTACATGCGGATAGCTTCAGATTGCTCCATTGTATATAAGTTCAAAATTTGGCCCATAAATTATATTAAAAACAAATGGGGATTTGCTCATTCTTTTATAAGAACTAGGACTTTTTCCAGAACTTGCTGATTACTATGAGCAGCTCCAGCAGTAAGTCCAGCCAAGGTATACTTAGCAATATGGAAATATGGTAAATCTTCCTATGTAGGTAAATACTGAAAAGTTCTAATGTCCCAAGTGTACATAAACTAGGACAGGAAAAATAATGTAGCCCTGCAATAAGTTATTGCTGGAACTGACCTATTGTTAGAAGGTTTTTTAGAGATTTTAAAATCGTTAATTAATACAGTTACCCAAATCCAAGATGACCCTGAATTTAAGAAAATGTGTTCTAATTTTCCATGTCTAGAATGTAGTTATTGGAGGGTCATCTTAAATTTATCTGTTCTGCCCCCCCTTCCACACACACACACACACACACACACACACACACACACACACACACACACACACACACATTTCCACTGCCACTGCCACAAGGAAAGTAGTGGAAGGGAAAACAGTGGCTAAGGGAAAGGCTGCTTGCCCCATGCCTCTTGTGCCCTCTTGTCACTCCCCTACATCTGCCCTGCTGCCACCTGTTCCCTCTCCAGTGCCTTTCCCCTCCCCACCTTACTTTTGCAACTGCTCTGTCTCTGTCTTCATCAGGGACTTGGCTGGGCCAGACAAGTAAAGGTGGCTCTGGCTCCAGCCTCCAACCTCCAGCCTAGGTTTCATTCAAGGTCAGTGCAGCTTCAGCAGTGCTGGAGCTGCAATAGCTTCTTCTGCCACCCTGTGGACAATTCCCCACAGTCTCCACTGCTCTGTATGTTCCTTTTCTTTATGCTCCTCCTGCACTATGCACCCTTTCCTCGCATCCCCTCACTGAGTTCCCCTTGATCTGTGCTCCCCTTCCTCCATGCCCTTTCCTTGTGTTTTACTTGTCCCTTTCCTCATGCCCTTTCCCTTTATTCCCCTCACTCTGTGCATACCTTCCTTTGTGTTCCGCACTATGGATGCTTACCCCCACACTCCCCACTGTGCTGTGTTCCCCCTTCCCTACACTCTCCTTGCTTTACACTCCTCTTCCCCTGTACCCTTTCCCCACACCCTTTCCTTGCATTTCCCTCACTCTGTGTATCCCTACCCCATGTTCCTCTGCCACCCTTTTCCATGCTTCCCCCCCACATCATGTGCCCCCTTCCCTGTGCTCCATTCTGCCCTCTGTTTCCCTTCTCCCGTGCTCCCCCCTGCACTATGAAACCCTTTTCCCCACACTCCCCAATGCACTTTGTGCCCCTCAGTCCTGTGCTCCCCCTGTT
>NW_017729022.1:42691181-42704639 GCF_001723915.1 Gavialis gangeticus
TGGCTCCCTACCCCATGTTCCTCTGCCACCCTTTTCCATGCTTCCCCCCCACATCATGTGCCCCCTTCCCTGTGCTCCATTCTGCCCTCTGTTTCCCTTCTCCCGTGCTCCCCCCTGCACTATGAAACCCTTTTCCCCACACTCCCCAATGCACTTTGTGCCCCTCAGTCCTGTGCTCCCCCTGTTTCATTCACCCCCACCTCCTCCCACTCCCCCCACTCCATGCATCCCCCCACATTTTGCATGAGCCATCCTGGCCTTGTCCAGAGTTACAGCAGCAAACAAAGACAATGGATTAGTTCCCGATGCTGTAAAAAAAAAATGGATTAGTTCCCCATGGTCTTGCACCCTTATTTTAGATTCAGGTAAATATGGTACTACTAGTATTACTAATACTAGCGCTACTACTAATAATCTTCCATTAATTCTGTCATTTTAAAAAATCTTGCTTCAGAAAAGCACTGATTCAGAAATACGACTAAGCAATATTTTTATAGAAGGAAGATAGGAAGTAAGTCTATAAAAATTTAGAAGAGTCAAAGTTAATGTAACATATGCATCATGGAAGCTGGGCAAAATTGCAACTTAAATCAACTTTGGTTGGTTTTGATGGAACTACTCACATAATTTTTAATACATGTTTACTACATGAGGGACTCACAACAGGATTTTAGAGGTACAGACTCAGACAGGTAGGGCTTTTCAAATATGCCTGGGTGCCCAAAGGGAGTTAGACACTTTTGGAAAGCCTTACAGGTGCCCATCTATATCTTTTGGCACCCAAGTACCTTTACAAATCTGGCCCTTTGACTCTGTTTGCTAAAAGACACATATGAACATTAGCTGGAGATTTCTGAAAATACTTTTCCTTTGAGATTAATGTTGCCAAACACCAGTGAGTAAACCACTTCAGAACGAAACTGCCATCCAAATGAAGGTGGTTTGGATACAATGCAGATTGAAGTTAATAGAATGGCTTTCACTAAGCGTAATTTGCTTGGGATCCAACTAGGAGCGAAGAATGTCAAGTACCTCCTTCACTTGCAGACCTGTAGGACACTGCCTGCCAGCCAACTATTGTGAGACCGTTTCTAATTGGAGATCTACACACCCACATTTTGCCTGCCACAACTTGTTGTTAAAGGAGTTGGTTCAGTACCTGGATGTGTTGCCCCATTAGTAGTCCCACAGTCGTCCCGCGAAGGTCCTATGTTCCCGAGGGCTCCGCCATCCCTACACCCTCACCCGTTCCACCGGGTTCTGATCAGCTGCTTGGTCCTTCAGTGCAACTTCCATCCCAAGCAGAAGAAAAACAACAAAAAAACCCAAAACCAGGCACTCCTGTCCCGGGGTTAGGGTTCCAGCTCCGGCTCTCTATGTTGCTCTGAATGTTCCCTGCAGTGTGCGTCGGCTCGGTCCTCCTCCTTCCGGTTCTATGCTCTCCCCCTTTGTCTGTTCCGGACTCTTCTTTATACCAGCATTGGCGCTCACAGCCCCTCCCCTCCAGAAACACCTGGGTAAGGAGGGTTTCTGCCGGGATCTTTGGGGCAGTGGGTCTGGGGCTACTGACCCTTTGTTTAGCCCTTGTACTTTTTAGCCCTGTAACTCTCTCTCTCTCACAAAGAGCAGGAAATAGAAGAAATGGTGCATTGTTAGAGGTCATCACTAGCAACATGAATTATTACTTATTACCAAAACAATAAGAGTTTTTTGTAGTAAGAATATCAGAAAGTTTCTAAAATGACTAAAAGAATAAAAGATCAAGAAAGACATGTAGATTTCTTTTTTGGGAAGATGTGACTGTGTTCTGGGAACTTTGTGGTATATCAATTTACCTTTAGCAATAGTATATTGGTAAGGAATTTTTCAAAATATTCAGAAGGATTTTTTGGGAGAAGATAAAAAAAAAGAACAAGAAAGACAAGATAGACAGATACTACCAAAATATTTTGACCACAACAAGCTATCTGCAAACACACTGTGAAAAAGACTTACCCTCCGAAGCTGGGAGGTGGCAGGACACTGCGCTGGAAGATGAGCATGGGAAAAGTGAAACTGCAGTGGGCAGAGCTGCCGCAGAAGAACTTCAAAGGAAAGGACAGAGATCCAGATAGGATTGGATCGGCCCCAGTGGGCCAGCCAGCTCAGAGCATTGGTGGCAGGCAAGGCACAGGCTGCATACTGGGCCCTGCCAAGGGAAGATGCCTACGACTACGACAAGGTCAAGGAGACCATATTGCATCATCTGGAACTCACTCCAGAGCATTACCAGAAGCTATTCCAGGCATGAAAAAGCAAGGAGGACTGCAAGCCCTTAAATTTGATACAACTATTGAGGGATCTCTTGGACAAATGGGTACATACAGGGAGAGTAGACCAGGCTACCCTGGTTGATCAGATTCTACTCGAACAGTTTATGAAGGACCTGGAAGAAGATACCCAACTATGGGTGTGGAGACACCTCCCACAAACAACCAAAGAAGCCTTAAGGATTGTGGAGACTTTTGCTACCTCAGAAGGAGAGTCGCAGAGGGAAAAAACACAGACGTTCAGCAACGACGGCCAAAAGGGAAGATGAACCCCGGTGAGGACCCTTATGGTATGCTCACCAAGGGGTGGTGTGTTATAAATGTGGCAAGACCAGCCACATCTCCAGAGAGTGTGCACCATGGGGACACCTGAAAAATGGAAACCCATGGGAGAAGTCCCCAGAGGAAGAGACTGCTGTGATGCCGGTGAGACAATTGAAGAAATGGATTGTAGCTTAGGGCATACTGAGGAAGTAGTAGTATGGGATCTCCCCACAGTGATGACATGGGTGGCGGGCAAGCCACTGCAGGCTACCTTAGACACTGGCTGCTCCCAGACATTGATCCAGATGGAGATAGTCCCCAGGGATGCTATCAAATGGTGCCACCTAGTCTGAATGCACTGCACACATGGAGAAGCAGAACAGTATAACAGAGCCTTCGTGAAGGTGAAGATGGCAGACTGAAAGGGCAAGTTACAAGTAGGATTTGCATCCCATTTGGACTTCCAGTTGATCACAGGATGAGATTGGCCTCCACTCTATGAAGTTTTAGAGGAACCATGAATGGACGAGTTACGATGCAAAGGGCAGCCTCAAGGGGAAGTTGGGATTGCAGAAGAAGAATTAGCATCATCTGGGGAAGAACAGTGGATAAGCCTCCAGACAAGTGCCAAGAGTCTGCAGTTCTGAACTGCTCAAGAAGAGGATGAGGAGCTATAGAAAATCAGGGAGACACTGGTCACCTGCATTGAGAAAGAAATCATGAGACCCAACATTGAGGCAAGGGTTCCATATTTCTGGATATATGGGGGTCTGTTGTACCAGGTTAATAAATATCCCATTTGGGGGTAAGGTTCTCAATAATTGGTGGTACCCCAGAGGCTTCATAGTTGGGTATGGAGTTTGGCGCACGCCAGACCCATGAGAGGCCACCTAGGAACAGATAAGACTCTGGCCAGGATTGAGCAGTGGTTCTTTTAGCCAGACATGAAGGAAGAAATCATGTGGCATTGCAAGGCATATCTGGAGTACCAGAGGGTCCAAGAGTGATGACCCCCATGAGCGCCATTACAGACCATGCCCATTGTGGAAGTCCCCTTTGATAGGATAGCCCTGGATATAGTAGTGACCTTGACAAAGAGTAGCGCCAGACACCAGTACATCTTGGTGATAATTGACTATGCTACACAGTATTCAGATGCTGTACCGCTGAGGTCGGCGACTGCCCCATGTATTGCAGAAGAGTTATTAAAGTGGATAACATGGGTAGGGGTCCCAAGAGAGATAATTATGGATTAGGGGACAAATTTAATGTCCAGAGTTATCTGAGCCATGTGCCAAGTACTGAAGATATGTCAACTGTGAACTTTGGTGTACCATCCACAGACTAATGGTTTAGTGGAATGCCTAAATGGTACAATTAAACACCTACTATGATGTTGCATGCAGGATGAACCACAGAGGTGGGACTTGATCTTAAAATCCGCTCCTCTTCACACTGAGGGATACCCCCCCAGGCATCCCTGAAACTGTCTCCCTTTGAATTTATATTTGGTCACAGGCCAAGAGGCCTGTTGCAGGAGGTGAGGGAGGAATGGGAGAGCTCAGGACTGCCAGGAGTTGGTGTCCGATGACTTCAACAAGAGATGATTGAACAACTAGAGAAGGCAAGATGGATCACTCAGGACAACCTGGCAGATGCCCAACAGAGGCAAAGGTGGGAGTATGACAAAGGAGCCCACTCGCACAATTTCTGTGTAGGGGACAAAGTGCTAGTCTTACTCCCCACCACAGCTGATAAATAGCTGACGTTGTCAGGGGCCATTTGAAATTGTTCGACAGGCTGACCCTGTAAATTATGAAGTCCACCATCCGGGGTATAAAAAAGAGTAACAGATTTACCATGTGAATTTGTCGAAGGCTTGGTGGGAGCCTGAAGGGTGGATGCTAAGCCCAGAGGAGTCCTGAGAAGAATTGGGTCCCAAGGCAGGAGGGCCACAGGAAAGAGTGGAAGAAGATAACTAATTGACCCATGGATCAGAACTCAATGAGAGGCAATGCCATCAGTTGCAGCAAGTATTGGCCAGATTCAGTGAAGTATTCAATGAGAGGCCTGGAAGGGCTTGAGGGATACAACATGAAATTAATATGCCAAAGGGGGTTATTGTGTGAGAAAGATGGCAGCCCATTCCACACCATCTGCAGGAGGAAGTGCGGCAGGAACTACAAAAGTTATGGGCACAGGGGATCATTGTGCCTTTGCGCAGCCCTTGGCGAAGCCCAATGGTCATAGTACCGAAAGGCAACGGAACACTTTGAATATTTATCGACTTTAGAAAAGTTAAAGAGATTGCCCAGTTTGACACTTTTCCTATGCTGCATGCGGAAGAATTATTAGAACAGATAGGGCGAGCCCAGTATATCTCTATGATTGACATGTTGAAGGGCTATTGGCAAATTCCCATGGTAAAGGGCGACTGGCAGAAAACGGCCTTTGGCACCCCCTGGGGTTCATTTGAATTCACAAGAATGACTTTTGGCCTGCATGGGGCCGCGGCCACATTTCAATGACTGATGGACCACATGCTTGCTCCACACACCATATATGCTGCCGCATATATCGATGACATCGTGATTTTCTAGGAATTTGTAGGAAGAAACACCTACATCACGTAGGCATGATTTTACAGGAAATACACCAGACGGGCATGGCAATCAACCCCAAAAAATGCATTGAGGGAGTATGTGAGACCAATTTTCTTGGATTCGGAGTAGGACAAGGTATTATACGCCCTCTTGCTAGTAAAGTAGAGATAATAGAAACATATCCACCTCCTCAGACAAAACAGCAGATGTAAGCCTTCCTTGGCCTAGACAACTATTATAGGAGGTTTATCCCATGCTTTGTGGAGAAGGCAACAACACTAACAGATGCTATAAAAGGAAAAACACAGGGTCCCATTTGTTGGACTCTGAAATGGGGAAGAACTTTGAGGGCGTAAAAAGGGCCCTATGCAGTGATGTACTATTCCTAACACCTGACTTTTTCAAAACTTTCGTCCTGCAGGCTGATGCTTCTGAGACAGCTGTAGGCACAGTCCTCTGTCAGGAGCTGGAAGACATAGAACATCCGATCACCTGTGCCAGTTGAAAGTTGAATGCCGCCAAAACCAGGTGTTCAACGATTGAAGGAAGTGTCTGGCCATAAAATGGGCAGTGAATTATTTTAAGTATTACTTGATGTAGTGAGAATTTGACTTGGTTACCAATCATGCTACCCTGCAGTGGTTGAGCAAATTCAAACACGACAATGTGCAGATCATGCGGTGGGCGTTGTCATTGCAACCCTTCAAATTTAGGGTTAGGTGTCAGCCAGGCACAGTTAAACAAATGGCTGATTTCTTGTCAAGGTGTGATGACGTAGAGAAGATACAGACAGATCGACCAGAGAACTCCAGCAAGAAGGGACAAAACATGAATGAAGAGATGCCCTGAGACAACTTAAATGGGGAGGTATGTGAAAAAGACTTACCCTCTGAAGCTGGGAGGTGGCAGGATGCTGTGCCAGAAGATGAGCGTGGGAAAAGTGAAACCGTGGCAGGTGGAAGTTCAAAGGAAAGAAAAATGGATGCACTGGAAGGAGCCGGGGATGGCTTCCACATCAGCATGGGCACATTTTTTATGTGCCTGCCAGGTCTGATTGGCTGTCTGGACACCTGGGGCTAAATTAGAAAGGCCAGCAGAAGAGCAGCAGCCAGTCCGGAGGGGCAGAAGCATGCCCATAGTCCCAGGGAGGAAACCTGGTGGGCATCCCAGGAGGGGGAAGCTCCAGGGATCTGCGACCAGCTTGAGCCTGGGGAGTCACTCACAGAGCCAGAGTGGACACTGAACAGTGCCACTGAAGACTGGGGTCTGCGGGGACCCAACTGCAACTTGATACAGCGGGCAGTAAGGGCCCCGTCCAAGGAAGGGATGATGCGATGGGGAACAAGAGAGAGCCAAGGACAGATGATGCCTAAACAGGAAAAAGGGGCTGCAGAAGACGCTCGGGGAAGGAACGCCGTTGCTTGATTGCGGCCATCAGATCCTACGACCTCAAGCATTAAAGACTACCTGGGACATCACTCTCGGTGATGTGAGTGGTAACATTGTGGTTGGTGGTAGGTAGGGTGTAGAGGAGGTGGAGCCCCACAGAAAGGGACCGGAGGAAGCGACCAAGAGAAAACTTCAGGGGGGCAGGACCAAACATCATCCTCCCAATTTAAACCAATTAATCATCAAAGACATGGCAGGAGAGGCCCCCTGGGGAACCGCCCCGAAGTTGCTTGCTGACTACAGCATCGGGCCCAAGAAGCCATGGCAAAGTCTGAGAAGCATCCCTACCCGTGACATACCAGGGAGAGGCAAAGGAGGTTACACACACATATACTACTTTTTTGTTACAGAGAGGTAGTTAGCCACGTTAGTGTGAAAGCAGGCAGAAATCAGGGCAGGATGGCCCCTTAGACCAGATACAGATGTTGAACTTTTACTGGCTTAAGTCATCAAAAACTGGTTTATACCCATGACAGAAGTTTCACACACGCAGACTGGTTTAAAAATGTCAGAACCTGGTCTAAGAATTGTGAACCCCACCACACCCCACCCCTCAAACAAGGGCAAATGTGTGTTCTGTTTGCTACTGATCTAAACTATGCCACTTACAGAAAATTATGTAACTTAGATCAATTCCACCTCAGGCTTTTTGAATGTCTGTAACTATCCTTAGAGACTAAGTGGTTCAGAGAGGCATAACCTTTCCTAGGTGAACATTTACTTCATAAAATTTAACAAAGTAGACTGTCACTTAGGAGCTATTATGCCTCTCTGAATCAGTTAGTCCCTAGGTGTACATACAGACATTACATTTGATGGACCGAACTATGTTTAAGTCTGTCTAAATGCTCAGTTGTGCAGTCGTTCAGAAGATTTAATTTGGCCAAAAATGGTGGACTTCCTGAAGGTTAACCCAATCTAGGAAATGGTAAATCCAAGCTTGTGAATGCTTGAACATGTTTGCAGCACAGCTCTGGGACTGGAAAAGCCCCACCATTTGTCTCAGCCCTGGGGCTGTGGTATTCCCACCTCCCTGACCCATTTTTAGCTCCCCAATCCTCCCCTGCCCCTCACACTGAACAATTTCCCTTGTGGTGGACCCACCAACCCCACCCATGGACTCACCCCATGCAATATGGACCCACCATCCCCAACTCATCCTGTTCACCCCTCCCCCCTGAGTTGCTTACATTGGGCTCTCCATTCTGCTTCTGGCAGCAGTGAATGGCTGCATGCACTGTTCCCAGCAGTGCTGAACTTCTGTACATATTGCTCCTGCTCTAGGCCTAGATGGCCTAGAGCAGGAGCAATAAAAGTAAGCCAGCAAGCAGAACCAGGTGCAGTGAATGCTTGTTCATACTCTCAGGGACCACCTTGCCTTGCCTTCCTCTTTCCTTATTTAGCAGAAAGAATCGTTTAGAACGTTGGAAAGTGTAAACTTGTATAACTCCAAATTGGGTCAAATAATTTTACATTTGGTTGAACAGAAGGAATTATACAATGCAAAGAAACATCCCATATTTACCTGAATCCAAGACAACTCTGAATTTAAGATGGTTCCCCAATAATAAGATTCTATACATGGAAAATTTTTAATTTAAAAAATAATTTTTCATGCATGGAATCTTTTGGAGAATCATCTTAAAGTTTTCCTCCCCCTGCCCCCCAGACACTGCAGATGTTGGAGGGACAAACGAAGAGAGGGGTGATAAAGGGAAATGCAGTGGAGGGTGATTGGAGGACAGGCACTGGGTGATTGGGGGATAGGCACAGGGATGTTAAGTGGGTGGGGTCCCTGTCCCCCACTTAACATCCCTTGTGCCTGCCTGCTACAGCTTCAGGCCCTCCCTTTCCCCCATTTTACCCCCTGCATCACTTCTGCCCCCCTTCCCTCCAGCTCCCCCTCCAAAGCCTCTGCCCCCACACCTGCCCCTCTCCCACCACTGCTTACCTTTGCTTTGGCACTGGCAGGCTCTGTCCCCTCCATAGCACTGGGCACAGAGCATGGCATCAGGAGTCAGATGCAAACTGGCCAAATTCATGGATAATACCAAATTATGGGGGAGGGTGGTAACACTACAGGACAGTCTGAGGATACAGGATGACTTGGACATGCTCTCAACATGGGCTGACCAAAATCTAATGGCCTTCATTGTAGAGAAATGTTATGTTCTGCACCTTGATAGGAAGAACCTTCAACACACTTACACTTACTAGCACCACAACTGAAAGGGATGGGGATCTTGATCGACCACAAAGTGAATATGAGTCACCACTGCAATGCTGTGGCTGGGAAAGCAAACCAACTCTGGCATGCATCCACTGATGCATCTCAAGCACAACTGGGGAAGTCATCCTCCCGCTTTACTTGGCCCCGGTAAGACCGCAACTGGAGTACTGCATGCAGTATTGAGCATCCCACTTCAGGAGGGACGTGGAGAAGCTCAAAAGAGTCCAGAGGAGAGCCACTCATATGATCCAAGGCCTGGAGGGCAGTCTGTACGAGGAGAGGCTGAGGGACTTGGGACTCTTCAGTCTAGAAAAGAAAAGGCTCCAGGGGAACTTGGTGGCAGCCTACAATTATCAGGACCTGGGAGAAGATATTAAAGAGTACCGGCCCAAGTACTGAGCCCTGAAGGACTCCACTGGTCACCCTTTGCCATGTTGATTTGCTCCCGTTAACTAGTACTCTTTGGGTCCAACCCCACAACCAGTTGGCTGGGCTGGAGGGCTACCATTGGACTGTAAAATGATGAAGGCCACAGTTCCCTAGCTTAACCATAAGGAAATCATGGGGAACTAGGTCCAAGACTTTCTTGAAATCCAGATATATGAAATCCATGTCATTTCCCTTGTTTAGCGCAGGTGTTACCTGGTCATAGAAGGAGATGAGGTTGGCCAGGGTAAGACCTGCCAGTCACAAAGCCATGTTGGCTGGTATTCAGATGCTTGCCTTCTGTTAGACTGGTGTTGATGGATCCCTTGACAATTTTTTCCAGGTTTTTTCCAGGGATGGACATCAGACTGATTGCTCTATAATTCCCTGGGTCATCCTCCCACCTTTTCTTGAAAATAGGGGCCATATTGTCTCTTTTCCAGTCTTCCAGGACCTTGCCCGAGCCCCATGAATTTTCAAATATCTCTGCCAAGGGGGATGCAATGATGTCTGGCAGCTCCTTCAAGACTCTCAGGTGCATTCTGTCTGGGCCCACAGACTTGTGAATGTCCAGTTTCTCAGGGTGTTCCTTCATCTGATCCACATCAATTTTGGGCCCATCACTGGCTCTGGAAATGGTTTGTGTCCTTTCTGACAGTGTGATCCGCCTCGGAGGGGAAGAAAATAGTCATTTAGGAGTCTGACCCTTTCTTGGGCGTTGGATGTCAGTTGCCCCATTGGATCTCGCAGGGCCCAATGCTATCTTTGTTCATTTTTTGACTTCCCACATATCTGAAGAAGGACTTTTTGTCATCCTTGATTCCTGTAGCTAGCCTGACTTTGGTTTCTGCCTTGGTTGGGGGCAATGGGATGAAGAAGACTACATATAGGTTTTCACAAATGATTTTTCATGGGAAAATAAATTCTACCTTTGAAAGCTAATGAGACAGCCATTGAAAAGAGGTTTCTTTCTTTGTTTTTTTGAAGGTGGCTATTCAGGTCCACAAAGGGAAAAATGTTGCCTTTGATCTCAAATGCAGAAGCAAATTACCACCAGGAATCTTTTGCATGGAACAAAACAAGTTTATCTCACCAGATTTTCATGAAGCAAGGATAATGCACATATGTTTATTACCATTAAAACATCTATCCCTATTATTAAAGGTGGTGGTGGAGGGGGTGAGGAGTGGTTGGGTAATAGGCATTTTTCTGACTAGGTCTTCAAAGGTGAATTATTGATTCTTTGATGCATGTTAATGTCTACTCCAAAGACAAGGCATTTAAACATAATGAACAAATGAAGACAACAATGCTGAGAAACCAACAAAAATAGCAGATCTATATGATTGAAAGAGGAAGGGCAAATTGCACTGTTTACCCACCATTTTTATGATGTTGGTTTAGTAAATAATGATAAATAATATGTATTTATTTAATACTGAAATTTTAATGAGGGAGACCATGCAAATTGATAAATACTGGAAGTGCAATGGGAGAAACAGTATATATTCAAAATCTAAGGATGACCAAGTAACTCATAACTGGCAACACATTATTTCATGAACACAGTGAAATTGCATATATCCTATGGCAGATATTCAGTGGCTCTGAATAGTTGCCATGTTGCAGAAAGACAGAGAATCAGACTATGACTTTTGCCTTATCACTCTCAGTTGTCATTCATTCAAGTCATATGGAGGGAAATAGCCCGAAGGTTTGTTCATTTATTTCAGTTTCTGCATTAATTCTAACAATGAGTTATCAGAACATGGCAAACAAACCTCTGAGAACTGCAAGTGCACAATATCTTCAAAATTATACTATTCAGCACTGGAGACATGATTTTTTGGCAGTAGTTAAATATACTGAAGTGTGGTATCTACAGTTAAAACAAAACTGTATAACCGCTGCCATGGAGATCAAAGGCATAAACCCAAAGAATATTTTAATGTTTCACATTTATTTCAAAATATATTACAGGTACTATAGGAAGGAGAGTTAGGGTTCTGGAGTGTGTGTCTCATTTTTTGCCCTATCATGGTAGGTATCTTATCCAATACTCTAGGTAGACATGAGTATTCCAGTGACATAGCACAGTGACCTAAGGAGATGACTAATATAATCCTTTCTTTAACACATCATTGTGCATGCCCAAGGCAACACATTTGAAAATGGAACAAATTATTTTTATTGAGATAGCCAGAAAAGGGCAAAGACCAGGTGCTACATGGGCATCCTTTCTTTAAAATGGCTAATGCATTAATGATACAGCTGACAGAAATCTGCCCTTAATAACAGGTTTAGAAGCTTAAGTGCAATCACACAAAAGAAAAGTTCCTGTTGATCCAGTTACCCAGCAACACACATTTTCTTTTATTTATTAACTGCATTTAGTTCCTTTATTTAATCTTCCTTGCTACCGCTGCACTGCGAGCAAATCTCATCTTTTCAAACTACTTGGAAAAGATGCACTATGACCACACAGCAAGTTTGGATCTTCATTTGCATAATTAAAATTAATTGATTTCTTTGTAAGACTTTTTACTTGTGAGACATTTTGTTAAAATGTCTTTGCTTGATATAGTTACTGAGACAGACAAACCTGCCCATACAAATGTCCAGAGAAGAAAGGTCAATAAAGGTATATACTTGTAATAGTTTTCACAATATGTTGCGGGCATATTAAGAAATTGTAGCATTTTATATACAGATAAGAGAAATGAAGTAATTCCCAGATACGAAGAGTTCACACTGTTAAGATGAGAACACCGATGTTGCAGGAGTCAGGTTTTTTGAAGCCATAGGAAGAAAACAATGTGTCTGGATGAAAGGAAAACAGGAAAACAGTAGGTAAGACACAGATGTATTTAAGTCAGTGAACTGAGGAAACAAAAGTTTGCTTTTGAAGAGCAAAATTTACATATACCACCACAGAGAGAGCCAATAACTTCCTTAATTAATAATGCATGTGACACTTAAACTATGTTAAAATAATTAACTGGGATTTTACACTTGCCATCTATCCAGCAGTGAATTTCAGCCTCTTCCTACACAGTTTGATAATTGTCAAATATGCACTAGTGAATAAAATGTAATCAAATACTCATTGTTTTTCTCTAAGTTTTAGTGGCTCATTTTTATGGTGGACCCTTTCTTACCTGAGTTATTTTTGGCACTAACAAAAAGTGCATACTTTTCCAAAGTATGATCCCAAAATTGGCTTGTGAGAAATAATAGCGTAGATTTCATAGACATTAGGGCTGGAAGGGACCTCGGAAGATCATCAGGTCCAGCCCCCTGCCCCAGGGGCAGGAAGTCAGCTAGGGTCAAAGGATCCCAGTAAGATGAATGTCCAAATGCTTCTTGAAAGTGTCCAGAGTAGATGCCTGCACCACCTTTGCCGGCAGTTTGTTCCAGGCCTTGGGGGCTCAGACAGTAAAGAAGTTTTTCCTTATGTCTAGCCTAAAACAGTTTTGCAGGAGTTTGTGACTGTTGGATCTTGTCATCCACTGGGGTGCTCTGGTGAACAGGTGTTCCCCCAGATCCTGATGCACACCCCATATGTACTTATAGGTTGCTATCAAGTCACCCCTGAGCCTGCGATTTCTAGGCTGAAGAGTCCCATAGCTCACAGCCTTTCTTTATAAGGCCTATACTCTTGCCCTCTGATCACACACATAGCTCTCCTCTGGACTCTTTCAAGCTTCCGCACATCCTTCCTAAATTATGGAGTGCAGAATTGGATGCAGTACTCCAGCTGTGGCTTCATCAAGGCCTAATACAGCAGAAGGATGACATCCTGGGTTTTGCTCAGGATGTATTGACAGATGCAAGCCAGAGTTTTGTTTGCTTTGCCAACTGTGGTATCACACTGGTGGCTCATATTCATCTTGTGGTCAATCATGATCCCCCAGTTTCTTTCAGTCATGGTGCTAGTGAGCGTAGCATCACCAAGCCTATAAATGTGATGCAGGTTTTTATTCCCAAGGTAGAGCACCTTGCATTTCTCTATATCGAATGCCATCAAGTTTTCATTTGCCCACCTTGCAAGCCTATTGAAGTTGGCCTGGATTACCAGCCTGTCCTCAAGTGTGGACACTCTTCCCCAAAGTTTGGTGTTGTCAGCAAACTTGGTCAGTCCGCTTTTGATACCAGTGTCCAGATTGTTTATGAAGAC
>NW_017729022.1:42709639-42714418 GCF_001723915.1 Gavialis gangeticus
GAGATGCCACTATTCACTGAGTGCCATGTTGATTCAGTTCCATCAACTCCCACTCTCTGGGTCCGACCTCAGAGCCAGTTCCCCAGCCACTGGGCTATGGAGTAGTTGAGGCAGTAGTTGCCCAATTTTTCCATAAGGACATCATGGGGCACCAGGTCCAAGGCTTTTTTAAAGTCCAAATATATGACATCAACTTCTTCTCTTTTGTCCAGGTGATACATCACCTAGTCATAGAAGGAAATGAGATTGGTCAAACAATACCTACCTGCAACAAACACATGCTGGCTATCCCACAGAAAGTTGCCTTCTGTTAGCCTGTCAAGAATGGCTTAATTGATAATTTTTCCAAAATCTTCCCAGGGATTGAGGTCAAACTGATTGGCCTGTAGTTTCCTGGGTCTTCTTTCCTCCTTTTCTTAAAGATGGACACCACATTGGCCCTCTTCCAATCTTCAGGTACTTCACCCGAGCACCACGAGTTCTTAAATATCCTCACCAGTGGCTGCACAATGATGTCTGCCAGTTCCTTCAGCACTTTTGGGTGCAATCTATCTGGACCATCTGATTTATGGGCGTCCAGCCTCCAGATTAATTGACACTGGAATTGATTCACTATTTTAGGCCTCCTAAACATGGAGCAATGAAGTTTGGGAAAAACATCACACTTCAGAAGGGGCATGATATAAAGAGGCACCAGAAGAAAGTCTGTTTTTATATTTGTCCATCTTTACTGCTCAGAGGAAAAATTATGAACAGGAATAGTTTTGTTTTTTGCATTAATAAGTACTTTAGAATTCATAAATCCATACCTCTGAATACCTAATTTACCTAATCCTGCTCTCAATGAAACCAATGGAAATTTTGCTACTTACTTAAAAACAAAACAAAACAAAAAAGCAGGATCAAGCCTCTTGTTTTCTTTTATTTTTTAAAGTTGACACAGCAGTGGTGAAGATTCCACTTATATATCTCATTTTAATTATGACAAATGAATCATTTTATTTGTTTTCAGTGAATCCACTTGTATTTCCCACCTAGTTCTTGCAAAGCAATACACCCTGCCATTGGAAGATGGAATATTTTACATAAGCTCATTTTAGTAGAAATTAAGAGCAGTAATACCCAACACATTCAAATAGTGCAGAGCTCAAAATTGGAAATTTAAATCAAATAAAATTACACAGTGGTATCAATTCCATCATGACTCATAAAATATTTCAAAATGACATCCAGTTGTATCTGCAGATGCAAGGATGACTGTGTTCCCTGTTACTATTTTCCGAGGTGAAATACTGTAGAAAGCCTTTACATTCATCTTGATTTCATTTTTAATAATTAAGTAAAGAACAAGATCCTAATTTGTTTTTTTCAAAGAAGGAAAACACATTAACTGTGTCTAACATGACAGAATACTGTGTGGTTAGTAAACCAAAACATCATATATGATCAGATTGATATGAAAACAATACATTCATATAGCACCTTATTGAAGTCTTTTCATCACAGTATAAACACTACAAGGAATATACAATGATATGGTATAGCCAGCCAGCTACTTTCACTCGAGTTTGTAAGATAATTGTAGTAAAGTAGGGCTATATTCTTTTTCCCTTCTTCGCATTGAGTCACACTTTATTCTTCAATTATTCCCTCTCAAAGCAATTATACTTCATGAGAAAGGATGGAAAAATATATCTCCTTATACAGAAGCTTGTAATTATTACATACTAGGAAGTTAAGAAGCTTTTCAATGGAAATGATATACATATGTTTAGTGAATTGACTCATTCTTTAGATATTATTCTTCTGTAGTAGGCAGACCACAATATAATATTTCTAAATGGTTCTACATCTGTTTTTCAGGAAACTTACATATGACCAACAAATGAACACAGAAAATACACAATAACAGAAACATAGAAATACTTGTAAACTTTAAAGAATAGACCTGTGTGAAATTACAGTTTGGTTGGGGGGGGAGGGGAGGGCAGTGAGAGAGGGGAAGGGGTGTTGTTTGTCCTGGGGTTTTTTGCTTCATTGTAAATCAGTTGCAAAAAACAAAATCCAATAGTTCAAAAAATATTGGTGAGAACACACAAATTTACTGAAATGTTGCTTTTTTCTTCTAGGAACAGCTTTTCACAGCTTAGTGGGAGAATGCTGACCTTGCAAAATTATTAGCTTTGTAAATTTGTCCCAAAGCATGAAATCATTTTCACAGCATGAATATTTTTTCATGTATAAAATCTGCCTTTCATCTCACTACTGTGAAATTCATCCTTGTTCAGGGGCACAGAACAAGTCCAAGCCTGGTTGTAAAGCCATCATAAGCATCACAGAATACATAAACAATTTTTGGAGCATGGATTGGAATACAGGTCTCCACATTCTCTAGGAAATGCATTAATAACTAAACTACAATTATGCTTCCTCTCGTTCTCTTTATCTATCCCAATGACTTTTAAATTATTTGTTTGCTCAGTATCCCAGCTTGTTCAAGGAGAGATGAAGAGTCTTCCCTAAGCCCAGAGAACCCTATAGCCTGGTAGTTAGGAAACTCTGGGTGGAGGTGTGTGATACCTATTAAATGCCACTTAGGCTGGGGAAGGACTGAACAAAGACTTCCTAATTTATTTGTGAGTGCTCAAAATATCAGCTTATTATATAAATTATGGGCAGTACAACAACTATAGTTGTAACAGAAGTGAATGAGTCCTGTTCATCTCAGTGTAAAGATGGTTGTAGGCACCTACCTGATTTAGGCTAGATATCAGGAAAAAACTTTTTCACAGTAAGGGCGGCCAAAATTTGGAATGGGCTTCCAAGGGAGGTGGTGCTCTCCCCTACCTTGGGGGTCTTTAAGAAAAGGCTGGATAGGCATCTGGCTGGGGTCATCTGACCGCAGCACTCTTTCTTGCCTAGGCTGGGGGTTGGACTCGATGATCGGTTGAAGTCCCTTCCAACCCTAGCATATATGAACCTATGAAACTCTCAAATGAGGATTCTAGTCAGTAGATTTTAAATGGCTGGATGTACCTAAACCCAAAGGAGGAGTAGGATTTAAGACATACCCCTGTCCTCAGCATTTCTCATGCTATTTCTAGGAGGATCCTAACTTAGGTATTTTGTATCCCATTTGGTGCATCTACACATGTATTAATGCATGTTTTCTAATGCACATTAAATTGAGTACCTCCAATGTGAGGTACTAAATTCATGCACATTAGGCTGCCCTAATGCACATTAGAACATTTGCATGGTGATGCTTAATGTGTAATAGACTATTTTACTGCACATTAGCGTAAGGTCACATTTTTTACATGATGCTTTAATGCACAGTAAAATAGTCTGCTGTGCAGTAAAGCACACGTGTAGATATGCCCATTCTGAGGCGACTTACTCCACACCCTGAATAACAAGCCTGGGTACCCAACACAAGGTTCTGGATTCTACCCATGGAATCACACACTTAAATATTAGATGTCATGTGGCCTGCCAGAATGAAGACCTTGAGTGGAATTTCTCCAAGAAAGACGATTGTGGGTGGAATAATTAGGGAATAGTGGCAATGGGGATGGGGGAAGGTGGGATGTAGAGAGTTTCTTTTTGGAAACACAGCAAAAAAAATTAAGTGATTTTTGCTATTTTCATGAGTGTTAAGAAACATTTTTGTCCAGCTGAATAAACTTGTATTTACAGCTTAAAATTATGACCTAAATTATTTCAGGCTTGCATTAGAACATTTTGTTTATTCTAAACCATTCAAATTTTGTATGGTTGTGATTATATGGGCATTTAAGACTTGGAATTCTATCTGCTCAGTCCGAATGCATTTGGTTTGAAAATAACACATTCATATATAGCCAAACAATTAGAGTTTTGTGATCTTTATTAAATTCCATTCGTCCTAATTGTTAATGATCAATAAATAATAATAATAAAAAAATCCACTGCATATTTAAAGGTACATTAAAGTTGACAAGTTGGGAGCCAGGAGCAGGGAAGAGAGGAGGGATCCAGGCACACGTGTGTCCCGCAGGCATGTGTTCCCCCTTACCTGACCCAAAGCGGAGGCGGACGCAGCAGCAGCAGAGACAGCAGTGGAGGCAGCAGCAGCTGATCCCCCCTAAGGTAAGTGGGCAGAGGGACCGGACGCAGCTGAGCCGGATCCCTTTTAGCTGAGCCGGTAGGGAGCCATGCTTCCGAGCTGTGACACATGAACAGATTACGCAAAAGGTGCATTCTGTAAGAGCGTGCCGGCATTTCTGTCAGTGTTTGCACTGGCGGGTGAGCAGAAAGAGCCAGGAGGGAGACTCCTGCTAGGGCAGGGCAAAGCACCACACTAAGCCATAAACAAGCAGCAACTCCTACGATGGTGTCGACACAGAGTGCTGCCAGGGCCCCTGCCCAGGGGCCGCAGCCTACCCCGGGCTTGTCTGAGGCCTCCACCCAGACACAGCCCATAGGGGGGCTGGTGTTCCCCGCCCTGGCCTGCGGGAGTTGCCCAGCAAGGCCTGGGGGGGCAGGGATTGGTGACCCCCACACTTGTCCTGTGGGTTCCCGCCTTAGGGCCTTGGAGGTGCAGGTGAGGGAGCTCCAGGAGGAGGTTAACAGGCTGAGAGGAATCAGGGAGGCAGAGGATGAAATTGACAGCTATTTCCTTTCCCTGAAGGGCCACACACCCAAAGAAGAAGCACCTTGGGAAGTGCCCTCCACTGCAGAATGGCAGACGGTCCCCTCCAGAACCAGGGCTGCTCATAACATAGCAGTACCAGTTCC
>NW_017729022.1:42714730-42715350 GCF_001723915.1 Gavialis gangeticus
GGGACGCAGTCAGGAAGGCCAAGGCGGAGATGGAACTGGGGCTAGCTTCCTGGATCAAGGAAAACAAGAAGTCCTTTTTTAAATATATAGGGGGCAAAAAGAAGGTTCCGGGTAATGTGGGGCCCCTGCAGGACATGCTAGGAAATATGGTCATCACACCAGACGACAAAGCTAACATATTTAAGGACTTCTTTGCCTCCATTTTCCTTATCAGAGACCAGAACAGCCACCCCGCCTCTGGGCCCCCCCTCAGACCCCAGGGGAGGCGCACCTAGGCCAAGAGTTAGTGAGGAACTAGTTAGGGAACTTGTGAAGGGACTGGATGTATTCAAATCAGCTGGTCCAGACGATCTCCAACCTAGAGTACTGAGGGAATTGGCTGAGGTCATTGCGGGATCACTGGCAAGGTTGTATGAGCACTCGTGGTGCTCTGGTGTGGTGCCAGAGGACTGGAAGAGGGCTAATGTGGGCATCTTCAAAAAGGGGAGGAAGGAGCACCCAGGAAATTATAGGCCAGTTAATCTTACCTAAATCCTGGGTAAGCTTCTTGAGAGAATTATTCTGGCACTTGTCCACGAGTGGCCAGCAGGAGAGATTATGCTTAGGGGCAACCAACACGG
>NW_017729022.1:42715776-42738835 GCF_001723915.1 Gavialis gangeticus
TTGTCATGCATCCACAGATGCATCTCAAACAGATCCAAGGAGGTGATCCTCCCCGTCTATGCGGCACTGGTCAGGCTGCAGTTGGAGTACTGCATCCAGTTCTGGGCGCCGCGCTTCATGATGGATGTGGACAACATAGAGAGGGTCCAGAGGAGGGCCACTCACATGATCAGGGGGCAGCAGGGCAGGCCCTACGAAGACAGGCTACGGGACCTGAACCTGTTCAGCCTCCACAAGAGAAGGCTGAGGGGGGATCTAGTGGCCTGTTACAAAGTAGTCAGAGGGGACCAGCAGGCATTGGGGGAGTTCCTGTTCCCCCGAGCACTACCAGGAGTGAATAGGAATAACGGTCACATGCTGGCAGAGGGTAGATTCAGGTTAGATATCAGGAGGCGCTACTTCACGGTCAAGGCAGCTAGGATCTGGAACCAGCTTCCAAGAGAAGTGGTGCTGGCTCCTACGCTGGGGGTCTTTAAGAGGAGGCTGGATGTACACCTTGCTGGGGTCGTTTGACCCCAGTACTCTTTCCTGCCATGGCAGGGGGTCGGACTTGATGATCTGCTCAGGTCCCTTCTGACCCTACAAACTATGAAACTATGAATAGTTACCAGGGAACTTGGTCTTAAAAAATGTGATATCTTTCACTTATACTGTAATACTGCTTCAAGGTTCATGAATATTTGTAATTTAAAGAATTCTCAGATATGATTCAAATTGAACTTGAAAGCTGTATTTCCAATATCTTCTTTTCACAGTAATTAGAAAGCTAGTTGGGTATTAAAGAACAAAAGAAACAAAGCTTCTTCTCTGACAAAAGCATCCCTTGAGAAGGGGATGCTTTTGTGAACAATGTAAAGGTATTTACTAGATCATTTATTTTAACATATACGTTGTTGATGTAAGCAGGGATTTGCCAAACCTGCGTCTGAATTTAGGATATTTATGAATAAGGAAAACCTATGGTCTCGCTGCTCCTTGTAGCTCTGTGAATAATTTGCTCTTGTGAAGTATCCATGTTAGATTTTTTATTTTAAAGAGTACAACATTAAGTTTACTTGTGGTAAGTGAGACATTTTTTGTAATTTAATCCTTACCTTCTAGATTTAACTAAAACCAGTATGTACAATTTAATGATTACTGAAGTATTAATAAGATTAGAAATAAGATTCCGAAGATTAGAAATAGGTACCCTTTAATGCCACTATTGATACATTTATATAATCCCAGTACCTTTTAAGAGAGTTTTGGGAACATCTCATGCACATGTATGTGTGCACAAGTATGTGTGGTGTAGGGGTATACATAGGTATATATATAGCCATGCATGTGTCTAGACACATGTATGTGTGTGTGTATGTATGTATGTATTTGTGTATATATGTATATACACATGCACACATATGTGTACACACATATGTGTGCATGTGTATGCATATGTGTGCATGTATGTAAATATATGCAAGTGTGTGTTTGCATATGGGGGTATGTATGTGTAAATGTATGTACATACACATACAACACCACCACGTGCATGTGTGCATGCATGTATATAGGTGTGTGAATGCATATAAATATGTGTGTATACTTATCTAAACACAAACAGTCACATATGCCAATCCAGATTCATTTCTATAATATATTCTGTGTGTGTGTGTGTGTGTGTGTGTGTGTGTGTGTGTGTGTGTGTGTGTGTGTGTGTGTGTGTGTGTGTGCACGCATGCATTTGTGCATGCATAACATGTATATGACCTAATTTTGTCCAGTAATTTAAGGGCACATAGCAATATACGCAAACTTGGGAATAGAAATTGAATCTATTATGGGATCAGGCCCATGTTATGTATACATATATGGGCTGACACAACACCTGGGGTTGATGGTCCCTAAAACAATTCATTCAGGACAGGAAAACTTTGAAAAAATTCTGAAATAATGTAAAAATATTTACTTTTCACTAATCCAGCAAACCCAAGATTCCTAATTTTGCAAATGGTGGGTAGCATTTCACACAGCTCTATTATAGAAACATCAACCAGAAAACACTAGTTATCTTCAGTACCAGCTGCTGAGCTTGGTAGAGCTTTCTCTTGCATTGTATTACGTGAAATGGACATCCAAACACTGAGGACAAAACTCTTGAAGATGGGAATTGCTACCAAGCAAATATAAGAATTTTGTCCTTTGTGCTCCCCAGCTTTATCCTGCAATCTTTATTCAAGTGAAGCTCTGATTCATTGGATAGAATTCTGTTTGAATGGGCATGGCAGGATGGGATCCTACACAAAAAATCCAGCCAGTGTCTTCTTTGAATACCTCAATTGTGGGAAAGGGACAAAGCATAATTGTTGAGAAAGGATGGCGAATGCAATTACCCATTTTTGCAGAATTGTCAGGCCTTAATTGTAATTGTATAAATATGTATACACATTCATTTAAATAACTTAAATATTTAGCCACGTTGTTCTCTTACAGTGCTCAAAAGACACTGATAACTCAGTAACAGACTTCCTCCATCACAACTGCCTTTAAAACAAACATGCCACCAACTACTGTACATACAGATACTACCATCAGACTTTTAATTTATATGTGGATATGAAAGAATCAAGTCTCTTTTGACAACATATTGGTCAAAGCCTTTATATAACAATGGAATAAAGGAATAGCATTTGTTCTTTTTTAGTACATCAGAGAAATTAAAAGAAAAGAAAGGGGTTTTTGGATCTTAAGATATGAACAAGAACTTGTCAACATTTCCTATAAAACTTGAACATTCCAACAAACTTGTGTTAGTATATTGCCTGGCCAAACTAGTAAAAAATAAATTGCTTTTGCTTGTTTTTATGATTTTCCCAGATTTCCAGTGTCAGTAGTAAAGAATTGGAAGTAAGTTTTTCCCCTTGGGGAATGGCACCATCTGGGTGGTGCATCTCCACCAGGAAAAGAAGGAGGGCCTGCTTGAATAGCTTGGCCTTATTGATTTGGTGCCTGAGAAGTCCAAATGCTAATGCTCCTAATGATCAGCCACTCCTTTTGACTTTTGGTAACGAGTATTCTCATGCAGTTAATATTAAACAGTACTTTGTGCTCCACATCTGTCATTTCAAAGTTTCCATTTTTGAACTCTCCTAGTCTCAAATAAGTAGTACATTGCCTCCCCTTTTTGCTCCCTACAATTTTTTCCCCTACTTCTAGGGCTCCATGATGCAAAATGTCATTTTGCCGGTCTTCAGTTCCAGTGACAACTTTAATTTTGCTGATTTTAATAGGCCTTTCAAACACAATCACAAAGAAATCTCCTGTAGAAGGAGCTTTGCCCCAGAAGTACTCATCAATGCTACTGTAAGCTTTGCTTGCTTCATAGTTTTCAAATACATTCATGTTGGTATGCAAGTTTGCAGGTGGGTTGTCAGGGATGTCAAATGAATCCTCTTCAAAATCATCATCCTTCAGCTTGTTCTCAGCTCCTTTGTAAGATGAATAATATCCCATGTGCTGGAACAGAGATGGCTTAAAGCGGATGACTTCCTTTTGAGCTAGCAGCCCACGGAAGTGGATTAGCAGCCAATCGCAAGGCATTTCCTGGTAAAACATCAACAAAAAATGGGCCAGGCGTGGGAGGTCATGGGTGTGGTACAGCTTTCCAATATAGCCCAATTTGGAAAACTCTAAAGTTACCCAGTAAGATCCTTCTCGTGAGGTAATTACTTTCTTAACAGCAGTCAAGAAGTTTTTTGAGCATCGAACATCATCTTCAAGCATCACATAATAATCAGAAAGATTAGCACAGAAGTTAAGCAGGAAAGCATAATCAACATTTTGTTTGGATCGGAACTTCACCCGGTCTTCTGGGTCATTGTAATTTCTCTTAAGGCCATCCAGGACTGGATAGTACTCCTCAGGGACATGGATAACTATTAACCTACCAGCAATGATGTGATGGGCAAATTTCTGTGAAATATCCTGGACCATCCCTTCACACCAGGAGGAATCAAAGTCTGCAAGTTGCACAACCACTGCAATTTCCTTAAGTTCCTCATAACTTGATTGCTCAAATATGGACTTGATTGTCTCAAGCAAATAATTTCCCTTTTTCCGTTTCACTGATGATAGTCCAATTGTAAGATATCCTATGCAAAAGAGAATTTAGAATGAAAGATTAAATGCAAGTGAATTAGACTTTGAAAATCATGTAGCAAGAAAGCTTCCCTCCAGGGCTACTATTGCATTAAAACTTCTGAATGATAAACTCTGAAAAATTAGATACATGAACTTATTAAACTGTATGCAACAAAAGATATTTTATGCTATTTCATGAAAGAAGAACTATATTGCAAGAACATTGAGAAATGGAGACTATTGCATTAAACTTCAGTTTGTTAACTGCAGGGAATGGTGTGAAATGGACTAAAGCCAAAGTGATAAGTGCATATATGCCTGCTAGGAAAAAAAAATACATTTATACAGAGTTAAAACTATAAAATCTGGCAAAAGAAAGGGGAACTGAAAGTTATGGCTCACAAAGTATTTTTAACTAAAACCTTTATGAAATATAGCAAAAACTACGAGTTAAAGATTAATTACCTTTTATCATTTTACAGTACCGTACAAGCTTAATTACTTCTATTGCACAGTTTTGAAAGCATCTAAACTTTTCAGAGATAATTTCTTCTTGTATTTTCATTTTTAAATGAATTTTCTGAACTTCTATTTTCTGTTGTTACACTTAGGATAATAGGCTTATAGGAAAACAGGGCTGAAAGGGACCTCATGGCTACATCCAGCCAAGCACATGGCCTCACACTGCACATTCAGGCATTCTCTGCACTGCCATCTTGCAACGCAGGGTTTGATTTTTTCCATGCTGGGAGATCCCAGGGTAAAAAAAGAAACCTGTGCAGAAAAAAAGTGGGTGGCACATGTGGCAGCAATGCACGCTGCCCAAAACCAGAGCCTGGCCGGCTGGAGCCATGCTCTGGATGCTGGCAGACTCTCAGTTGCAGGAACACCACAGCTGTAGGTTCCTCGGTAAGGCCGCTGGCACCAGCACAGTTGCTGGCCCCAGCCTCCCTTACCCCGTCAGGGGTAACCTGCCATATGCCAGAGCATGTGTGGCATTCATTTAACGGTGCACATTCATTTAATGGTGCAACAGGGTATGATCCCTTATCCCAACAACTGGGCTTTTGGACATGCCACATGTGCATAGCAGGAGGCATGATTTTGGGATCAAATCCCAATTATACCTTTACTACTTGCCAGTGCCAGGGGAATCTAGTGTTTGTAGACATTTGTGTTGAGCTGGAATCCTTTTAATTTGCATTAAGGTAAGTTTAGTAGGCTTTTTGCAGTGCTAATGTTAAGTTAGGCCGTGTTAGCGTAAGTGAGGTTAAGGGAAGTAGTGTAAAAGGAACTGAGTCACAGGTGAGAGAAACTTCTTGGAAGACTAGCCAGTCTTAGGACATCTACTTTTGATAAAGAGATTAGGTCAGTGCATATCATCTTGACTAACAGAGTGACATTATGGCATGCATCTTCTTGTTACTATGTTTGTTAAAGTTTGTATCTTTATGTTGTGAGCCTTTGTTTGAGGAAGGAGATAAAAAGGGATTCCATGCTCTGAGATGCGTTTGCTATATTCATAATTGGAAATTCTAGTACAATTTTCTTATACTTTCTCTCCATCGAAGGACTCAATTTGTATGAGAACAGGGACTGTCAAACAAAACCCTCAGAGCCCCAAATCCTCTCTAGGGATCAATAGGTCATGATCCTCGGCTTCTCCTGCACTAGCAAGTTGGGCTGGGGCTGCCAATAAGCTGATTGTCAGCTTCAGCCCTGGTATTGCACCAAGGTCTTGAGTTTTACACTGAGGTAAATTCCTAGGTGTAATCTGGGGTTGGGGCTGACAGCCAGATGATGTCAAAGCCCCACACCTGGCAGCTCTGTCCAGTCTGCCAGGGACGGATGATGAGAGGCTCCTGAGCAGGGGATCCAAAGGGCTTTTCCCTCTGGGGACTTTAAACAGTACCAGGAACCTCTGATTTCCTGTGTCTGGCAGCCTGGGCAGAACTGCTGGACACAGGGTATAAAGTCCCCAACAAGGAAGCCTTTTGGCTCTCCCCTCTGCACCCTACCCACACTCCCATGCCCAGGCTGGCAATTGTCAGTCATCAAGCTAAAACTACACTGTGGCTGGTTCAGGACTGTGGTGCAGTCCTAGCCTCAGAACCAATGATCAGATGATTATCAGCCCCAGTCACTCACTACACTTAAGGCACTATACAAATCAGCCACAAAAATATTCTACATTCTATGTGCAACATTTTAAGGCTTGTTTGTTATTTTATGCATCCTAAGGGTGTGTGTAACACCCTTGCCATTTATGCCACAATTAATACATTAATAGTGTCATATAAAAGTAACATGTAGAGGGGACCTGATAGTCAGAAAACATTTCCTAATCTCCAACATACATTTTCACTGCCACAGCTTGCTTTTAGTCCTGTCCCCTATAGTCACAGAAAAAAGGCTATCTACTTGGCTTTGGTGAGGCCGCAGCTGGAATACTGTGTCCAGTTCTGGGTGCTGCGCTTCAGGAAGGATGTGGAGAAACCTGAGATTCTAAAGGAGGGCTACACATATGGTTAGAGGCCTGGAGAGCAGGCCATATGAGGAGAGGCTGAGAGACCTGGGACTATTCAGCCTAGAGAAAAGAAGACTCAGAGGGGACTTGGTGGCAGCCTATAAGTATATAAGGGTCACACATCAGGGCCTGGGGGAGCATCTGTCCACCAAAGTACCCTAGGAAAAGATAAGGAATAATAGTCATAAATTGCTGGAGGATCACTTTAGATTGGACATAAGAAAAACTTCTTTACAGTTCAAGTGTCCAGGGTCTGGAACAGACTTCCCCCAGAGGTGGTACAAGCACTTACTCTGGAAATTTTCAAAAAACCATTTGGATGCTCACCATGCTGGGGTCATCTAACCTCAGCAGTCTTTCCTGCCCAAGCGCAGGAGGGCTGGACCTGATGATCTTGTGAGGTCCCTTCTAGTCCCTAACATCTATGACTCTATGAATCTCCTTTATAATCACCTTTTAGGTATTTGAAGAGTGTTATCAAATCCCCTCATAGTTCTCTCTACTCTAGACTAAATAACCCTATTCCTCCTTTATTTTTTTCCTCCTTTTCTTTCGCTTTGAGACAAGTAACTCAGACTTTACATTAAAGTGTAATAGAATGTTAAATATGTGTGTGTTTCTATAAGTAATGTCACTGCATTTACATTTTTTGAGTGAGATGAAAATTGCAGATATGTGACATGAATTACCATCTGTAGTACTTTGAAATAACTACCTCTGCACTTGTGCCTGCAGCAGAAGCCAACTCTTTTAGTTATTTGTTGAGACAGATTACACTTCTGTGATTATAATATAGCTCTTTCAATGGAATGCCACCTTTCTCAAGGTATCAATAACAGCAGTCTTTAGAGAATCCGTCCATTCCCATGTGTACTCATAAAATCATTTACAACTATACATCTTCATTTTTGTTGACCCACTCTCACTGTAAATGTTCTATTTTATAATTTTTTCAAATATGACCCTGGATAAAATGTAAAGACAGTGATACCCCCAAATGATCTAACTACTGACTGGTTGGGGTCCACTTAAAATGCCATTGGAGTGGAGTATAGTACAAATCCCAGCAGCCAGCCCATCAAGTCTTTCAAACAAAACTTTCATTTACAACTTTCCCCAGTGGAAGCAAATGCACTTTTTATTTTCTGATTAATATTTAGATTTATTAATCTTCTCAGTTCCAACCCCCCTTTCTTTTGATTTTGTGTGAAATGGTTGATTTGGTATCTAAATACATCAGTATAAAAGCTAAATACTGGCATATTTCACCTGCAGGTTTGAAAGTCTCAAATCCTGCCTAAAGTTGAAATAATCAGAATATTTAGAGTTTTCCTACCTTGAGATTGGGTGGAAAAGAACCTACCCAACTCTCTTGCTGTCTAAATATCAACCTGATCTCTCTACTGACCCAGCTAATGGAATAACAAGTACACTCAGTGTGTAATTATTTCCCAGCTATGGAGTCTACTGTCACTGAGGACTCAGTGGTCCCACTCTTTGCAACTCACAAAAACTTACCTTCTTCCCCTGCTTCATCCTTATGAAGAAATATCTTGAGGGTTCCATAGAACAGAAAACTTTGAAGATTTCACACAGATTTCTAAAATAATTTATCTAATGAAATTCAGATTCTCATTACTTACTTTTCCTTGGCAAAGGCGTGCCAGCTAGGTAGCGATAGGAAACATTTATAGATCCTGAGAAATTAGATAAGTCTTTAAAAGTGTGAACATAACGCTCTGAATTAAGCTGGTGTGTGGCTGCTTCTCTGATTAGTTGCTTGTCCCCTTCCTATAAGAAAAAAGAAAGAATAGGAGGGGAAGTGGGACAGAAATCGTTAATGCCATCTAGAAAGAAAACTGGGGGTAAAAAGTTTCCCAAAATACAATTTTTTCAAAGTTATTTTTCTTCAGCTATGTAGATCACACTCATTTTTAAGAAACGCACTACCTGAATATCAAACATCTTTGGTTACAGGAAATCTACCATATCCTCCATATTATAGCAACAGAGTAAGAGGAAAAATGGTCTTTTTTGGACAAAAATATTGGAGATGTATTTTTTCTTGGAGAGTTCAGCACACTTAAGATTGCCATTGAAATGATGCAGCATTAAATTTATGACATAGTGTATATCAGTGATGGATGAAATGATCCTTTTGGGCAATGAAGTGGGGAGATTTTAAAAAAAGCTTCTTCTGATGTAAAAAAAAAAAAACTGTTGAAAAAATGAAACATGAAATAATGTTCTTACATCTAAAGTTAGACACTACCATTTCTCTAATACCTTAATATTTCCTTAGACCCTTGATCTGCAGGAAAAATAAGTAGGCTGTGCCATGCTAAAGGATGATGAAGCCTACTTTTAATTCATCCCCAGCCAACATTATTGAAGAGCGCAGATTTATGACACTGCCTCCTTCCCATCCTTCACATCATCCTTTGAGTTGAGACTTCCCCAGACACAGGTAAGGCCAAAGCCTTAAGTATGTAATGAAAGCAAAACTGCCTTGACCTAGCAGCTCACCATCCCTGGACATTCACAAGGATTGGGAACAACCTAGCCATTTACGCTGGAGAAACTATTCATCCGAGTTGTGTTATCATGAAACTGAGGGTAAAGGTGGGAATGCTCATCTAGTTTATAGCGGGTGCATCTCCATGTGTCCCTGACTGCACAGTTGGTACTGCACAGCCATTTAGTACTTGCTAAAGCAAGTCCTGGATGACTGCATGGTACTCACTGGTACTGCACAGTCCTGGTGGTGCACAGGTTGTTTCCAACCCTACTGCACAGTAGCAACCAGCTACTGTACATTAGCTTGCTGCTATTGCACAGTAGCAGTTGTGTCACCTTTAGTACCCACTAATGCTATGTCATCATAATGTATCATGTAGATGTGCCCACTGTGTATTTTTGGCCTCTGGAAGAGAAAGGATATAAGGACGTTTCATGTTTCTGCTTCTTTGTTTAACTAAAGTAGCCAAACTGATTGAGAGAGCATCATACAGCATATGTACAAGTATTACCTTTATATTGACCTAACCAAGGCATTCATGGGGCTTAAACTGCCCCCAAAGTGGTGTACTAGTGCCTCAGGAAGTGAACTAACTTTAGATCCTATTTCCTTGACCCTGACCATGCTATTTTTGGACTCCTCCCAGACCAGATAACCCCTTGTGGACCAACCAACTCTCACTGCAAACCTGTGAGCCTTCCTTGAACCTGCCAATCTCCTTGGCTCTTTTAACCCCTCCATGGACCTGCAAACCCACTAGCACCTCCACCTCACCCTCTGCCCAAGTTACTTACTTCAGACTGCCTGAGCCACACTGCTGGTAGCAGCAAACACTTGAATGTGCTGCTCCTGGTTTAGATTTAAAGTAAACTGCTTACACCTAAACTGGGTGCAGCAAATGCTTATTTGTACCCAGAGTCATCAGTCATATTGCTAACATAAGCAGACAGTCTAGTAGTAAAGCATATTTATTTTTAATGGTATTATTCTTCAAAAATTGGGATGTGTCAAGATACTTATTTTGCAACAGAAACATTTCCAGAAATCTATCTTCTAAGGTTCATTTTAAGTTCAATATTTCTTCTTTTATAGAAGAAATAACACACTGCTCAGCTGAACAAAAATCTTTCGGCTAACTTCCAGGGGCATGTACCTGAACTGCTATGCTCACTTGATCTGCAAGGTCTCCCTGGGTAATTTCTTTCTAGGACTGTTATGCAACCTTGCATTAACTGATAAGTTATGACACCAAGCTTTATGTTTATCACTTTTCAGAATAGAATATAAATAAATGTATTAGCTAGAGATTATGTAATGATACTGGATTTACTTTTAGAGTTGGTCAGAATATTTTGGCCAGAATATTTTTTCAAGGAAAAATGCCATTTTTATTGAACCCCAGGCCATTTTTAAAATTCTATGTTCGGTAAACAATAATTTTAGAAAAATGAGCTTTTATCATAGAATTTTTACATATAACATTACAAGCTTTCATTTCAAACAAGTTTTTTTCAAGGAAATTCTTTATTTTTCATAGAAAAATATGTAAAAAACTTTTAACAGGATATTATCAGAACAGAATTTTATAATCAAAACCAAACATTTCAACTCATTGGAAACAAAATTTTCATGTAAATACAATTTTATGGGGAATTACAAATACTTTGTTTTCCTTGGAAAATGTTTTGGAACTGTGGAATATTCCATGAAATAGAAAAGCTCTGGGTTCCCATCAGCTCTGGTTACCCTTGAAGTACTTAGCTGATCAGCTAGATCTGCTGGGGACTCTTCTGATTTTTCTGTGTTGTTTTTGGCTTTCACTTGTAAATCCAAGATAGAGTACACCAAAAGACAAGGAAAGGAGTAGGCAATCACTAGCATATGCTGCACTTTGTTTGCCTGCACTTGTGAGATTCTTCTGATTATCTGAGTGTGCTAGGTGCCCCTCAAGAGAAGCTCCACTCTTCTAAGGATTCAGTGAAAACTGTAAATCTACTAGTATTGTTACAGTCTCCAAAATGATGCTTAAATATTTACATTTGAGACAGAAAGGCATAGTCCATTTCCCAAATCACTTAGAATCCAATTAGTCAATAATTGAACTATGCACACTTTGTGATTCAGTTAAGTGAATGCAGTGCTCATGAAAAATGATCTGTTGATCAGATATAGCTCACACTGCTGCAATCTGTGTAGTGCCCTGCCAGTGGTCCTCAACACTGCGCAGTATTTATGTGACCTGGAGTGATTCTACTAAGGCTACTAACGTGAAATTTTGCTCTAGTATCCTATAGCCGGCATGGTTACTGAAATGGAGGTTTTACTTTATGCTTCTCTAAATACTACACTTGGAAAAAGTAGTGAATGAGTCTCCTAGGGACATGTAAGGGATTCTGTTTGAAATCTGAAAGTGTTAAATTACATTCCCCCCTTTTGAAACGGTTTTATTTCATTAAATTCCTCTTTTCACCTAGGGAAGAGAATATCACATCCATATTCCTCTGCTGGGCTGTAGAGAGGGAAGAGCTGGGATCACATGAATTATATCAACTGTAGGAGTATTGCCACAGGCACCACGGTAGAAAAACCTAACCACTTCTGAAACCAGGAGGACCTTGCAGTGTGTCCATATGCAATCCTTACACCTGCTTTGTCCTACAAGGTAACTAGTAGGGCTGTGCGAAACAGCACCGTTCCATTTTGTCTTGAGTTTCGAGGTTTGGACAGAACAGTGTTTTGTTTTGAATTTCATTTCCATTTGCAACAGCTGTTCTGTTTCGCTTGGTCAAAACAGTGATACTGTTTCAATGCTGTTTCAATGTTTCGCCGGTTTACTATAACAGGGCAGCTAGAAATAGCCTCTCTCATCCAGTATGCAGATGGGGGCCCGCAACCCTGGGAAGCCTGCGGGGGCTGTGCCAGTCCTCCCGGGGCTGCAGAACCTGATCTGCCTCCCAGATGAGGGAAGGAAGCTGGGTGCTGTCACCTGAAACCGGGGAGCTGGGGAAGGAAACTGAGCCCGATCACTCAGTTTCCCTCCCCAGTGCTATGATTGGGCTGGGGAAAAAAACTCAGCCCAGCTTAGCCTGATCGCGGAGCTGGGGAGGGGAACTGAGCCTGGACTCAGTTCCCTTCTCCTGTGCTGCGACTGACTTCCCACAGCCTGGCCTAAGGAGGTGGGGAGAATCAGAGATGTGCTCCCAGCTGAGCCACATGCGGCTGTGGAGCTGCTGGAAGCACAGCCCTGGTTCTCCTCTGTCTCCCACTACCTGGCTGCTTCAAAACTTTCAAAATGTTTCACTAGCTTCATTTTGTTTCAAGGCTGTTTCGAAGCCCTTTTGTTTCGATTCAATTTCACTGTTTCAAGCTCAAAATGAGTCGAAACAGTGTCGAATCAAAACAGCCGGTGAAATCTTGAACAGCCCTAGTAACTAGAGAGACTATTGTTTTTGAATTCCCTATGTTTAAACTGCTGATCTTATACCTTACCAAACAAAATATCAGACAGGTTAAAGGAACTGTCAGATATGACCAGAGAATCTAAAAAAGAAAAAAAAAAGTGCCAGCAGCTAACATTTGAACAGTGGTTGATGGTCCATAAATAGGGTGACCAAATTATTTTGAAGGAAATCCAGGGTGGGGCAGGGAAATCTGGGACAGGTGACGTCACATGCCTGCTCCTCTCCCTGACTCTGTGGCTCCCAGGAGTCTTGATGATGGGGCAGGGTGGAGCAGGACAGTGCGAGGCCTGAAGCCAGGCTTGATCCCCAGTGCACAGAGGCTGGACCTAGCTGGGAGCAGCCCCTCTGCAGTGCCCTCCAGGCTCCACTAGTCTGTGCTGCATGGCCACATGGCATCTGCCCCACCATTGCCAGCAGTGCCCAGAGCCACTATGTGCACCTGGGCCTTGGCAGCAGCCACAGCAGTATGGCAGAAGGCTGCTGGTGGTGGGCAGCCATCCTGGCTATTCCCATGTAGGTGCCTGAGCTGTGGCCCTGGCTGCCTCCTCTGGCCCTCCCTGCCTCGGGAAGGAGAAGTGTGGCTGGAGTGCTGCTACAAATCTGGGACTTTTGCTTCAATTTTAGCCAACCCACTGGGATGCCAGGGCAGCCTATGAAATCTGGGACCGCCCGAGCCAAACTGGGTGTATAGTCACTTAAAGGTATTAGGAGATCTGGGAGAACTGTCAGGAGAAAGTAAAAGGTTTAGCTTTAGTTACATGGGCTCAGCCAGATCTGTGATAAGAAAAAGCAATGAAATAAAGTAAACTTTTTTTCAAAAGGCTAAGAACAAAACATTGAATTTTCTTGGGAGTTGGCAAACATAACTGGAAATTATTTAGAAAACAAAACAAAACAGAAAAAGAAACCATGAAAAAGACTGTAAGCGATGCTTTAGAAAGCACATAGGGGGGCTTCAAAGAAATGAGTGAAAGCAGGAGAGAGTGTTGTTGTGTGAAAATCCAGTACAAACCAGGTTAAATTTTATCACAACCATGACAAATAAGATACTATGCAAAATCTTAATGCATGCAGTGTTGCTAGAGGAGGTTGCTAGAAGTGGATCTAAATGCCCAAAGCTGCTCTCGTGCCTTGTGCCTCAGCTGTGCATCTTTGCTGATATTCATGAGCATGCTAACTTGGTTATACTGCTTAAGCACAGGCTTTGGTGCGAGTAATGTGACAACCTTCTTGGCAGCACTTCCAGGCTTGCCACAGAAACAGTGCAGACATGTCTACAGAAAAAAAACACAAAAAAACAGACCTCCTGACTCTCATTTCATCATGCTGTGCTATCATGTTTTGTTGTGCTGTCTTGCTGTGCTATGCTTGACTTTGCTCATATGATTGTTTGCAGAATCTGTGTCTCGAGGAGTTATATGCCCTTTTGTCATGGCCTAATATCCACACAACCATTACTCAGTCTTACAGCTTGTTTATATGTTTGTATTTGATCTTGAATTGTGCTATTTGCACAATTTTAATTACCTTAATTACATCATAATTTCACTAGTTAATGACTGAAACGCCTAACTCGGGTCCTTTAGAAAACCCCATGCTTATGCCACAAGTCTTCAAGAGGCTTTATTAAAATCTTCCTGTTACCATCCTATCTTGCAACCTGCCAACACAAATATGGGATGCCTCTTATGAGACAGACTCAAAATGAGATCCAAAAAAGAAATTATTCATGCAAGAAGCTTTTAAATGATACAGGATTAATTCTTGTAGTGTAAGCATGCCTTCTATAATCTCAGTTGCATATGTCATTAGGATAATTACTGTTGAACTGTGTCAAATCTGAGTTTTTTTGTTCACATGATTAATTCAGATGCAAATGATTTTCAACAATAAAAATGACGGGTCAACATATGGATGAAATTCAGAAAATTTGGTAACAAATAGAATGTTTATATGATATCTATATATCTCCACACTTTCTCCTTATTTGCAATAGCTGCAGAAGGTCATATAGCCACAAAACAAAATATTATGGTGTAGTTTAATTCTGAAGGAGATAAACACCATGACTTTCCTGATGCCCTCTAGTAGGTATGCTATTTCAATAATGGAGGCTGCATTTTCACTAGAGAGCACATCCAGAAAATAGTTTATTATAAATGTCCTTCACTAAATCAGAGAGGGGTTTAGTCATTCTAATCTGAAGTCAGGCAGAAGGTAAGGCAGGCTGGCACCCTAAAGACTAACTGGTTCACAGAGGCATGAGCTTTCATAGGCAACAAGCTACTTCATCATATAGCATCTGACAAAACAGGTTATTGCCTACAAAAGCTCATGCCTCTATAAATCAGTTTTTCTGTGCCATGCTGCCCTATCTTCTGCTTCACCTAAATCAAAGGAATTGTAGCAGTTCTTTACACTTCTTTACACTTATGGCCCAATTTTTAACTTGGCCACTTGGCCACATGAGTGTGGATGTTTGGTTCCCTGGTGACAACTGGCAGTGGGACACCTTGTGCTGCCACTAGTTGTCCCTGGGGAACAACTGTGTCACATATACTCTGGAGTGTGGCAGGTGTGCGGCAGGTGAGGCTGGCCCCAGCAGCCTTACCTGGAGCCCTGAGGGCCTCTCAGGGCTGTAGCAGCAGCGATCCTGCCTTAGAGCATGGCTGGCAGCCGGAGTGTAGCTCCAGCTGGCCATGCTCCGGTTTTGAGCAATGCATGCTGCCCTCACGTGCACCACTCTATGCTTTTTTTGTGTGGGTTTTGACTCCTGCATATTCAGGGGTCAACCCCCCCCCCCCCCGGCGCTGCTCCCTTGCAGTGCAGAGAATAGCTGAATGTGCAGTCTGCGGCACCACGTACCACGTGGCTGCACTTGTCTGGACGTGGCCTAGGTGTGGTATATCCTGTTTTCTGAATTTGCTTCATGATCCACTTCCAACATCTAAAAAACTTACCAATACATAACCATCTTCAATGTATAAGTTCATGAACAGCAGGCAAATAACAAGGACTCCTAAGAATGATACTGCTGATCGCTTCCGCAAGCATCTCATTTTATCCAAATATTTCAATGTGAGTCTCATGTGAAGTAGTACATATGGTGTCTCCTACAAGAGAAAACCACGATATAATTATTAAAAATTGGAATGGGAATTAGAGAATCATCAAAAGTTCACACTTGAATGGATTTAAACACAAGTTGTACTCCAATATGGCATGTATTAGTCTGATTCTCCAAAGTTCAAGTAGGGAAACTCAGATACTAGATAGTCCTGGATCAAAATTTCATCTGGAGTACTTCACCTGGATGCATTTACTCATAGACCTCTTCTGAAAAATGTTTTTAAGAATGGCAAATTTTCATTTACAGAATTACTCCCTAAACAAGTTCAGTCATATCTACTGGGCTGAGTAACAATACAAAATATTTCCCCTTTTTTAATTCAGTTAGCTCTGAACAGCTAACACGGCTATGAGAAGTAGGCTGTAGATTGTATGCCATATCATGCCTTATAAGCATGATTTTGCAAGCAAGTAGCACTGAATGATTGTGTCATTGGACTATTAGGAACTGAAGAAAATGGGGTTGTAAATGAAGGCCTACTAAAACATTATTATTGGATATTATGTATAAGAGAGGATCTCATCCTGGCTGTCAGAGCACAAACTAAATTTGTGCAGTACATTTCAGATGGAAATCACTGTAATACTGCTTGAAAATAGGCTTCTCAAAACAATATGGAGGGTGGAACTGAAGAAAATTTCAATAACTTTTGCCTGAACATAAGATTACAGGTATATTCATACCAAGCAGACAGAATAGAAGGATGCTATGCTTATGGTATAACTTTCTGTATACAAAGCCTTCTCCAGACAACATACGAACACACCTGATTTTTAAGCACTAGATGGCAGCATGGACACATCTGACTTTCTATGGCCATGCCTTATAAGTGGCATTTTTTCTAACCAGCCTGCATGAATGCCTTGTTTTGTTTACCATAATTATAGTGTGAGCTTTTAGAAAACATTTCTTCGCTTTTTCCGTAGAATGGTTTCTTTGTTACACTTCAATTTCTAGCTTCTAACATAGTACTATAGAGTGCTATGCAAGTGAAATTTGTGAGAAGAAACATAACATTTGTTTTCTGTATTTGTGATTTCAGTCTGCCTCTTCTACAAGAGAGATTTGACTCTTTATGTAGTGAGACACCTGACATTCATTACAGTATTTTAACATATTAACCATTCAGTTTTACTACAGCCAAACAAAGCTAAGGCCCTGATTTTTACATCTTAGCACTAATTCTGGAACCACACTTTTGTCTTACAAACACAGCACTTTTTTTGCCTACATTTCAGTGCGTAGTTTCATATACAATGAAATAGACACCTCAGTGTTATAAACATACCTGTTTTTGAAAAACAGGTCTTAAAAGTTGGGTATGTGCCGATATTGCTGCACCCAGTCTCTGACTGCCACATGATCATAGATCGGGGAGGTGTGTGCAGATGTTTGCAGGTGCTGGGGGCTGTGCTGAGAAACTGGTGTAAGTAACTTGGGGTGAGGGGGGACATGGGTGGGGTTGGGGGGCAGCAGGTCTGTAGGGAGGTTTGGCAGGTAGGGGGGAGGGTTGTTAGGATCAGGAGGGTGGTGGCCTATGGGTGGGAAGCGTTATTCATTCAAGTGTGGGAGGGTGGGAGTGAGTAGCTGAGTTTTCCCAGTCCCAGGACTGTGCTCCAAATGTATTCAGACTTTCACTAAATCAGGCTAACACATTCCCGATCTAAAATAGTTCACCTCCTCAGTTGAACTGATTTAGAGTGGGCATGCCATCTTTTGCCGGCTTAACCTCCCGTAACGTCTGTACATATCAGCATTCAGATTGATGTAACCCTAGTTAAGTTGATCTAAATGTAATGCCTGCATGTACCCTATTTTAATAGATAGTGATTTGCCAAGTCAAATTCATGTTCATATCCTAAACAAGTTTTTTGCTTAGTTCCTTTCTGTTCTCCATATCTTTGTAAGTGTTTATACCTGAATATCTTCTTTACTTCTCCAAGTTTATGTCACATTTCTTTTGACAATCTTAACCAATATCAATGAGCATAGAGTGAACTAAGATGTAAAATAGTATAAAGGAAGACTTCTGCTTATTGAATCTATAAGCTTTGGAAACGTGCAATAGCGCAAAAATAACTTTTCACCTGACAGCACTGCCTTCTTATACCATCTAGCCAAAGGAACACAATTTTAAATATTACTCATAAGAAAGCAACCATTTAATTACAATCTTTTCTTTAGTCCCATTGAAGGCAATGGAAGTCTTACGCCCATTTTAGTCACCTCTGTCACCGTTATAGCATGATGTGTTCTATGATTCTTAATGGCTCAATAAACTGAACACAAGGCCTGAAGTATGAGACAGTATAGCTTTGCCTAAAGGAAAAGTGCAAGTCAAAGAAGTCATTCCCTTCCTCTCTCTTGTTCCACAGCAATAGTAATTTTCCTTAGCTCCTTACCATATACAGGCCGTCCATATATACATACACAACTACACTTACTAATGGCCATCACGTTGAAAATGGATTCAAGCTTCTGCCCACTCTCCATCCCCTTGTACTCGCAGCCTTACAGAAAAGATAACTTGTTACTCTCCTCCTCCTTTTGTCTGTTATGGCTGACATGCAAGGAGTCCATTCAGACAGCTTTCCCCTTCCCCTTGCTGTCAACACATACTCCTCTGTGTGGCCAGCTACTTACTAGTCTTATCTAATCAATATAACAAATACATTTTATACAGAGATGGAATATACAATGTATATTTTTGGTCCTCCTTGTGTTCCGCTGTATGTGTATTTCAGTACTATCTCTAGCCAGCACAAGAGAAGTTGCTTATTTGCAGATAAACTAATGGCTGTCAGAAATGACAGGTGCATTATTTTTATACTGTAATCTTTCCATATCAGTCATGCAGCTTTTTCTATCAAAAACACAAAGGCCCTATTCTAGATACACTGAAGTATATCCACTGCCACATTTATTACCCCCACAAAATCCAGAGATAACACACTAAAAGTGGATTAGCAAACCCCTTGTGAACCTTACTTACAATCCCTGAATTGATTAAGACTCTCTGAAGCAGGATCTTCACCCTTCAAGCCTTCTGATGTACTGTTCCACCATTGTGTAGCTGAGTTGCTTTGCTTGCATTTCTTAATGCTTGTCCAATTTGTTTTTCTGCTTTTCTTTTTGGAAGGCTGCACATGATGCCCTGAGGGCTATGCTCAATTCTTCTTATAAAAGTGCGAGATTCAGACATGGAAAAGGCTTCCAGAAAAGAAAAGAAAAAGTCCAGTAAAAATATAAAGGATTTTTTACATGGTTAACATTAAATTTTACATGAAGGTCTGTGATATTTGTGTTAGCATCTGTCACATTCTTTCCATAGAAGATGAAACAAAGAAACCACAAGTTACTGTATATATTTGCAGCTGTGGTTGGTAGTGAACTGGAAAATTGTAATGGATAGACTATTCCATAGGGCTCAGATAGACTCCCAACAAGATTCGCTGTCTGTCTCACTGAAAGCTTGAAAGTACATATAAAATGTTTAAAGCTGACAGGCAGGAGGTTTGCTGTCACTAGAAGCAGGGAAGTAAAAATTGTTATGGGGAGGGGAAATTCTAGTGTTTAAATTCTGGATGAGACAAGGAAATCTAACAGTTAAAAGCAGGGGATTTAAATTGGAGTAAGCAACCTCCTGTTTGGACTGTCTGCTCTAATTCATATGACAGAATATAATACAAAGCATATGGTTTAAAGGACTTCATGTTCTGAGGAACTTACATTCTAGATGCTGGGATGACACTTAAAAATCAGGAAGTATGGATGGGTACAAACCTAATCATACTTAGCAGTGCTGGAAGGCCAGGCAAAAGAAATGGGCCCTGGATACTGTACTTGTCACATGGGGAGTGGGAGACTGTCAAACAAAGATGACACCTGTAAAATGAGGTACAGAGATGGGAATTAGAAAAAAGGAGGGCAGGGGGCAGATTGGGCAGCACAGTGGGTTCAGGAGAGCCAAACAGGAAGAAACAGGGATCAAAGTAGAAACATGTACAGAGCTATACAGAACTGTAAAATTGAGGATGAAGAACTTAAATGTGATGTATAAAGACAAAGTCAGTGAAGGGCTCCAGAGATGGACTTAGATCAGTGGAAATAGGGATATTTTAACTGTATATCCTGGAGAATAGAGAAAGGAGATATAAAATAGAGATATGAAGTGGAGGACGTTCTGGGAATCAATTAAAGATGACTAATGACTGAGAAAAGGTATTGATTCAAATGGCAGCAAGTCACCTTATGAATCATCAGTACGACTAGTTATGTTTTATCAGAGGTAACCTAGAGGAAAAGATAGGATTTAGAAATATAGAATAGATGATGAAGTGACAGGCAAGATCCTGGATGGTAAGTAAATGACGCAGAGCAAACTGGAACTGCTTTGACAGCCTGAGCATCACCAAAAAGGAAGTGTCTGTCATGGTAAAGGATTAAAAAGGGGAGAAAACAGGGTGCTGGGACATTCTGAGTCAGAGATTATAGAGGAAGACGGAGAAAATGGGAGAGTGAGGAAGAGGTCAGAACCAGAGAAAGATTTGTGAACTATCAGTATACGAATGGAAAGTAAGTAAGTAAATTAATAGGAAAGAGTTCAGAGGAGTAAGGCACAGACTGAAGATTGAATCCGAAAGTCATGGGGTTTGGGGTGGGGACACACACTGCTCCCAGTCTACAATCACACAGCGTAAAGTATGCTGCATGATTGTAGACTGGGTGAATTTTCTCTGGGCATGGACAAATATTTTAGTCACTTTTAAAGGGGAAGTGGATTTACTGATTGAGAGTTTGCAGCAGCTGTTACACACTGCTATGTCTTCAGGATCTTCTAGCAATACAGGTTCACTAAATCACCGTAATTTTAACCATGAATGAAGCAGGGTTAAAATTAGAGCAGTTTTTCTATATTGAATCAATATAGGATCATGCAGGCATAATGGCTGCATTGTAACAACTTGTATCAGTAGCCTATGACACTGATCCAATAATTACATCTGCCTGTACTCTTTTTCTATTGCTTGTAAGAGAGAGAAGACCAAAGTGAGAGAAAAAAAGAGAAAACAGAAGTACATAAATCTATTTCTATGGAGCTGGTCCACAGGCCAGGTCCACATCACTAGAAAGCACAACCCAGCTTTGGTATGGGTTGATATGGGCAGGAGGAGGGTAGCTCATTAGGGGAAGGCATTTTCAAGGTTGGTCCTAAATAGCACTGTAAAGGCTATACTGTATCTTTTAAATAGTGGGTAAGAGCATGAACCCCACGTGTCCCCAGAGGCTGGGGGGGGGGCACAGTGAGCTCCTGCAGGTGGCAGCAGCACTGGCATGGCGGCGGCGAGCAGCAAGCTCCCACAGATGGCGACAACGTTGTTGGCGGTGGTGGGGGGTGAGATGAGGGCTGACCAATGGTCAACAACCACCCACAGACACCATTGGCAGTGTCACAAGCAACCAGCAACAATCAGGGACCATCCACAGATGCCACTGGCTGTGGTGGTGGTGGGGAGTTGGCACGTGGCAAGTGCTCACAGGCACCGCCGGCAGCATTGGTGGCACTTTTTGCAGGGGGTGCACTGCCAAGGTCAGGGGGTGCATGTACCTTTGGGTGTGCTGTGCCTCAGGGGGTGCTGTGTACATTCTCTATGTGTCACCAATGGGTAAGAGGTCTCCTGGGTTTGGGGGGAGGGTATTTCACATCCTAAATACCACACAGATGAGATAACCTTCTTGTCACTGACCATAGGCAACCTCTTTTGGACAACAAGTATTAATGCCAGGAATGGGCATTATTTTTACAGATTCACAGAAGTTTAAGGCTGGAAGGGACCTTGTGAGATCATTGGGTCCAACCTCCCTGATTTGGGCAGGAAAGACTACTGGGGTCAAATATCCCCAGCAAGGTGTGCATCCAGCCTCCTTTTGATGATCTCCAGGTTAGGTGCCTGCACCACTCCTGCCGGGAGTCTATTCCAGTGTCTGGTCACACAAACCATAAAGTTTTTCCTTATATCCAGTCTGAAACCTTTTTATAGGAGTGTATGTCTATTGATCCTGGTTTTCCCCTGGGGTGCTTTGGTGAATAGTTGTTCACCTAGGCCCTGATACTCACTCTTGGTATATTTGTAAGCTGCCACCAAAACCCCCCAAAGTCTTCTCTTTTCTAGGCTGAACAGTCCCATATCCGTCAGCCTTTCCTTGTATGGCTTGCTCTTCAGGTCTCTAATCATACAAGTAGCACTTCTCTGGACTCTCTCAAGCTTCTCAACCTCCTTCTTAAAGTGTTGCACCCAGAACTGGACACAGTACTCCATCTGTGGCCTCACCAATGCTGAATAGAGCAGGAGAATAACTTCCTTAGTTTTGCTTCAGATGCATCTGTTGCTGCATAACAGCATATTGTTTGCTCTGCTAACTGTAGCATCACACTGGTAAAGTTTCAATAGTAAACTAACATGTTACCTATATAGAGCAAGCACTCAGCTCATATCAGTGTGGAATTCCAGGATATGATCTACATAGGAATTTACATACACATATGGAGACAGCTTTACTTTATATACATGCATGCAAACACACAAACATGCACATATTGATTAAAACCCTCTGCCCAGATAGATAGTATCAATAGATGCTGCCTGATAGTTCTTCTCCTCCTGCAGAGTAAGAACCAAGCTTCTGCTGCAATCTTACTCATGCTCATAAGTGTTGAGAAATCATTGAGGGTTGGATTCTGTTTTCTGTTGCATGGACCATCCCTCCCATGACTATTGTATTAATCTAGAAATACCAACTCAGCAGATCAATTTTCTGGATCCAACTCCTCTGCCACAGTCCCTGGCTAAATCATGTCACTTTCTGCTCTCTCTTTCAGCAACCCCAAACTCCCTGCCAGCCTCTTCCTAAGAGCCATCTGCTTGGCCCAGGTTGGACAATGTCACCCAGGTGACTCAGGTGATTCCCCAGCTAATTTCTATTCTTGATTCTGAAGTTACAATTGCCTCCCCCAGTAAAATTCAAATACATCATTTCAGTTCTATGGTAGTGACACTCCTTGCCCCCAGTGGAAGTCCAATGGTCTGCTTTGCAGTCTTCTGTGACAACACTAACAGGAGTTCTGGAGAACAATGCCACCCCTTCATGTTTAGCCAACGGTCATTTTCAGGGGGGGTCAGCTAATAACATGGAGTGGTGAGGAATTACATTAACCTCAGAGAAGTAGGGAAAGACATTTTGTGGGATACAGCATGCTCTATGCATTCTTTATTCTGCTGGCAATTTCACTACCCCATTTTGTG
>NW_017729022.1:42739087-42743222 GCF_001723915.1 Gavialis gangeticus
CCCCCCCCCCCACACTTTGAGCTGAATTCTTCTTCCTCACCCTCAAATAGACAAAAAACCCCTCCAAACCAAACCACCCCCCCGCCCAAACCAGCACCTACTTATACTTTTCCTGCTGCTGCATATCACCAAAGGAGCAGGCAGCATTTTGGACTTGATTTGGGGGATCCATCACATAGACAGTACCTTTGTGTACTCATTTGTTGAGGAAATATACATTTAAAAAAATTAATTTTAGGAAAAAAAATCAAGGTGTATCTTTGTCTGCAGTTAGAGTCTTATTAACTTGATGCCACAGGAGAGGTATTTATGGTAATGTGTTGTGCTAGGGGTGGCCAGAATATATTCTATAAAACAGGGATCCTCACCTAAGAACAGCCAATAATGCAATGGCTAGGACACTTCCCTAACATGTGAGAAACTCAGATTCTCACCCCTGCTCCAAAACAGGCTTGAACCTGGGTCTCCAACAGACCAGGGGAGCACCCTAGCAATCAGAATCAAGATCTCCTACTAAAATTGTTGGACTTTGCAGTAATAAATTATTGTGTGTGCATGAGTGGGAAAGCCTGGCTTTATAGCCGAAATGTTAGAACCCTGTCTAGGATATGAGAAACCTACTCATAGTCCTCACAGTAAATCATGCAGAGCACAGGATTGTACATGAATCTTACATAATTCATTCATTGAGTAATATCTGACTTTTCATAGTTTCATAGATTTAGGGTCGGAAGGGACCTAGTAGATCTTCTAGCCCGACCCCCCGCCAGGGCGGGAGAACAATAAAACCCCAAAACAAAAACGGGACTCAAATGAGTCCAGCCAGGTAGGCATCCAGCCTCTTCTTAAAGACCCCCAGGGTAGGGGCCAGCACCACTTCCCTTGGAAGTTGGTTCCAGCTCCTAGCCGCCCTAACTGTGAAGTAGTTTTTGCGGATGTCCAATCTATACCTCCTCTCCATCAACTTGTGCCCATTACTCCTTGTTATGCCAGCGGGCGCTAGGGGAAACAGCGTCTCCCCCAAACCCTTCTGGTCCCCCCTAGTGAGTCTATAGACGGTCACCAGGTCCCCCCTCAGCCTTCTCTTGTGGAGGCTGAATAGGTTCAGGTCCCGCAGTCTCTCACTGTAGGGTCTGCCCTGTTGTCCCTGGATCATGCGGGTGGCCCTCCTCTGGACCCTCTCCATGTTGTCCACATCCCTCTTGAAATGGGGCGCACAGAACTGGACACAATACTCCAGCTGTGGCCTGACCAGCATCGCATAGAGGGGGAGGATCACCTCCTTGGCTCTACTCGAGATGCACCTGTGGATGCACGACAAGGTCCGGTTAGCCCTGCCAACCATGACCTCGCATTGTCGGCCCATGTTCATCTTGGAGTCAATAATGACTCCAAGATCTCTTTCTGCCTCCATGCTCTCAAGTAGGGAGTTCCCCATTGTGTAAGTGTGCTGCTGTATGCTTTCACTGTTAAATATTGACCTTGAGATTTGATTAACAACTGATTTATAAAAAGCCAGCTGTTTTTAAACTGGTATCTCTCTCTGTACTATCATAAATTATGCTTTTCCAGGGATTTTTTTCAATGTTTTCACAAAATAGAACAGGTTGAAAAAGCCCTTTTCCTATACAGACAACACTGATTTTTCAGCACAAATTAAAAAATTGTAAATTTTCAATTTTGATATGTTCCCATGGTACCCTATGGAAGATGTCAGGTGGAAGGCATGGCAGGATGGCACTGTTAGACTTCTGTGTTAATTAACCTTCACAATGCTACCCTCACTTGCCTTTGCCTGACTTCAGACTAACATGGCTAACTACCTCTCTCTACCAACAGAAGATGGAAATGGTTCGGATGCCTCATGCTTCCACTGCAGTGACAGGCAAGACTTCCTGGTCAAGCTACATATCCCATGATTTAAGATGATCTCATATGACTGGTTTCCCTTTTGGGAAACGGAGGCAAATTTTATGGGAATCACTGCCTGTGGTACATTATTAGAGGGAGTTACCCACTGATGAGAATGGAGGTATGAGATAACCAAACTGCATCCTCCATGGTACATCCTATTAGGATTTCCAAAGTAAAATATTACATGATTCAGCCAAACGTTTTCAGTTTGGGGTATTTAATTATTCAGGGAATATAACAAAAAGCCATAAAAAACCAGACACTTCCCCTCAAAAATAGACTGACTTAACTGAAATCCCAGTTGTATATGATATACTAGATAATAAATAAAATGATGACTAGTAGAAATATGAGCTACCTTCCTCCAAGCAGATTGGTTAGATTATAAAACATTTTGTTGCAAGTTGGAAACTGTCCAGCAAAAGTAATTGTTCACTTAGAGGTATGACACTGATCAGCTGGAACTGGAAGCCCATTAGAAGAGGCATCTCCTAAAGAATTTAGTTAATAGGCTTAGGGAACCTAATAGCTGATACAAGGAGACAACTCCCTCTCATGTACTTTTCTAATGCTTGCTCAATGGGTGTGAAGTGAGACCCAGCAGGTTGATGAAATGCAGAGGCTGATGGCAGCTCCATACCAGGGGGGAGACAGTAAAGTGTAAACCGCCACCACAGAGCAGAAATTACAAAGAAAAAATAGGCCCACTGGACAAATTATTGCTAGGAAGTTACCCTATGTGTTAATAAAGCGCAGTTAAACCACATTATTATCTTGTCTTTCTTCCAGAAATGTTCAGGATAATGCTTCCAAGAGCCATGGAGAAGTATTGCTACTGCACCACTCCTGGAAAGATCCTTGCCCCATGCAAAGTTAGTTGTGTAGCTTAATGTAGACTAACCTTCTCAGCATCCTATAGAAATTGAATGTTAGTAACATTAGTAGCCTACAGAATCCACTATGAGAGCTTCATGTCCTAAAGTTGCTAATGGCCATCATACCAGGCCCCTTTGCAGGAGTGAGAGATGCCCTGTAGACTCCCCATAGTATGAAGGTAATAGTTTAATATTAAGAGGACAGAGTGCAACTTAATGATTCACCAATAGTATTTGTAACAGCAGCAGTTAACCCATTCAAGTACTGATCCTTCTTAGCTTATGTGGTCTTGAATTACAGTGCAAGATCACAAAGCTGCAGATTTTATGGGACTTCAAACACTAGGTCCATTAGTTATACAATCAACACCAATTAAAGTAAAAGATCTAAACAGAATTAGTTCTTCAAAAGTCCCTTAAAAAGTAAAGATACTTTTTGTTTTTACTTGTTAAGTACTAAATCGTCTACAATCAGATTTGTGAATGTGGATGCCAACACAAAAATAATACTCAGTGGGGCTCTTTGCTAGGTAATTTGATTGCAGGGACAAGTGGCATATGATAAAATTCTGATGTGTATTGTTTCTGGTAAACATATCCTGGTAAAAAGTCCATAGCAATGCATATAGCATATGTATGACTATATATCAGATTCAATACATGAAGCACTAAGAAACTAAACAATAGATACAGCACTGTGTAAGCATTTTATTTTTCATTTTATGGTTGTGCATTCATGAAAACCCACTGCCAATTGGTTTTCTTCAGAGAATAAGCTAATTTTTAAAACTGCATGGTAACCTAGAGCCTATTGCCAGCTCCCTGCACAACACTTTCTAAACCTTTTTTTGGAATGAATTATTTTATTGATCAGGAAGCTACTGTCTGAGTGCTCAATGGGAAGTCTTAATGAAAAACTCATTTTAGAAAAAGATTAATAATATGGCTAGAGAAAACCAATTTTCTCATGTTTAATCTCCTAATCTATTTTACATTATTTCCCAGGGGTACCCTGGACTTCACAGACACATGGCTCTGAGCAAATAATCAATTAATGTGGAAGATTCACATAAACGTAGTTGCTACTCTATGCCTATCCCCCAGCATTCTACATTTTTTTATTTCTCTAAAATACCTATACCAGCTATAACCAGTGGTTAAAGACCCAGAAATACCATTTGTAAAAACATAAACTGAATTGTATTTGAAACTCACCCCATACATATTCACAGGTCATTATCTTAGCTCACTATACATAAAGTCTATGCATTATTAAACTGTCCAAGCAAAATTCTAGAGAGGTGCTGGCAACACATGAGTTAAGTCTGATCATGCACAGATAACAC
>NW_017729022.1:42748222-42768342 GCF_001723915.1 Gavialis gangeticus
CTCGGCTCTGGTCCTCGGCTTTTCCTTCGATCACCCGGTGTCCATTGGACTGGCGTCACGATCACTTCGCTCTTATCAATGAATTACAGTTGTCATTTGTTTGTATTGTTCGTTTAACCCTATATGAGCTGTTGACCAGCCCTAAGACTAACCAACGAGCAGCCGCACCTAGCTCCGGCTAGAAAGCAAGGGCTCGTTGGGGAACCTTGTGGGCCAACAGACCCCCTTTTGTTTCGTTCGTTCTGTTCTGCAACTTTACCCTGTAACTGAAGCAAGCATCGCAACCTACGCCTTCAAAAGCATAAGTCAAATAAACCCACTTTGTTTGAAACCGTTACGTTTCCGTGCCTCAGAACTCCACACCAAAAATCCCGCCTGTTCCGTGTCCAATAGCCACTGCCCGGCCGCCCAACCGTGACACCGTGAGCTTGGTTAACCAACTCCAGGACATAAACAAATATGTATTATTACATACATTCTAGGTATTATTAAACACATCAATTATGTTAAAATAGCATTGAGGACTTGACACAAAACCTTGAGAGAATGCTTAAATTGCATCTTGCACTATGTGCTCAAAGTATTCCCCTGTGCTTATGTATTAGAAATGTGTCAGAAGACTCAATGCTCTGAACCTCAGGCAACTGAAAATACCAGAGCAATAGTTTATAGATTGTCTACATGGAAAGATTTTCTGGAACAGATCATCCTGACTGAATATTCCTGATTAAATCTCCTGTATGGATGCTCTTATAGTGAATCTGCTCGGAGTTCACATAATCTGAATGATGTAGACAAATGCAGGCTGCAAATGTGGAGTTAGCTCAATGGTAGGTTGTATGCTTTGTATGTATGAGGTCCTGGATTCAATCCCAAGCATTTCCAGTTTCTTAATCCTGCATCTGTGCCCTTGGTCTAGGGATCTACTAAACCTTAAGAAAAGAATTCTGTTGATTTTGTTCATTTTAAAAGGCTTCTTTTTAATTTTTTGACACTACTCTTTCCTTAAGGCAACATAAAATGCTGCTTTGCAATGAAGCAGAGCTTTTCATTCTTTGGGTTGAAATGTCTTTGTGTTATAAAACCCGGCATATAACAAGATCACAATGACAATGTCAAAAAGTTAAATTATTATTTCAGTTTTTGGGAAGGAGCCATCAACAAGCCAGAATATTATAAATGTAATAAGTAAAAAGGAAGCTTCCAGAATGTGAACATAAGTCACGGGTCAAGAAAGCTGAATAAAACGCTTTTTTCACCCACTCTTGACGCCTCAGCATTTACAATTATTACAGCATGCTCTTTCTTGACTGCGAAGGAATGAAGCCAGGATTGCCACAGGAAGCACAGGAAGGACCTGTTTACTGAAAAGAAATCTCTTTCCAACTAAGGATTTGTTTAAGAAGGATTGATTGTAGAAATGTACACCTATAATTGGTCATACATCTTAAATGATGGCATGGAATTTTCCATAGACAAAAACAAGAAAAAAAATGTTTATTTCCTATAAAAACAAACAATGAACAAAGAAAAAATCTCCACAAGAAAAAAAAAAAGGCATTTTACTTTAGAAGTAACTATTTTGACCAATGTTTTATAATAAACTACACAGTAGGGGGGGAAAAAATCTTAACTGCACATGCATTGGCTTTGTAGTTATTTGTTATTGGGTTAGGTGCATCTTCAGGTGGATTCATAGGTATACCCTCAGAAGAGGCCTTCCTAATGAGCCCTCATGAGGAAGACCTGCATGCTAGCAGAATAAGATGAAAAATGTTCAGTAAAATGGTTTCTTGATCAGCTTTGAAACAGTAGTAAGTATGGTTCAGAGGAGTCAGTCCAACAGATGTGTACAAGGGTAACGTAGCTACATGAGGCCTGAAGAACTAGATGCCCCTTTTAGTCTATTTCTTTGTTAATAAATTAATGGTGTGTATATTCAGGGGCCAGATTTCAGCCCTGCTTATGGGCTCCCTGGAGATTCTTTGAACTCTCCTCTTGTCTTGTAGTCACTGCCTCATGTTTTCTGCTGACTTCCACTCACACCACTCACACGTACATCAGCACTCTTTCTGCCTTTTAGCTTAACACAAGGCTGTCCAATGCGGCAGCCCATGGGCTGCATGCAAGAGGCCAATATGAGGCAAGCTTCCCCAGTGGCTGCCTCTCCTGCTGCCAGGTGGTGAGCCAGGGCCCAGGATTCTGTGTGCTGCCTACACAGTCAGTGAAGTGGGGGACTGCTGCAGCTGCACAGCAGGGGGGGGGCATGTGCTGCCACCACCACAGCCTGCACAGTGTGGGGCAAGGGAAATGTGTGCAAGGGATCCTGCAAGTTGGTCATCCCTGCAGTGTGCAGCCCACGCAATGCATGCTGGGGCACTGTGCAGGTTTCACTTGTGGTTTCCATCTGTGTTAACACTGGACAGTCCAGGCCTAACACATGGTCATGTCACAGGCAACTTCCCCATCACATTTTTGTTGCAACCATTTGCTTTAAGTTAGTATTCTAGTAACAAACCGGAAGGGTTCTTGTGCTCTAACATTTTCCTTCAGGACTCTTTCATTTTAATTTCAGGAGTCACAGCATTTATCATGCAGTCCCTGTCAGATATAGTGTCTGAGGATGCCACCTCCCCAACCAAAGACATGCCAAGCCAAATGAGCTGTCTGTTTCACATAAAAGGGCCAGCACTGAGCACAGTATCAGCAAATGCCAAAGGGCTCTCAGCCTTCAAACAAGAAATCACCACCAAACTGTGGGCTGACTGTAACTGTCAACTGCTACATTTGCAAAAGACACAGTAGTATAAAACAACTGGTCCCAGATACCAGGAACTTGTCTATTGACACACCATATGAGTAATATGACAGTGGAATTTTTGTCAGCTAAACCTCATTGTCAACACATCTATGAATGTTAGTAGGAACACTAAAATCTGGACAGTAGATGTCAGCAACTTTTCTACCATATCTATTTAAAAGCCACAATGCAAAAGGCTCAGTTTTACAAACCCACCCAATCTCAATCATGATTTTAAAGTCCTTAGAGACTTCAGCAGCTTTAGTATAAACTGGGCCAGTTGCCATATACATAAAAGCAGCCACAAAACTAGATTTAGTTCCCATCTGTTGCCACTTTAATTTAAAAAAACAAAAAACTAAACAACCCCCCCCAAACAAACTAGGATGGCTTTGCCAGAAACTTGGATAGTATGGCTGTGCAAAGCCTCGGTTGCTGATTTGATTTGGCAGGGATTCAGCCTGATTTGGTGTCTGAATCTCTGGATCCGAATTGCATAAGGAGATCCCTTAATATCTCTGAATTGAATCAGAATCCTCCAAACTGATTTAGAGAGATTTGATGATTTGGACATAGACACAGCTTATATGTTTTTTCTACATACCTCAAGGTACCAGGTGGTTCATGAATGCTGAGATGGTGGGGTGGATGGAGCGTCCCACAGGAATGTGTGGGGGGGTCCCCAGTGTGCTCTGCAGTGGACCTGGAAGTGGACCAGAAGCACTTCCAGTCTTCCAGTCCACTTCCAGGTCTGCTGTGGAGTGTGTGGGGGAACCCCCCCAGCTCACTGACTGGTGCCTCCTGGGTTGGCGGTGGCACTTGGGGTCCCCCTGTGGCCAATCTCTGTGCCAGAGGGCTTGTGGGGGGGAGGGGGAAGGGGGAGTCCCCTGCGTGCTTGGCAGCAGACCTGGAAATGGTCCAGAAATACTTCTGGGGCATTTCCAGGTCTGCCGCCAAGTACTCAGGGGACCCTCCACACTCCTGTGGGATGCTCCATCCGTCCCCCATCTCAGCATTCACAAGCCATGCCTGGTACTTTAAGGTATGAAGAAAAAACATTTCAAGCTGTGTCTATGGCTGAATTGCTGATTCCCTGAATCAGAATCAAATCTTCGGATTTGGATTTGGCCTAATCAAATTGGGACAGTGATCTGAATCAACAAGTCGAATCACCGTCCCTCAAATTGGGCCAAATCCAAATCTGAATCAAATATGGCCCACTTTGTACACTCCTACTGGATATTTTAATAGGAAAGATCAACTACGCTAGAAAATTATAACCCATTTTCAAAGTTGTACAAAGAAACACATATCCAAGCTGCCAAATGAATGGTGTGCTGGGATTAATACCCCAAGTAGTTGACTGACATGCAAAATACAGGCAGATGTAGAAAGCAGGTTCGCTTACCAAGGAAAGCATTGCAGCTAGCAAAGAACTGGCCTCTGCTCTGAGAAAGGAAAGACTGAAGTCATGGCAAAAATCTAACAACCATGCCCTGGCTACTTTTTTGGTTCAATACTTGTTCAACCACAAACAAAAATCTGTAAGGCATAATGAAAAACATGGGAAGGATGCTTTAGAATTGAATAACAAGAGGCACATATCCTTACTTTATCATCCTTTCCAATTATACCAATTGCAAACCATTGCATATCACTATGTTTTGAACAGCATCTTATCCCAGGGGGTCTGACTTGGAGGTAGTTAGGGGCTGTTTATAAAACTGTCCTGATTTTCAGATTATCCTGGGCCTAGGGAGAGTCCTGGTCCCCACTAGTCAGGGCTGGCAAGATGAGCAGGAAGGCTGATCTCTGGAAATACTGGCAGGATTTTCAGAGGGGCTAGGCTGTAGTCAGATGAGAGAATAAGAAATTTAACTTTCCCTTTTCTTGTCTTCAAACTATATGGTCAGGGTTTTTCTCATATAACTCTTATCTTCTATATAATAAATCCTTCTGCTGTTTTGTCTCCTTATTGACTGCCTGTGGTAAAGATTGATCTCAGAGCGAGTGATATTCCAGGTTAACTGATTGTATGGAAAGAAGGAGCTACATTTCTTTCACAACCCAAAGGGAAACTCCATGGAGCTGGCAAAGATTTCCCTGCTGCCACTGTGGGATCCAGTATAAGGGCAGTGGAACTGAGGTTCGTGGGGACAAAGAGTTATCCCGGAACAAATCTTGATCTATTCCTTAAGACAAGCAGCTGGATAGCAGGAAGAAATTTGGGCTTCAGATGTACCTCCCAGTTGAGTTTGTGACAGCCACTTCCTATGGTCTTATGTTCTTAAGTTGTCTACATAAATGATGAAGCAATCTATCCTAGCACAAGAATGTGAATAACGTATGCAACACTGCCTGAGTTAAGTGAAAGTTACATTAGTATCAGAGCTTTTTGTGCTTTCAGATCGCTACACCAGAAACCAATTATGTGCAAACATGGCTATCTTGTAGAGAAGACAAAGTGTAAAATTAGTAACTGGAACAACATACTGAAGAAGCACATCAATTCTAATGGGAGTGGGAGCAACCCAACAACACTGATATTACTGAACATCTAACTGAGGGTGTGCGAATAGACTGACCAACTTGGACATGGTTGAATCATCTTTGAAGAATCATCTTCGGTTGAATCATTTTTGAAGAAGAGCTGACAGAATAAAAGAGAACACCTTGAAAATGGGACTTTTTTATTGACACATGAATGCTGCACTATACCTGGACTGATCTATGTACTCTTCAAAGAGCATGCTGAGGATGTAAAAGCAGGAAGTATTCCAGCGCAGCACTATCTTCTAAAAGCACTAACGGAAGGCCATTGAGATGCTTGAGCCTGTATAGAGAAGATGCCTACTTCACGATCTTATGCAATGTCCTAGAGTCTGTCCAATAAAAAAAAGCTGTACAGAAAGCTGAGGTTCCAGACAACTATTTTTTAGCATACATGGGCCTCCTATTCTTAAACACATGGGGCCAGATCCCAATCAAATTGTAGGCTCCTTACTCACTGAAGGCCTAAAATTTAGACACCGTGTCCCCAAAGGGGTGATGCAAATTGACTGGGTTAAGTGCCTATGATCCTTTACAGTGAATGGGAAGTGCCTCTCAAGAGAGATACAGAGCAACTGTGCACTGAACAGAGCACTTACCACATTTACTCAAACAGACGATGCCCCTGAATATCAGATGACCCCCCAGTAATTAGATTCTATACATGGAAAAATTGGAAATTTATTGTAATTTCCAGGTATATAATCTAATTATCGGAGATTTTCCTTGCATTTGCCACCCCCTCCCCCCGCCCCACTGCTACAGCAAAGAAAATAAACCTGGGTGGGTCAGGTGGCCCCCTTGCCTGCTATCTCCCGACTTCTTCCCCCTGCAGCCCCTTCCCCAACTTATGCTTGTGCCACAGGTGATGTGAATAAGTTGTGCAAGTGATGTAAGTTGTACAAATGATTTCAATAAGACTACTCAAGCATTTGAGGCTAGCCTTTGCTCAAGTATCTTGCCAAATTGAAGCTAGTATGAAAAGACTTGCTGAACTGAGGCCAACATGAAAAAAAAGTTAAGATAATATAACAGCTAGAATGCCTTTCAGGTGTCTAGTATTAAGAGGATACCAGAAATGTATCATGTGATTGGCTTCTATTTACTTTACCCTCATAATATTTTTGCAAACAAAAAGAGGAAATAGCTTCTTTATAGACTAAATACTTTTATTTCCAGAAACTGTTGTGTCTGATAAGGAATGTAGTTTCTTGTTATACTTTCTGACTATTTCATTTTTCAAAAAAGACCACTGTCATAAAAGGAATATGGCAACTCTTGTTCAAGTACACCTCTATCGTCCCTTAGAAAACAACCAAAATATACGTTTTTACATTTTATTCATATCCAAGTAAGTACTTATATTTATATAACATTAAAAACCCCTAAGGTAGGAGTATCACAGGGAGAAAAGATTTCTCAATTGGGAAATCTGAACCTTGGCCATAATGTAAAATTATCATGCCAATTTTATAAATCATCACTTCTTGTTCTGATTAAACAAGACTTTGAATGGGAGAGAAGGTGAGATTTGGAACTAGAAAACACCTACAATGGAATAACTAACAATAATGCTCTTCTGAATACCTCATATTTGTTTAAAATGGAGAAATTCAAAGAATCTGGCTAACTACATTCATTTAACAAAATGATCCATGGCAACTGCCTATGGCAATATTCTGCTTTGGGATATCTAAATGCCAATGCAGGTATTTAAGCTTTAATCCTGTCCTTAAATTGGTACAGATGCTGCATAGTCTAATTATTGTGATTGTGTACTAGAAAATACTCAGCACTGATTTTTTGAAAACACTGAGATGTGACTTTTTGGGTGAGGGGGAATGAGTTCTTATAGACTTCTGAATGAATCAGAAAAGCCATTTTTGGGTGAATCAGCCAGTAATATAATGATATATTTTGTTATATGTAACTCAGAAATACTAATTTAATCTAAATTTTAGAATCCAAAATACAGTTGCATAGGCATTTTTTGTTTGTGACATCCCTCTTTTAGACTTGTCTCTCATACTTTCAACGACAATTGAAAATGACATAGAAAAAGTTTTAATTTGCGAAAAACCAGCTGCACCGCAATGTTATTTACAACAGTACAACTGTGCTCATGACTATCCCCATATAATCTGTGGATAAGACAATGACTTTCACAGCTATTCTAATGACTTGGGGGTCAGCTTAACAAACTTTTTATGCTAACTTTTTCTAATGGTAATAACTTGGTAAGGGTAAATTCACCATTACACAAAATGGGTCTTATCAGACTACTATCAGGATTAGGGAGAAAATGTTAGTTACTGAATTATCTAGCCAACTTTGCAAACAAATTTTAACTTGAACATGTTTCATTTCCTCTGCCATGCTCTTGCTAAATTACTTGACTTAAAAAAAAAGATACAGTGCCTCCAAGTCTGTGAAAGTCTCAGAAAATTGTTCACATGAAAAGACAGATGTACTGGAAGGAACTATAATTCTTTTTTTTGGTTTCAGTTTTAATCTTACATCTTAGGCTTCATACAAAAACTGTAGTCAGCAATGAGTAAATCATTTACTGAGGATTAGTCAGATGCTTACACCTGTTTCAAACAGATAACATTTGTGATCCAAATGGACTCCAGCACTGAATGACATACTGTCATCTCATCTAAACTATGTTTTCCAAAATAAAAACAATTCCCATAACTGTCATTTTATTATTTTTCAGATTTGGTTGAGTATTCTGGGTTTGACCTGCCCACTGAATCTTTTAATTAAGTTCTGTGTGTAGTAGACCAGGCTGTCTGTGCATTAGCAATTATTTCTCCTAGTGATGATACAGGTTTCTTGCTACATTACTGGAATATTTTAAAACAACTCAATTGGAAATTATTGCACAGTATTTAGAACAGTTCCTGTGGTAAGTGATCACAATAACTATGACAATGTAAAATTTCTTGATTAATAAATCTATAGAGCTTTCCAAAAAAAATCCTTTTTGTAATTTTTTACACAAATGTTTACATTGAAACTATACTCCCTCCTCCTGGTTCCATTGATGCTGAATACCAGTGAAGTAAAATGCAAAAAATCAATGTCCTGTCTCTTGTAGCAGATCTGTGCTTAAAGGAACTAATGGGGTATGCAGAAGTGGGCACAAATTTGGACGATAATCAGCACAAAAGCTGTCTCAGAGTTGTTCTAAGTACTACATTCACTCTCATTAGCAATTAAACCTCATAGTCAGCCTTGCTTGCTGCTAGAATTTGAGATTAGTGACCCTCTCCCCTGATGCACATCTTCATCTCCCTCCAGTCAGAAAAGGTCCAGTGGATATCAAATACCTCAAGCCTGTTTTTGTGACATGAAAAATACATGTTCAGTGGGAACCAAATTCTGTCAGTATCTTTTTGTCATTCATGGTAAACTCTGTAGCAACAATGAGATGGATGCAGTCAGGTTCAGTCTCCCTCCACAACTAGTTTCCACCCCTTCTTAGAGATAGTGACAAATGGATTAAAGTACTAGTATCTGCCTTTATCTCCTTATCTCTCTATGTGTGGTGACATATTGCCTAGTTCAATCTTCAATATGTGTCATACTTTCTTAAAGTGTTTATTATTGTTGTATCAACACTAAAATCCATCAAGTGAAACCTACAAACATCCCTGTAGTAGTACCTGCCTTTAAAATAATACTTAAAATTTAAACAAAAACACAAAGGTTCCTTGTTAAGCCTGTGAATAGGTTTACATGGAAGTAGGAGTTTTTTCAGTCATCATTTATTTCCAAAACCCACTTCTTCTCTTCATATTGCATTGAACCACACAATGTCCTTCTGTCCTACTTCAATCTTCAAACTGTTCAGAACCTAAAAGACTGAGACTCCAATGAAATTTTGCAATTTCATGTTAAGTTTTACCTTCTGTACTTAGGCTATATACAGACATCAAGGAGGGTTAGGGGGAGGTTATATCAAATTTAAAATGGCCACTTGATCTAAGGTAAATTGGGATGGAGGGGAGGTTGGCTGGATCAGGGGGGCAAGCAGGTGCTGTGGGGGGAGGGAGTAGAGGGTCCACAGGGAGATCAAGGAGGCAGGCAGCATCTGAGGGGAAGATCAGGGATCAGGAGAAAAACAGGATTAACAAGGGGATCAGGGAGGGGGCATGTGGGGTATGCAGGAGGGATTGTGGGGATTGGGAGGCTAGCAGGATCCACAGGAGGATTGGGGAGGTTGATATGATCCAGGAGCGTTCGGAAGGATCAGAGAGACTCATGGGGTCCATGAGGGACTTGTGGGAATGGCTACTAGGCCTGTGCAAAATGGCAAGTATTCACTTTGGATTCAGACGACAGTGATTTGATTCAGAATCTTTTCTAAATTGATTCGGCTACTGAAGATTCACACAGCCCTAATGGCCACTCCCTTGGACCAGTGGCTATGTTTAGCTCCCTGACTCCTCTCACCCCCAGACAAACAATCCCCCTTCTAGACCAGTATAACTGTCCTGAACTCTTGTACAGTTCACATTTAGATTGACTTAACTAGGGATCTACATGTAAGGTCTGCACCTGGGTGTACTTAAGGGTGACTGTAAATGTGCTGGGAGGCTGCCCTGATGCACTATAATTACTGTGCACCAGAGTGGACTCAATCGAGTCTGCTGGAGCATACTAATTAGCACACTCCAGCCATCATCCACGTGTCATGTATCAGAATCAAATGAGCTTTAGTTAAAGCACCCCCACCACTATTTTGAAGTGTGAGGATGCTAATACACAAGGCTCTGCAGGTACTTTAATTAGAGCTCTTGGATCTGCTCTAATTAAAGTGTTTCCCCCACCCTTGGAGCACATGTAAAAACACACTGAGTTAGATTGGGTGGCCACTTTTTTTATGTGATCTAACCTCTCCCTAGCTTCCCCAAACATCTGTATGTACCCTTCAAGGTTGAACAAACATGAAACTCACGTTCATGGAACTAGTTCACTAGCATATGCAAACTAGTGAAAAAAAATATTGGAACATTGTAGCAGGCTAGTCTCACAGGGCCGGGCCTCAGTGCTGGTTGCCTGCCTGTTCAGGAGTAAACTCTTGCCTTGCTTTCCTGCCATGCCTTGATGATAAAACAATAGGAATGATGTTACAAAGGTGGGAGGCTTCTCTCCTGATGACAAGGGCCTTAGTACATGCTCCAACCTCTGCCTCCACATGTCCCATGCCTCACAGTTGGCATCTAAGTTCTATCCAACATTTCTATATTCACATATCCAGTAATTTACATTGTCACATCCAGTAATTCTGTATTACCTCATTCAGTATTCTGCATTCTTTCATTTAGGTAACTCTGTGTCGAATCCAGTAATTCTGCACTCTCACATTCTGTATTTCTGTAGTATCTCTAAGTAATTCTACCCCCTCATCAGGGCCACTTATTTCTACAGCCCCTTAACTGGTCCACTTCACGCGCCGGCCACCTCAGTAAGCCACTCTACACTCTAGCCCTTCACTGGGCCACTTCACTCGCTCAGAGTCTTGCACACTGTGGGGCTCAAGTGGTTAACACCATGCCTGGCCCCCACTACAGTGGGCTCAGGTGTCCCTCACCAGACTTTTCTGAACCTGCTTCCTTTGTGTTGTAACCTGCCCGTAGGTGGGGGATGGGGTTTTCAGGTGACCCTCCTCGCCTTTCACCAGGGAGGTAACTGGCTTGGCATTTCTTGGAGACTCCCTCACCACAGGGAGTCCCACCAGGCCACCCTGCCCTAGCAGGTGCAGTTTTAGGTCATACCCAGGACCAGGAGCCTCCAGCCAACCCCCACAGCTCCTGTGCTTACCTCCAAGGTGTTTCTGAGCAGTTGCTCAGCTGGTGTTGTCTCCCCCAACAGACTGCTGCTTTCCCCTTTGAGGGCCTGGGCTAAAATGGAGGCTGCTCTGCTCCCTCAGGCTCCTGGAGTTGTGCTAGGCTTGATAAGGCTAGCACCCACCTGCTGGCTGCTCCACTGCCAGCTTCAAACGTTAAAGTGGCAGGCACACAGGTGCTCTACCAGAAACATCTATGAACAAAACTAACTAATTTGAAATGTAATCAATGTTTCTTTCCTCAGTAAACCAACAGGCACTCAATAACAACAATATTAAAAATTCAACATGCCAATTCTTCAGGACAATGACATATTTTTGGATGTCCTTACCATCTTTCTATGAATTAACTAACATAATCTAATAACATAATAATAGATATCTGCCTGTGTATCCACAGTACCCACCTATCTGAATAAGCAGTAAAGCACACATACATACAGCTCTAATATTGCTCTAAAAGCTACAGCTGTATTAGGATGGTAAAAGTACAGTGACTAGTGTTTTGAATCATTATACCTATCAAATATAAGAAAAAACATAATGCTCCTTGGAGCACTACAGAAAACACACTTAGCAGCTGCTATAGCTGTACTGCCAACAGACCCAGACATGATCTCCATAGGATACATTCAACTTATGGCTGATTCCTATGCACTAGTGTCATGGTGAGAAGGTGGGACTCCCTGTGCTCCGTATCGCCACAACTTTATCAACAATGAGCAAACCACAATTTTACCAAATGCTTTACATATGTACTGTAATAAATTCTGGTCATTTGTCATTTCAGGCATAAAATGGAGGAAACAGTTGCTATATAGAATGGAAAAGCAAATTAACAAGAAAAGGGTAAATTTCCTGTAAGTAGAAGAAGCCACAGGTATTGGGATTTCTTTCACTTTTACTTCCTATTTCTTTGTCTTATAAATGTGCTTCTTGTACAAAGGAGTCAAAGAATAAAGCCATAACTCCTCTTTTCTCCTCTGCTCTGTTTTCTAACACCATTGTCTGACTGCAGCAAGCACAGTTTATCTGCATTACCCTTGGTGGACTTTTTTTTTGGATAAGGAACAAGCATTATTCTTTCAGCTTGTGTTTGTAATTTTTTAAATTATTATTGGTTTCTGTGCAGTGGGGGTTGGGCGATAGTACATCTTTAAATGCCCAAGATCTGATCAAAGGAAAACATATACTCTGGAAATGCTGCTTCTCATTGGTACAACCAACTTAAAAAATATATATAGAATATAATCATCAATTGTTCAGTACAGTTTAGTCTGTTACATGGACTTTGTTACATGGACACGGGTTAGCCACTGTTTTTTTTTTTTTTTTTACCAATAACTTAGTAGCTGTAATGTCTGCTGTGAAACGTTGACATAGAATGATTTACTATTTTATGTGACACTTTCTAAAATATTTAGATTACAGTTAGATATTATCTTAGGGAGTGATGTCTTTGTGTGCATTTCCCACTAAGGTAAAATCTCCACATTCATCAGTGGGAGAAGAATCCTTCCTGGGATTCATTTTAATCATGTTAATACAATATTTTAAAGTGCTACTTGAAAAGCTATGTAGATTGTTGCCTGCAGGCAGTAGAGCACATTCTGGCAAGTTTATGTTCCAGTAAGTAGCCTGGTTACATTTCATTGGCATGTCTACAGAAAGACAGATGATTACGTATAAGTTAGAAGATTGTGCATGACCTATATTTCTATGTTCTCCATGAATATTTCAAATTGTCAGCTCTTGAAATTCATTCAGTATGAAGGTGAGTACTTGATTATCATTTACTGAATCTGTTAGGCCATATGAAGTCACAACAATTGTTGAAGAATTGCAAAGAAATATCTATTATTCAAAAATTTATATAATTATACATTACCATGTTGTAGTGATCAATCTTCTATATCTTTCTTCCTTTATCCATTGAGGTTCTCATTTTCTTTGTTTTTTAAGGGAGTCAAATTTGGAAGAAGAACTTCTATGAGGTACTGTAAAATCACAGTTACTATACAGAACTCAGTCATATTGTTGGTAAATTATTTTGATGGAACATGTCACTGTGAACACTGATTGCCTCACTAATCAGCATGGCAAAAATAGTCCATTGCACAGACGTCAGATAGATAGTATGGCAGAAAAAGAAGTGTAAGTCTTCAGATTTTATGATGTGTCAAAACTGATGTTTAGAAAAGCAAAAAAAACCCCATTGAACATCTTATATTGACCACAGGTGTAGGGAGCTCTTTCAGTTCCCAGTGAAGAGATGGTTGTGGTGGTGGTGGGTAGAAATTATGCTGACCACTGCAGGCAGATTGGTTGTGGGGGGGAATGGTAGAGGGGTGAGGAATAACATCTTACTTGCCCCTGCTCTCTGCACTCAGGTGGCAGCTGCTACAGCTAGCAGCATAGGTTTGTGTGCTAAAGCTAAGGGACAGACTTGATGCACACTGGTGTATCATCCTGGCAGAGTGGGCTTCCCGGGGGGGGCAGCTGGTGCCCCATTGACTCCCCCTCCTCTCCCCTCTGTTCCCCAGATATGCTTCTGAACACAAGGCTACACCTCCCAGGACAAAGCCTCTGTGTAGGTGTGGGGCAGGAAGGGGCTGAGTCTGCTTGGCTCTTATGGTCACCCTGCCCTTGCATTGCAAAGACACCCAGAGGGATAGAGCCACCACCCCCTCTAAGTCAGGACCTGGGAATGGTACCCTGCTTTCCTCTCACAGTTATACCACTGAAAAATAGAGACTTCATATTCCTATTCTGCAGAAATATCCGAAATAAAAATGCCTGAAGAGTAAATTACAGACAGAAGGACTTGTGCATTTCTCATATTTCAACTGTTTAATAAAAAAATGGGATTCTAATCAAGTTTCTCCTATATACAATATGGAGATAAAGGGCCTCAGAGTACCCTCAAAGTATAAGGCTAGTATATCAAATTCAAAATATATTTCTCCCAAAAGTTATGGGGGGAAAACACTCTCTCTCATATCTTTATAAAAGCATATAAATAAATTTCATTAATCTTTTGCTTGAATAAATCATTTTCATTTAAAAGGGGTATCTGTCCCATTATTTAATCAGGTATTTGACAACACAAGACTTGGCACAGAAACTGTAATTCAAATAGTTGGGTTAAGATAAATGAGACATGGAATTAGCACAGATACTATACAGCTAGTGCATGTTTATAATATAGTCTAGTGTCTGGACAGCAATTATAGAAATCAAAACAAAACTTTCTTTCCCCCCACCCTTTCAATGAGGAAATATTGATTACAAAATCTATAGGCCAGGTTTTTTTTCCTACTGTCAGTCAGTGCAGTCCCACTAAATTCAATGCAACATCATCATCACACATCACTGGAAACTCTTACTCTATTTCTATATAATGGGACCCAAAACTACATTTCCCATTTCCTAAAAGAGTGTTACAACTATAAGGCTATGCAATAAGCTGGGTAAGGACCTTTTCATTCCTCCTGCTGAAGTTGGGACTTTGGCCCAAGAACAGGAATGGTGTGATCAGAAGGAAAGTAAACAAGAAATAGTGTGACTTTGAGGCTCTATGATGAGAGCACAGCCCTGCAGGACTTCTTTTTCTCCAGTCCCCGATGCCAGAGTCTATATAATTTATGCATTATATAGACTACCTTCAGTTAAAACATCCCCACACAAATGGAACTCATTTTTGTCCTGTAGGACCATGCAAGTGTGAACAGGGCTGGCTTAGAAACTTCCTCTGGTGTGGCTGGTAAAATGAGTCTTTGGGTTGCAACCTCTGTAATTCTACCATTGCTGGTAGGTTTCCATTTTGTGTAAAACTGGAACAACAGAAAACATGCACATCTCACCCATTGAAGCAGTGCCTAGATTCTTGGTTCCTTATTTTAGTTGTCTTTGGTTTATACCAGTTTTTAAGAATATGGCTCTGATCCAGCATAGCAACTAAGCAAGCATTACACTTTTAGAACATGAATAGTCCTGTTAGCTTCAAAGGGAATCTCACTCGTATGCTTAAAGTTAAACATAAGGTTTAAGTGCTGTGATAGGGGTAGAGCCTATATTCACCAGAAAAAGAAATGGCCAGATATGTTTATTTTTGCCATGAATGGTGAAGTTTATTATTACATTTCTAGTCACTCTAAAACATCCCTCACATTATAGCCGATGGATTTATCTGGACCTAACCATCAATTCTGACATACACATATATTCACAGTCAGTTGGGGGCTCTCAAATCCTCATTACTTTGTCAACATTAAACACATTTTTTCCCCAAACCTGGCTCTCAACAAGGACTATTATCTATGCCAATTCCATCTTTCACACTACCAGTTTCATCTTTCCAACTTCAACTGCTTTTCCTATAGCATAATCAGAAACAAATAACTTTAAAAATTGAAACAGTCTGGTGTGACCCCTGAAATGAAACCCAGGGAGAAACTATCCATGTCCAGGGAAAAACTGAGGAGAAAAATTGTCTACAAGAACTTTTGGAAATAAATGAATAGAAATTATTGGAGAGTATCAGGGGAAAAAAAGACAGGCGTCTTTATACGCAATAGTGCCATGCCAAACCCCAGAGCAAGTTAAGGTGCTAGAAACAGTATATCATGTTAGCTGTCTCTACTTCATCCTGAATACATACATAATTTCAGGAGCTGCTTGAAGACATTAAAAAACAAACAAACCCCAAAGTACGCTTTACTGGAAGAAGCAGTGCACTACTTTGACCCAGCTCTGCAGCGTGTGTATAAATTGAGCACTTCAGTGGGGCTTTTTGGCACTTTTATCTCAAGCTGATTCAATCAGCTATTAGATAAAAGCACCAAAAAAGCCCCAATCTATATAGACATTGACTGAGCTGGGTCCAACTAATGTCCTGCCTCTTCTGGGCATGTGATGGGTTTGGTGTGGGATTGCGTGGGATTTAAAGTAAAGCATCATTTGGGGTTGTTGTTTTTTTTTAATGTCTGCAAGCATCCAGGGATGCTCTTCTTTCTCACCAAGTTCTGTAGCTCAATCAGTAATACTGCAAAACTGGAGATTATGGCTTTGTCTAGCAGCAGCAGTATTCTCACTAATGAAAGAATAGTGCAAAAGTAAGAAAATATATAAAAGGGCGGTGGCATAGTGTAAGCCCACCCCTGAGACCCAGTGTGGCCTGATTCTCTACTTCAGGGCTTTGCAATTGGTTACATATAAGGGCCCAACATATGGCTGGTAGGCCCCTGTAGCTGCCTCTGCCACTGCTGCAAACTGGGATAGAGCCCAGGAGGGGACTATGCATTATCTGCGCATTGAGGGGCAGGGGGTTGTGCTTTGCCTGTGCAGTCCACGTGGCAGAGGGACTCAAGAGGGGCCATGTGGCTGGGATGGAGGGATTGGAGGGATCCACACACACAATATATGACCCACAGCAGGTGGCCTCCAGTGGCACTGAAATTGGACAACTCTGCTCTTCTATGCTACTCCAGTTTTAAAGAGGTAAGTGGCAGCTTCTCCAAGGAATGAGCTACTGCACAAATTATTGGCAACAAATAAAAATCCAACAAATTTAGCTTATCTTTCTGCTTAGATAAACTATAAATTGAGTCATTCTGGATCATTTTCAGTGATATTATTCACTCAGTAGTGAGTAAGCAGCTCTGGGTGCTCACTTAGTGGGGCACAAAAATGGCACCCATTGCTATTGCCACTTCAGCTGCCACAGCCAGCCCATGCCACGCTGCTGCTCCTCCCACAGCTCATGGTTGTTATACCTCTGACAAATAATCTCCATTATGTATTTGCTACCCAAGTTGCATTTGTTAGTGCTTTGTCAGGTGCATTATGTGAGGTCATTCTTTTCCTCTGAGTGTATGCATATACAAGGACCTCTTCTTGAACTTTAAAATCCACATTTTGCAAACATTTGTACCTGCTAAGTTTGATTGCAACTAATATTCTGAGAAAACAAATACCTGAGTGTGACCATAGCTAAAGACTTTTTTTTTAAAGGATATTTATGGAGCATTTCTTAACATTAGTTTTATAGTTCTAATCACAAGACTATAGGAAACATTCGCAAGAATAAGAGTTGTCTGAATTAACTTCAGGATTTCAGTCTGATGCTTTCTTTCCAAGCTGAATCATTCTGCATTCTCATTATAAATTCCTTTAGTATGGTGCTTTCACCTTTATGAGACCAACCACTGGTTCCTCAAAGTAAATTCACAATTGTTTATGTGATATTCTTAGTGCAAGTGAATGAATAATCTTGTAGTTTCAGTACTCCCAACACAGCAGTAGGATGATTGGCTCTGTGAATTTAGCTGTCTCTTATATACACCAAACTGCAACCACATTTCCCACTAATGAAAACTAAACCAGCAGACAGGTGTCTCACTGTGACACTTAAAGTTTGCTATGACAGGGAGAACTCTTTGTAACAGTTTGTTTACTGTGAGTCTCTCATTAAGTTTCTCAACTGTCTCTCAACCAAAATGTCTAAATAGCATAAACAATTAGTTTGGATGGGAAAACACATGCGCCAATCATGAAGGTCAATCCATCAGTAGGAGAAGTGTCAGAAATAGCATGTGTGTATGTGTGTGTGTGTGTGTGTGTGTGTGTGTGTGTGTGTGTATGAGCAAGAAATTACATGAACTGTAATGACAGAAGCAAACTTTTACCAGGGCAATTCTGATGATAAAGTTAAGATTTGGTAATTAATCCAGGAGAGAGAATACAAAAGGGACATATTATTCAGTTCAGTTAACTGACTGATCAGTCTGGTCCTGCTGGGTTAGTCTGCATTTTTCACTAGTTCTATAATGTTGGACTAAGCATCTGGCTACCGATGTTTGCCATTTGTGCATTTGTTAGGAGTGAAGAGAAGGAAAAAAAAATGTACTATGTTGTTTCAATAAGGCTGATGTTTTTCACTCTAAAAAGAATGGATATCCTAATGCCTACCTTACTAGATGCTTAGGTCATATCGTTTAGACACAGCTCTGTTCACAGAGGACCCATTGTGCTCCTGAGATTATGTACAGTTTTCTGTGACTTTATAAAATAAATAGGTACCCCTTATTTTTTCATTAGGCTTTCCCTGTAATAGGAAAATAAGACTGGAAGATGTTTCCTGGGCCACTGAATCCTGTCCACTTTTACAAAGCTAGCAATCTTGTGAGTCTCTTCTTTGTATTATAGCTTGTGGCTTAAAATGTCTATACATTTTTGTTAGTAAATGACAAGACACTGACTAGGAAATGTATTGTAAGAATGGCAGTTTGAAAGCATTGTGTGTTTTCACACGGGAGACGTGTCAAGGTAGGAGAATGTTTACAGATAAAATGTTAATTCTATTTCTGCTCAGATCAAGTTCTCACGTATGTCTGAGGAATAATTATGCCTCATGAGGGAATATTCTAAGCTCCAGAATGGCTAACCTTTGAGGTTGAGTGCAAAACAGAATATCTCTAAATGATGACAGGGGATTTTAGTCAGAAAAAATGAGGCACCCTCCATGTTTTCTCTACCATAGTAAATGTAATGTCCCAATTCAGATAATGAAAAATCAAAAAAGCTTCACTCTGCTGTATCTGCTATTACATTATAGAGTCAGGGATTATCCACATGATTATTAGAGAACACTCTGAATTTGTTATTTAAAAAGCAAAGCAATGAGCACAAAGCAAACTACAAGCAATAATAAAAAGGGGAAAACAAAGAAGAATACAAAATGGCCCTCAAACATAGGGGATGTATTTTATTATTTGGAAGATAATTTAGTTCTTTTGTATGGATGTTAGAAGGCTTACTTAGCAGACCACAATGGAAATTGGCACATATAGATAGTCTGAAGGACACGTGAATTAACAGAGATAATTTTAGAGCCATTGACTATCCTCTTTGGCTAGGGACAGACATTACAGATAAACCAGTTTATGTGATCAGAAACTGGTTTAAACCTGTAACAGAACAGACCTTCAGTGCACATAAACCAGTCTGAAAATTGCTGAAATCAGTTTGAGATAAACCTGGTTGAATATAGTATCAGACTTAACTGATTTGGGCCAAACTGGTTTATGCAATTTCTGCCCTAGACCCCTTCCTGGCTTAAGTTAAACCAGAGTCCCCCAGCATCCCGACATGCTCTCTGGGCTAGGCCCTGTGCTCCACAGCACGGCTGGCCCCGCCCCTCTGCTCCCTGGGTGGAGCTCTGGCAGAAACTTACAGGCAGAGCAGGGCCTGCTTGGCTTCCCCCTGCCCCATCCCTCCCCACCTCCACTCACCGCTCAAGCAGGGATCTTTTCCTCCTCTCTTCCACAGCATGGACATAGCCAGTATGTGGTATGCTAGCTAATGCTGAGAGGTGTCTGTGTAAGGCAGACAGGACAAAGGCAGACAGAATGGTGTCTGCTTAGGGCTTTTTGGAGCTAATCTACATGTAGCTGGTAATGTCCCTCCAGTCTTTCCACGGAAAAATGTAGTTAAAAAGAGCTTTAACTAATGAGAAAAGCTTTTGTTCTGCTAATGGGCTGACAGATGCTGTGTAACTCCCTGCTGGCTCAGAGGAGCAGCGACAGGGAGGGAACTCCTCCCTAATCAGAGTGTCCTGCCGGAGCCTAGCCACACACCCCCATCCCAGCTCAGCACCATGGAAGGGAAGGGAGGGTTGCTTTAGTGCTCCCTGGCTTCTAACTTGACCCACCACAGGGATGTACCTGCATTTGGGAATGAAAAGGGAATATGTATCCACATCCAAATCAGTTCAAGCTTTGCAGGTTAGACTAACCTGAAAAGATTGAATTAATTCAGGCTCAGGCTTTTTGAATGTCTGTCCCTAGCCTCTGTGAACTTCTGGACGTCAAGTGAGGTCCAGGATGATTAGAAAATGGGAAGTATAATGTCCAT
>NW_017729022.1:42773342-42777837 GCF_001723915.1 Gavialis gangeticus
ACCTGAAAAGATTGAATTAATTCAGGCTCAGGCTTTTTGAATGTCTGTCCCTAGCCTCTGAGAACTTCTGGACGTCAAGTGAGGTCCAGGATGATTAGAAAATGGGAAGTATAATGTCCATATTTAAGAAAGGAAAGAAGGATTCAAAAAGTCTGGATCCAAAGAATAAGGTCAGTTAGTTTGACTTTGTTACCTGGAAAGATCATGAAGCATGTCCTCAAGGTTTATATTTTGAAGCACCTGGAAGGAGAACAGGTGATCAGGAACAGCCAACATGGATTCATCAAGAGCATGTCATGCCTGACTAACTTGATTTCCTTCTATAATAAAATGATAGGAACTGTGAATGTGATATACCTTGACTTCAGCAAGGTTTTACCACAGTCTCTTGCAAAATTCTCAATAACAAGCTAAAGAAATGCAGAACAGATGAAAGTACTGGTAAGGTGGATGCATAACTGGTTGGATCATCATGCTTAATAAATAGTCATCAATGGCACAATGCCTAGTTAGGAGGAAGTATCTAGTGGGGTTGCCCAGGGATCTGTTTTGGGTCATTGAGTAACATCTTCATTAATGATCTGGATGATGGACTTGAGTGGGTGCTTTGCAAATTTGCAGATGACATGAAATTGGGTGGAGTTGCAGACATTCAAGAATATAGGGCTAGCACTATGGTAATCTAGAGAAATGGTCCACAATTAATCAGATGGAATTCAATAAAAACAAATACAAAGAGCATTTGGGGTGGAATAATTGCATGCATAAATATAGACTGGGGAATGGCTAGCTAAGTAACAGTACTAACAAGAAGGGGCTGGAGTTTAGAGTGAGTCATAAGCTGAATATAAATCAACAGTGTGTACTTGTTGCCAGAAAAGCCAACATCAGACTGGGTTGTATTAACAGATATGTCACTTGCAAATTAAGGGAAACAGTTCTTTTGCTCTATTTGGTACTGGTAAGGCATTGGCAAATACTATGTCATCTAATTTTTGGCCCCACACATCAAGGAAGGTGTGGACAGATTGGAAAGCATCCAGCATAAAGCAACAAAAAATAATAAGCTTTGGGAACATGACTCATGAGGAAAAGCTTAAAGAACTAAGGTCATTTTGTATGAAAAAAGAAGACTGAGGGGGATTTTATAGCAGCTATCAGATACCTGAAAGAATTACAAAGAAGACGGGCAGACTTTTCTTTCTTTGTAGGAGAAATGGCCTCAAACCTCACCAGAAGAAATGTAGGATGGAGATTAAATCCTTTCTACTTTTTAGGGTGGTCAAGCATTAAAACAGGCTACCTAGAGAAATTATGAAGTCTCTATCCCTGGGAATGTTCAGGGGCAGGTTAGACAGACACTCAACTAGGATGGTTTAGTTAGGGATGATCCTGCACTGAACAGAGGGCTACACTAGATGACTTCATTAAGTCCCTTCCAGCTGTACTATCCTATAATTCTATGATTTGCTGAAAGGCTGAGTACAGGAATCCTAACTGCTGATGGAAGCCGCATTTTGAACGTGTAAATTGCTATATCATGCTAAGTACACTGAAAAATCAGGTCCTACATGTCTCAAATTGGTGGATACATCTCTCTATACTTCAGTTTACCACCTATAAAACTAGGATATGAGGATTACATAATGTTTTAGAAATAGTCCAATAGTAGCATGGGTAGTTTCACTAAAAATGTCCTGGGGAAATTAATCTGTCTTTAGAATGTGGTCAGGATGATATAAATTAAATGAGATATGGACCACAATTGAAAATAATAAGCATGGCTTAATTAAGGTTGCCAAGGTAACATTAATTCTGTCATTTCCCAACATTTGTGCATTTCACTCTGAAATTATCATTTTCATGGCTGTGTCCATGTGTGTGTAATTTTTTTTATACACACAATTATTTATACATACATACACACTTACCCACAAATAGAGGCAAGTATTTTTGTGGGTGAGATTTTTTTACTGGACCAACTGTGTAGCTGGTAAGGCTGTTCAAAACATCACCATTTCATTTTGACTTCTATTTCGCTGTTTCAAAGGGACGGTGTTTCATTTTGAAGCACTGTTCCATTTCTTTTCATCCAAACTGTTTCATTGTTTTGACACGTTTCAACATTTTGCCAATAGGCTATAATGGGGAATCATGAAAATGTCTATAACTCTGTCATTTCTTGCCTGATTCAGATGAAAATTGCAGGAATGGTAGCCCCTTCTGTGAGTGTGAGGTCTGCCAAGTTTCAAGGATATAGGTGCATGGAGTTCTGGAAAACTGCACCTCAGACTGTTCAAAGCAAAACTTATCATTTACCGGAAGTGGCAGCATGCTGTCATCCCACATGCAGATCTGGGCGCCTGCACCCCCTGGGAGGGCTGTAGGGCTGTACTGGAGTCTTTCAGGGGTTGCAGGCCCCCAGATCTGCATATGGGATGACAGCAGGCTATTGCTGCCAGCTGGGGCCAGCTCCAGCACTGGGTTCTTCCCAGTGCAGCCTATACCTAGTGCCGGGCAGATTCAGGTGCTGCCGCTGGCCCCAGATGGCAGTGGCAGCCTGCTGTCATCCCATGCACAGATCTGGGGGTCCTCTCCTCCCAGGAGGGCTGCAGGGCTGTGCCAGACTCTCTACCTGGGTGGCGCAGGCCCCAGACCTGCATGTGGGATGACAGAAGGCTGCAATGTTGGTTGGGGCCAGTGTCAGCACTGGGTTCTTCCCAGTGCACCCTATGCCGAGTGCTAGGCAGACTCAAGTGCTACCACTGGCCCCAGCCAGAATGACAGCATGATGCCACTGCCATCTGGGGTGAGTGGCAGCACTAGTCTTTCTGGCACTCGGTGCTTGCTGTGCTGAGCACCGGTCTCAGCCAGCAGCAGCAGCCTGCTGTCATCCTGCATGCAGATCTGGGGGCCTGCGCCTCCTGGGAGGAGTCTGGCACAGCCCTGCAGACCTCTGGGGGGGTACGGACCCCTGGATCTGCATTCGGGGTTTCAGCAGGCTGCTGCTGCCAGTTGGGGAACCAGCCCAGAGCCGCCACTATCACCAGCTGACAGCGGCAGCCTGCTAACATCCTGCATCATGCAGGGAAGAGCTGGGGGAAAAATCAGGGAGCTTGGGAAACCAACCAGGAACTGCGGGAATGTTCAGGGACCTGAACATTCCCTCAGCTCCTGCTTGGATTCCCAAGCTCCCAGTTTGATTCCCCAGCCCCCTGTTCAATTCCCCAGCTCTCTGGTCACTTCCCTCAGCTCTTCCCCGGGGTCACAGGCCCCCGGATATGCATGCTGGGTTTCAGCAAGATGCCATTGCAGTTTCAGCAGCAGCCTACTGAAACCCTGTGCACAGATTGGGGGCCTGTGCCTCCTGGGAGGAGCTGGGGAAGTGATCAGAGAACTGGGGAATTGAACCAGGATCTAGATGTCAATATCAGAGCAGTCCTTCTCCCCTCTTCCCCCTCCCTCTCCTTAGCTTCTATTTAGTTGCAAGCCAAGCAACCCCAGCTTTGAAACTCAAAACATTTTGAAACTTTCTAAATGTTTCGAGTGCCCTTGTTTCATTTTGAAGCTGTTTTAAAGCCTTTTGTTTTGCTTCAATTTCACTGTCTCAAGCTCAAAACATTTTGAAACAGATTTGAAATGAAACACCCGGTGCAATTTTGCATAGCCCTAGCAGCTGGGAGTGACATAGACAATCTTCCAGGTACCATTGTACCTTTCTTGAGTTTCTTCCCAAAAAATTGTCTTTGCCTGAAAGCTATACAGCTGGTCCAATAAAAGATATTTCCCACAAAAATCCTTGGCCCTTGCTTTTTTCTGACCATCACAGATACAACACTCTAACACTCATATTGCCCACGCATACATTTGTGTGTGTTATATGTAAGGAGCGAGAACAAGAGACAAGAACACTGTCTCCGTACTGTAGGGTGCCAGTGATTATATATATTTTCTAGTGCTTGGATTGCTTTATATTTTTCTTAACAAATATTTTATGTGGGGACTTACCATCTAATTTCTTTCTGCTGCTTTACTTATAGTATTTATTTCCTAATTAGTTTTTCTTGCCAACACCTTTTTTGCAACTTATGTACTTAAATTGTGTGAGTTAACTGTGTTGGATTAGTAATGGGTAATTTATGAAGAATCTTGGAGTGTAGGAATACTTTGTTTCCAGATTTAAACATAAACAGATTGTTATACATTCTATCATACTATTGCACAGAAGAACACAGAAATAGCAAAAGCAAAATTAATCAAACTATTACAATGAAACAAAATTAATGATCCTGAATTAAACATTTAGAAAGAGTTGGAAAATAATGTTATTGTTTAATTATTTTAAGTTTCATCATTGTATCTGAAAGATACAAAGGACTGTTCTGTAATACACATCATGCATCAAATCTCACTAAGGTTTTATCTAACTGGAAAAATATAACCTGAATGAAAAAAAAGGAAACAACACTTCTGAAAGATGCAAAATGTATACATT
>NW_017729022.1:42777848-42783345 GCF_001723915.1 Gavialis gangeticus
AGGAAACAACACTTCTGAAAGATGCAAAATGTATACATTGAGATATTGAATTCTTAATACATACTACAATTTTTTCCATAACAATTAAAAACTAAAATATTTAACATATTTCTCTGAGTATACTATTAGCTATTTGGTCAGACAGCTTGTAATAGTCTTGAAATGACTATCAAGTTCAGAATTTGAAGCCATAGAGCATTGCATTAGTCATACAGTGATATAATTTTAATTTAAGATAAACTTAACATTTTGAATAATACCTTTTCTTCCCTGTAATATAAATACTGATACTGCATATATATAACTTTGGGCTATCACCTGTGAATTGCAACTGTCTTCCATAGCTGTACAGTCAGGATATACTATCAGAATACCAAGTCCTGCAGATGTGTCCATCTAGAAAACTCGCATTAATCCATCACAGCTACCTTATCATTGCCAATAAGTCTGAAACAACTACTTGCGAACTGTAGCAGTCTATTCATACAATTGCCTTTGGTCTACGCACACATCTTAGCATTGGCCCTTGATATCCTTCTTAGTACATACAAAAGCATAACCAGCAGCTGCACAAGAAATTCATCAAGTTCAATAATGAAAGTGAAAAAAAATTATTGGATACAAGTGTCTGTCATTTCCTGGTCCTAAATGAGAGTGATCAGTCCTAGATCAGTCCTACACTATATGAGCACTAATCATGGTGGGGGGAAAAAAAGGACTGGAGTAGAGGGAAGCATGACCCACTTCATCCCCCACAATCAGAAACCAAGCAAAGCTTTACAGCCTCTAGAGAAGTATGTCCCAACCTTTTCCTCAGCATGACCCCATTTATGACCCAATTTCTCAGCATGGTCCCTCACTCCGAACCCACAGCCCCACACCCTCCCAGGTGCCCCTCACTCCTGATCCATAGCTCTCAGGCAGCACAGCTGGAGTGGAGCCCATGGTGGAGAGGATGAGGGCTGTCTGCTGTGGGCTTGGGGCTCCCCAACCTGCTGCCTTCTCCCAGGGGCCTCTGCAACCTAGTGGATGGGATCTGGTGCAGAAGGTCAAGGAAGGCTCAGTGTCACTGCAGGGAGCCCCATGCCGGCCATACTGTGGCACCCCCTGCAACCTCAAGCAACCCCATCTGCTGAGATGGCGAGTTGGGGTCCCAATGTGGGAACCTCTGCTCTAAAGCACACATCCTCTCTATCAATGCAACTATCTTGTAAAGCTTCTTTTCTCTATTCTAACACTCCACTTAATTAGAAGACAAGAGGTATAAAGTCACAGGTCACTTTACTTGTTTTTACTTCTAGGCTTCCGATCTCATGTGAAGAATAGGGATCTGCTGAGTAGCACAATACTGTGGGAGGTGAAGAAGAGATACTAGTCTGGCAAGCATACCTCACATTTGAAAAATAAAACTGTGCTTCAAAACATGTAAGGCTGTTAAAGAAACCCAAATCATAAAAAAAAATAAATCCTTTCTTGACTTGAAAATATATGTCCATTTTAATCGGAACTGACACATTATTTTTTTATATCATTCCTGATGGAGATCACAAAAAGACTTTGGTTAAGCTGAAGATGCTGTACTGATGAGACAATCCTATAGTTAGAGATACATTTAATTCCCCAAGCTTTCATCATTAATATTTTATGGCCCTCACTGATCTGCCCAGTCTTGAAGAAAATTTTATCTTTCATTTAAGCAAGCAGGGCAAAGTAATAGATTTTATCCCTATGAAGAATGAGGTAAAATGCAAAGTACAAAAAAGATATCATACAGCAAAGTACTCAGTTTCCTCTATGTTATTTGACACAAAGACCTTTGAAAGTTGTGCTTATCTAAACAGCAAAGAACCCATTAGCATACAAAAGTACAGCTTAAATTGTATTAAAATGAAAAACACAGTGATTACAATTTATTATGTGTTTTTTTAATCTCTATATAAACACTGCATACCTCAGTGTCCTTCAGTAAAGTCCATTCTTTATGCTCTAGATTATGGCAGGAAATAACTATTATTTCAAGTTCAACTTATCAACAACACACTTGAATTACCTGCTTTTTTGGATGTCTACAGAATATCAGATATCCAATTATCTTCAGTATAGAAAAAGATAATAATTGTTTTCTTATTTTTGCTGATTGATTTCAGTAATGTACTAGGAAAGATTTACTTGGGCAAAGGTTTTTTTTCAGATATTGTACAAGATAAGTAATTTAAAATATAGCACTTGTGATTCATGGAAATGTAGAACAGAAGTTAGCTACTGCTGTGTTTTACTATACCTATATTTGCTGTGTTGATGTATACTGGAAATAACATGTTATTGCCTGTGGCAAGGAGGATACAATGCAATTCTAAAGAAAAAATACCGGCACATCAGCTACAAATTCATTAACAAAAGAAGTCATACAAAGCTGACCACAAGTTTCCCCTCAATCTTAGTTAAGTGGCATCAGAGACTGAGAAGCCCTCTGAATTTCCAACATCATCCTGGTTTTCCTTCTTACTTAAAGGTATACCAGAACCTCAGTATTTCTACTAAAATGACCTCTGTTCTTGAGTGACTAAACAAGCATGTCCAGGAATACTTTCTTACTCTTTGGCTAACCAAGGAACTTGAACCTTTTCTTTGCAAAGATTATCTACCATACACAATTTGTGTTTTTCATCCCCTTCAAGAGAAAATGCAGTTTGTTTGATCTATGAGGAAATGATGCAGGAGACCTCCAACTGGTTTGTCATACACAGCACCACATCTCCCAAATGGGAAAGTCTGCTGGTATCATAAGACACTAGTGTTTTGTGTTCTTCATTGCCTCTTGAGGAAATATCAAACTCTCAGCAAGACATTGGCTCCGAATGAAATTTTCAAGCTCGTCTAAGGGGCTTGTATGTTCAAATACTAAATTTCCAGGTGACCTTGAAAATCTGAACCCTAAGGCTGTACATAATAAGGGCTTACGAGGTTTTTCGTTGTGATCTTTCTTTCTCAACACCTTTGATGGATAGTGCAATTACAGATAACACAACATAAAACAACTGTATCAGGGCCTGATACTGAATGGATTCCCCAGCTGACAACAGTGTAGTTCACTGCAAGTATACGAAAAGCAAAGGCATAATGCCAGCAACAGCACATTGTCAAGAACAATATTTTATTGTGATCCATTTGGTTTCATTCTGGGATCCCCTTTGGAGGATACAATACAAAGACAATCTGCCAGAACCAGCTGCCCTGCAGTATGCAGAGACTTGTACGGAGCCTTACTATTACAATGCTGCCATGGAAAAACACTTCCAGAAATATTCAAATGGATACACCAAAGATAGCCCCTAACAGTAACTGATGAACATTAAGATCCAATAGGGCTCTTCCATGTTTGTAGTAAAGAAGAGGAAACTTCTACCAAAACAGTTAATGAAAGCATCATCCTACCTATGGCCACTGGCAATGCATCAGTTCCATGAGCTACAATATCAACCAGCCCTGACATGGAATAGAAGAGACACATGGTGACATGTTGCCAGTTCATCAAGTGATCCCGGTGGTTTTCTTTATAATTATACAACTTCACATGAAGTCCATCAGGAACAAACTGCTCAGCAATCATACCAAGAATTCTTTTCCTGGGAAAATCCCTGAACCAAGACATTTCCTTTCATGAGAATGGGCCTGTTTCAGGGATGTGTACATTTTGCTGCACCAATATGCCCTGGAAAAAATCTACAAAATTCCTATAATTGAAAAGGTTATAATTTCAGAAAACAGACTAAGAAATGCTGTGGTAGTTAGAAAGTATGAATGGTTTAAGCTAGGGGTTGGCACACATTTAAAAATGTCAGGCTGAAATAATGCAGCTTAGTCCAAGATGGGATCATGCTTCTGACCCGGCTGCTACCACTTATGCTTCTTGTTGCTGTCACTGCACGAATCCCCCCGACAACTGAATTGCCACACAGCTCCCCTACTGCTGAATCACTATTGATATGAGTATGAATAAAATCCAGGCTTATTGCTTTGGAGTTTATTGCTCCTGTGCACACCATTTGAATGTATGCCCAGGAGCAATACATTCTGAGTTTATTCATGTGCAGCACGTTGAGCCAGGTCAGAGCATCCCTGGCTGGCAAGGACCCAGGGGCAGGTTAGCCTGCCAGTCCAGGGCTGCTCCTCCTGGCTCAGTGTGCTTTGAGGGGGCTGGCTGGGGCATGAGGGTGCTTCATCATGGGGCTAGCCAGCAAGCAGCTGGGTCAGTGTCTACACTTGTGTGTTACTGTAGATAAGGCCTTGTATTTATGAGTACTATCCTGCTGCGGAGTAAATTAGTTTACTGTGGCCTAATAGTGGTGCATGTATAGACGTGCAATGTATACTGTTCAGCTAATTAGTCGAATGCACAGTAACCATCTCATGTAGACATGCCTACTAAGAGTCTGTGATAGACTGCAGACCAATGTACAACCCAAAGTAGACAAAGTTCTGTGAAAAAAGGTGTTTTTTATTATTATATTAAAGGAACAAACTTGACTAACACAGCTATCTACCTCTCTCTTGAGTTAAAAGAAATGACTTATAACAGAACATGAATGTCAATATAGGATGATATGGGTGCTTAAATAAGTAACTTAACTTATACTGATATTGTTGGAAAATGGCATGGTATAGTCAAAAACAGTATTTTCACATAGCAGAAGGGATAAACGCTGAGTATATAACCTGTATGTGAGCTAAGAATGTAACTTGTATGTGACATAAGAAAGCAAGGGCCTGCAACAGAATTAAACTGCTTGAGTAAGCACTTTGTAACCAGCACCACATATTGATAAAAATGACAAAATTTGGGGAAAAAACCCAGAAGCACCATAAAAACAACAGATAACCAATGGATAAACAGCCTGAGAGGGGCAAAGAGCTGACATGCGATTGGTAAGGGAACCAAGCGGGAGGAGCAGTGCATGAAAGAGCAAGCAAAAATGAGAATTATGGACCTTTGCTCCATCTGCCAAAGATACCTGAAGACCCCAGAGACTCCTGAACACCTGGCCAGCTGCAGGGGACATTCGGTCCTTGGGCCTAGGTGAGACTTATGCATAGATTTCTGTTTCTTGACTTATAAAAATTGTCTGTAGTTTCTTTGTCTTAAGCTTAAATTGTAACTTGCTGTACTCATTAAACACTATATTTAGAGAATAGACTCTTCTTATCCAAGTCATTTTCATGACTTCTGTGCCACCACCTAGACGTAGGCAACAATGGGCGCATTCACACAAGTTACTAACTGGACAGTAGCTTCATAACATTGTGCAGTAATGTGTCACAGCATAGGCAGTGCTAATACGCTACTACGTAGTGTTATCAGATTACTGTGAAGTAGAGTCACTAAAAAGGCATTTGCCAGTGCTACTGCACATTAATTCTGGTTACTGAACATTTATTTAGTACTTGATTATACAGGTACTAAATTAAATGTGCAGTAACCACTGAGCATTAATGAATG
>NW_017729022.1:42783356-42785266 GCF_001723915.1 Gavialis gangeticus
AAATTAAATGTGCAGTAACCACTGAGCATTAATGAATGTATAGATGTGGCCATTATTAGTTTCCAGTATAGACATGTCCTCAGTCTAGAAAGTCGAGTAGTAGCAGTAACAAGTGAACCAGACCCTTCCTACTAATTAATGTTACCTGGTGAATACAAAATTGTTGCAGATATGCAGGTTGCTTTGTGACAGCAAAAAACAAAGAAAGGTGTCATTTAATGTTTAGGAGAAAATGAAGGCTCAGTTGACTTAGACAGAAAATCCCATAAAGAACAAAGAAAGGGGCTAAACTGTAAAATTCTTTTGTTATTGTGGACATAAAGTATGGTCACTATCATATTTGCCTAGACCCGGGGACCTCAATGTAGCTATAAAAAGAGAACATTTAAATTATAGAAAATGATAATAAAAGGAGAGCATCTAAAACTGCCAGCGAGAGAGAAAAAATATCACAGCATAATTTGAAAATGAAAAACTCTTCACTGAATTAGATGCATCCTCAGGTTTTTGGCAACAGAAGTGAAGAGAAACACGCTCAAAGCTATGCACTTTGGGGAGGTAAGGAGTCTTGCAATGACATCTAGGAATAGCCTCAGCAGATTGTCACAAGGCTATACATGTGATATATGAGACTACTGATTTCTTGACTAGAAGTCTTAAGCTTCAGTCACAACAGAATAATTAAAATAAAAAGTACAGGATTAAAGGCTTCACAATGCATACTGCACTTCTTGTACAATGTGACAGTAAGTCTGGCCCACTGTAACAGTAACAATTCTGCTTCCAACTACTTTCAACCAAGCCCTGAACAAATGCCCAGGAAACAAGGTGAGATTTCATTTAGGCTCTGCAGTGAATGATTAGTGATCCAAAATGTGATCTTAAAGGTAAAGGAGCTTAGAGATTCTTGGAGGATGTAAAGGCAATTGTGGAAAGGGAAATGGGAGCCAAGAAGCCTAAAAGAAGAATTTGTTGTCAGCTTCCAAAGAGAATGAATTTCCTGAAATTATTCAGACCTTTAAGAACAGGTGTTTATGTTAGAGGCAATAAAAGGTTGAGAGAGGGCCACAGATGGTATAACTGTCATAACTCCATTACAAGGGACAGAGCTGTAATTATTTACTCCAGCTAAGGATCTGTTCTTGAGTTCAAGTTATTTTTCACTAATAAGTCTTCTTATCTCCTACAGCTGTTAACATTAGAAAATATAAAAATATAAAATCATGACCAATGTTTTCTCATTTTCTAGTATTATGACATTAAAAGCAATTACTGATTATCTTTTGATGCATTCGGCCTATTGTAGAAGAGCAACTCTTAAGCCAGGTGCGTTTTGTTTACACAAGCAAGGGCTTAATAGATCTTGATGTGTAATAAAATAAATACATTTCTCATTTTGCATGTACACTCTCTGGGAAATCAGAATCTTTTTTTAGCTAATACTCTGTTGTCAAATCTCTGCAAAATGAAACTCTGGATCTCACAACTACATGGCAAATTTACTGTGTCTGGCAGTAAGCATTTTCAAAATACTGTGATCATTTATATGCTGCTCACCTATAAATGGTATAAACCTTGTATGGTTTATACATTTCTTTTTATTAAAAGAAAGTTTTAACACATTTTCTCTTGTGTGTTTTTATAAAATGTTATTGATAGTAGCAGCAAACCAAAGGTTTTATTGTTTCTCTCTTATTCTAGGAGATTTGCCCTCAGGAACCACCATGGGACGGGTTTGTCCCCTATATAATATGCTGCAAATCTATGCCACAATTCTATGAAACCTAGGATAGTGTCTTCCAGATGAAATATGTTTTCCTTGTCCACATCGTATCATAATATCATAGTGCTTAAGGTTGAAAGGGACCTAAACAGATCAGCAGGTCTGACCCCCTGTCCCAGGCACAAAT
>NW_017729022.1:42790266-42802503 GCF_001723915.1 Gavialis gangeticus
GCCCTCAGGAACCACCATGGGACGGGTTTGTCCCCTATATAATATGCTGCAAATCTATGCCACAATTCTATGAAACCTAGGATAGTGTCTTCCAGATGAAATATGTTTTCCTTGTCCACATCGTATCATAATATCATAGTGCTTAAGGTTGAAAGGGACCTAAACAGATCAGCAGGTCTGACCCCCTGTCCCAGGCACAAATGGGTGCTGGGGTCATATCACCCCAGCCAAATATCTGTCCAGCTTCCTTTTGAAAACTTTGGCTTTTACTTCTGTTTTTTTTAATCACAGAAAATCAGAGCTCTCCCTGCCCCCCCTGCTCACCAGGATGTGGGTTGAGCAGCAGCTGTCCTCACAGCTGCTTTGTGGTGCTGAGCAGCACTGATATGCTGGTGCCCTGCCCTTGTCTTTGCCCCTCACTCCTGACCCACAGCCCCTGCCTGGCCCCCACTCATTCCCTCCTGACAGTAACAACTCCCTCCCTGCACCAAGTCACAGGTCCCTCCACTGCTTTGTGGCTCTGAGCAGTGCCAGCCCTTGATGTTCTGCTCCCTGAATCTGTGCCCAGGCCCCAGCAATCCCCATGCCCTTCCTGGAAAGCCCTCAAGTGGGGCTCAGGGACTGGGCTAGGCAAACCCCTTCCCTTCCAGTCTAGCCTTCCCCCTGCACTGGTTGCTCTGGGGGAGCAGGGGGGCTCCAAGCCCAGCTCTGGCAGTTGCTCCTACCCAGAGCACTCTCTGGCCCCCTCCCACATCCCTTTCTCTCTCAGACACACCCCTGATGCCACCCCGGCCCATCACATACACTCATAGACCCTGTTGCCACCTCAATCCCCTTACACCCATCACCCACCCCAGCTGTTACCTCCACCCCTCCCCTCCAACCCCAAGTTGTTCCTGGGACCATAAGTCTCCCAGGCTGGGGCTGCTTGTCCCACAACTAGTGTGGGTGTGGGGCAGGGCCGTAGTGTGGCAGCTGCCTGTGTGGCTGCATCTCCCACCAGAAGGTCCTGTCCCATCTGGCAGCTGGACACACAGGGTGTGATATTTGTGGTGGGGGGGAGGATATGGGGTTTTTGGTGGATTGGAAGGGATGTGGGGGTGGGCTTTGTGGGGGGGTGTGGGTCAGTATGGGATGGCTGTGTGGGTGAGTGTGGGGTTTGTGGAGGGAATGTGGGTGTGTGTGGATGCATGAGTGGGTGGGGTTTGTGGGGGCTGTATGGAGGCTGTGTGGGGGATTTGGAGTTTGTGGTGGGTGTGGGTGGGTGCATGGAATTTGTGGGGTGGGAGGAGTGTATGCGGGCTTGTGAGAGGGTGCACCCCCCCCAATGGTGCACAGTCTGCGCCACCAGCAGCAACATGCGGCAGCGGGTCCTCTAGTTCTCATGGCCCACTGCAGGCAGAGCCCCCTGGTGGCACACAGAGCTGCCCGAGTCCTGGGGGCTACATGTGGTGCATGGTGCTGGTCCAGCCAGCTGGCCTGTACCTTTGGGCAGAACTGGACCACCTCCTGCCTCCATGTAGGGCTCCTGGCACTTCAGTGGGAACCTGCACATGAAGGCATGAAGCGCACTTTGTCTGATGGCATGTGGACCACGGGACTCACATGTCATTGGGCCAGGTGGTCTCTGTGCCTCCATGTGCAGGCTTCTACAGGAGTGCTAGGACCTCCATGTGGAGGCAGGAGCCAGCCTGGTGTTGTCCAAAGGTGCATGCCAATTTGCTGGGCTGGATCTGTGAACCACACGTAACACCCAGGATTTAGATGGAGGACCTCTGCCTGCAGTGGGCCATGAGCACTCCAAGGGCCTGCTGCTGGCTGCTGCTGCTGGTGGTTGGGTCTGTATGCCATAGGGAGCCAGCAGGGCAGAAGGGCCCCAGCCCCCCATACAGTCCCCCTCCCCCTGCAGTCCCGATACCCACCCATATTCCATTGGGCTGGGTGGGCTCCATGGCTGTACCCGAAGTACAGTTTCCTCCCCATCTCCAAGTAGCTCTTGCAGGCTGGAACTCTGCCAGCCTGAAGAGTGCTGTTTGCAATTGGGGAAACCTGCTGTTTCCCCTTTAAAAGGGAAAAAATCACATTTTCCCATGGAAATAGAAAACTCATACCCTGGCTTACCAAGATTGTCCATGGTCCCTGCTGCAGCCTCCAGTTCCTCCTAACTGCTGCTGGCCTGGAGCTGAGACCTGGGTGTCTCCGCCTCCAGGATATGAGCACAGGTGGCCCCCATGCATGGCTGCAAGGCAGTCTGCCTGGTTCTGCTGCTGTGCATGGGCCCAGAGCAGACCCTGGGTGCCAGACAGACTCTGGAGGAACCCAAGACACAGCTTGAATCCCAGCCAACTCCAGAGTCACTGCTGCCAGCCATGCCCCACTTTTATTTTGTCCAGTAAGATGAGGCAGCCTGCTGGAGCAGCAGGGGCATGCAGTAGGCATAGAGAGCCTCTGGCCAGGATCCAACCTCCAGTTACTTCTGGGCATGCTCCATGCCACTTTTTTCTGGTGTGTTTTCTTTTGATACTAGGATTACACGCAGTATCAAACTTTAGAGTCCACACTGCAAATATGCTGCATGGGGAAATTCTTTTTGTTTACGGGGTGCCTTCTGTTGGGTCTCAAACTGTTTTAAGATGCCACAACAGACATGTGCAAGCTCATGTGGGCGAGGCCTGAGTGCTTATATTAGAATAGTATGAGCTCAGGTTTTCCACTGCTTACTTAAAATGATGCTCAAGGCTGGCTACTGCAGTGAGTTCTCACAGCAGTAATGATGTCTTCTATTCTACAATATGCATTTTAAATTTTATAGGCACAATTGGGTGATTTAAAGTGCTAATTTTAACCTGAACTCTAATTTACCTGGCCTTCAAAGCCACTTTCAAACTGACCCATAATATTATTTTAACTACATTCTTGTCTGCAAATAAAAGGATGCTAACTACTGCAGGAATTTCTGCGACTAAATTCACATTTTACAATTAGAATTTAATGAGACAATAAAAGATAAACTTGGACTTTTTAATGGTGTTAATTGTATTTTCCATTTTTAGTCAAAGATCATTTTCTACTTTTAAGAACCATCTGCAATACTTCTTTTGCTGGTTTCTTGTAATTAACATATATCATCAGCATTGTAAAGTTTGAGGGCTCTGCTCTCTGTTTTTATACTCCAGAAGGGCAGCATTTTTTCTGAATGGCCAGTGCCTGCCAAAAGCCATTGATTTTTTTTAACTATCTTCACTATTCACTTAGAAAAGATTGTTTATAATAATTGTGGATGTGTACTGTATTTAAAGAGTAGGCAGAAGGCAAGAAGAGATGTTTGACACCTTGGGGACTTATTCAGAAGCATATATTTCTGTAGGTGACAGCCTATTTCATCAGATGATATTCTGCTATGAAAACATATGCCCCTCTAAACTGGTTGATCTCTAAAGTGCCATCCTACCCTGCCTTCCACCTGATTTCAAATTAACACAACTATTTTTAACCCTTTGGTCAAACCATTCATGTTACACATTCTGTAACAGAAATAATAAAAAGTTTAAAACTTTACTACGTTGTCCTGTTCATTTGACTAGGATTCTATTTTTAGAATAACATGTATCTGACTTTGTTCTCTTTATATTGATGCAAATAAGCATTAACTGTATTGAAGGTAATAAGTTACTTTGTTTTCATCACGGCTAAGTGAATGGAGCAGACAAAAACTGCCCCCCAATACATTGAACTGAATAAACTAAACAAAAGTTAGATATCTTCAAAACACTCAGAAGGAAGGGAAAAACTTGGGGGAGGGGAAGAAAGGGTGACTGGGGCAACTGTCTTGAGCATCACCTTGGGGCAGGAAGGCTGGAAAAAACTACTTCTTTTGGCAGCTGCACAGGTTAGTCAGGCAGGATCGGCCTTGCACAAACCCATGCTGGTTACCCCTCAACATCACGTCCCCTGCAGGGCTCTCACAAATGTGGCCCTTGATAATTTTTTCATAGACCTTCCCCAGGATAGAAGTGAGGCTGACTGGCCTGTAGTTGCCAGGCTCTTCCTTCCTCCCCTTCTTGAAAATAGGGACCACATTGGCCCTTTTCCAGTCCTCAGGGACTTGGCTCGAGCACCAGGAGTCCTCGAACAGCCATGCCAATGGCTCCGTAATGACACCAGCCAATTCCCTCAGCACCCGCAGATGAAGGTCACCGGGCCTGCTGACTTGGACACATCTAAGCCCTCCATGTAGTCCTTAACTAGGTCTGAACTAACAGTCGGGGGACTCGCATCCTTCCCGGGCCTCTCTACGCTATCACCCAAGAGCACTCCATTGTCAGCAGACAGGAACACGGAGGCAAAGAACTTGTTGAAGAGTTCTGCCTTCTCTCATGTGCCTGTCACCAACTGCCCTGCCCTGCCTCATAGGGGTCCAATGTTACCCCGAGACTTCTTCTTGCTACCTGTATACTTGAAAAAGGACTTTTCATTATCCTTAATCCCAGAAGCTAATCTAAGCTCCAGTGCTGCTTTAGCCTTCCTCACCAAATCCCTACAAGCTCGGGTCAGGGAGGTGGACTCCTCCTTTGTCCCTGCCCCCTGCTTCCACCGCCAGTATGCTTTTTTCTTTGCCTTCAGGCCAGCCTGGATATCTGCGCTCAGCCATGAAGGTTTTTTGGACCCTTTTCCCACCTTTCTGTGTAGGGGAATTGCATCCTGCTGCGCCCCAAGGATGGGAGAGAAACTCCAGTGAATTATACAGAGAACTTTAGTGCTATATACCTATCTACCAAAGTGACTTGCATCATCACAGGCTGTACTGGAAAAAGGTCAATACTAGTCAAAAACCAGTGAAAATTTTCCCAGCAAAACATTTTTGGCATGCCCTCCTGAAACTTCTAATGTGTTCCACAATTTTGAAAGATATCATTTTGTTTGAAAACTGCCTTTAATATTAGCAAAAGCCCAGCATCAAATTTCACAGGCAAAAATGTGACAAAAACATAGAAACAAAATATCTTATTTGTATTCAGTGAGAACTGGTTAAATTAGCACAAAATTATACAGCATTTATGGAAATTAATGCATATTTAATGGACTAATGTAAAGACCTATCTTTAAGTAAAATTTGGCAAAACGTTCCAAATGCCCATTTGCACATTAATGGAAAGGTGAAGAAACCAAAACAACATAAATATTGTTAGTATTGTTAATTTTGTTGCTACCGTGAAATAAGTCAGAAAATACCAAGTGGAAGATGTCACAGAAGTAGTGATATGAGCAAAATAAGCAGTTTTATACTGATCCAAAGTTTAGAAGAAAAAATAAAGCAAGCCACAAAAATCTTTTATCATCAAACTAATTTAAAGAGGTATTTTACGTTTTCAGTCTTTTTCTTAAGGAAATGCCCTGCATCAGATATTGGATAATTGATATTTACACCTATAGAGTGCCAATTAGTGATGTCTCTGAATAATAGCATAAGTAATAATTTTATATTTTATTTATTCATTCGATATTTAGTTAATACACTCAGTCAATTAACTTCTCTAGAATACGCGGAAAATCTATTTGATACTCAGGCCGTTCTCTAATATTTTAAAATGGAAAATAGTGATAAAAAGGTAGATGAAAAATTGTTTCTTTTCTATACAGCCGATGGTCATGCCGTTTGCATATGACACATGATCCTTAATACTTTAAGGCTTCTATAAATATTCAGGGAGCCTGCTCCGACGTGCCGTAATGCCCGACTAATCAAGTCTGCCAGAGCGTGGAAATGAATGCGCTCCATCAGCTTCCAGCATCACACGTATCAATGTCCTCACCTTGACAAATGGTGGTGGGGTGCTTTAAACTGAAGCTTGTTCATTGAGTTTTAGTTCAAAGTGCCCTGGCGGCATTTTTCAGCATGGGGATGCCAATGCACGTGATGCTTTGGACAGTTTTAATTAGCACAGTGGTTGGAGCTAATATATAGAAATGCCCTTAGTGATCTGGCAATTACTTATGCCAAGGTTATCAAACTTGTTTGGCCCCAGTAGGATTGGTCTACAGGTTGGTAAATGGCACAGGGCCATCCTCATGGGCCAGATCAAGCTCACAGACCATCCACCCCAAGTTGAATCCAGCACATGTGACACCTGCTCTGGCCAGTCCTTAGTCTCCTGGGCACTTGGCTGCTTCTTCAGAAAGAAGCTTCTTCACGTGGTGCTGGTGGGGCTCCAGCACAATGGCTCTTGCCCTGGTTCTTGGCTGTCACTGCAGTAAGGTACCCTTTCACAGCCAGAGTCATGCCAAAAATCTATGGGCCAGATGACCCAGGTTTGTGAGCCAGATTTGGGCTGCGAGATATATGTTTGACACCCTGACTCATGGCAATCAGAATGGCTACAGTTGTAGAAGTTGCTATAGCATCAGAGTATTTTATTATGAAAAAATATGATACAGACTCTGTAAATGTTAATAGTCTTTTGCCATGAAGTTATTCATCATACATGGACCTTTTTGCTAAGCTATCACATGAGAATGTCACAGTTGACTCTGGAGATTGTTTATCTTTGCAATATAGATACATTTTATTTTTCCTCACTTTCTAGGCTAGTGGTTCTCAAACTTTTCAGACTCAAGGCACCCCTCAATAAACCTCCATAATTTTTATGCATTGAGAGGCACCCCATTTCAAAAACTCACTTACTTATTACAGTGCTTACCTCTTACAGAGGGACTCTGCAGTGGGGGCAGAGGAATGGCCGGGCAGGTTCTAAGCCTGAGCCTGCACTTATCTGCTTATCTACTCACAGTTCACAGACTTTTCAAAGGGTGCCCTGGGTGCACTGGCACACTGGTTGAGAATCATTCTTTTAGGTCATCATTAAATACTGCCCTTACAATATTTATATTTAAGTGACAACTTCTGAGACCTCTTTCCTCCTATTTTGTTATGGGCTGATTTTGTTTGGTAATTAGTAATGTTTATTTGTAAGTAAAATATTATCTAAATCAGATATTTGCCAACAAACCTTAGTTAAAATAATAAATATTAAGAAAAATATTAGAGGTGCACTGATACATCAGTCCAATATTGGATTGGCACTGATATAAAGTCAATTAACTGTATCAGAAATTGGTCTGATGTGGTCAATAATTTGGCCAAAAAATGGCCCATGCATGCATCCAGCTGCAGCATAGCATGTAGGCCGTGAGGAGCACAGCCCAGCAGCTTGGAGAGCTGCATCCAGCTGGTAAGTCTGTTGTAATGGAAGGGGAGGGGAGAGAGAAGGGGCATAGGGGGCAGATCAAGGCATCTGTGGTGAGGGAAGGAGTAGGGCTGGGGCTGGGGCAGGCACTGCTCAGCCAGAGATGGACAGGCATGAGACAGAGCCACGACTTGTATGGGGAGGTGCATGGGGGTGGCTACTGTCTCTGTGCATACCCTGGAAGAGCATGGGGGTGTATGCCCTCTGGATCTGTGGAGGGTGGGGTGGGCTACAGCTGGGGCTGTGCTGGGCTCTTCCTGGTGGGGGATGGGCAAACAGCGGCACTGGGAGTGGGGATGGAGGGGCTACAGTAAATGTTGTGGTGGTTGCAGGCCCCCCATGTAGCCTCCCTCCCAGCACCACCACTGCACACCCTGCGTGCAGCCCAGCCCCCACTGAAAAGAGCTCAGTGCAGCTCCAGCCCCAGCCTGCAGCAGTCTGCCCCACCCTGCACAGATCCAGGAGGCACACCCCTCCCCATGTCCTCCCAGGATGTGCTCAGTGATGGCAGTCCCCCTCCCTTTGACTCCCAGATGAGCCACTTGCGGCTCTGTCCCACCCCGACCAGACTGCACTTTCCTCAGCTTCAAGCCCCACTCCCTCCCTCACTGCTCTTCAAGCTGCTGGGCTGGCATCAGAAATTGGATCATTATAGGTCAATAAGCCTCCTTAAAAATTGGCTATCGGTATCAGCCCCAGAAATCTCTGTCAGTGCACCCCTAGTAAATATATTTCCAATTTCCCTGTGTAACTTTTACTTTGCCCCTTGGGTACATGCATTAGAATATAATTGGAGACAGTAATCTCATTTAATCTGATCCCATACCTTTTCACACACAACTGCTACATCCCCATGAATGGGAATGTGCAGTTTGCAGCACCTTAAAACTTTTTGAGGCACCACAAAATGCACACAGTGCTTGTGATTCCATTCATTGTGTTGCATATTTACAGTGCAGTGATAAAATTAAACACCAGGAAATCCTAGTATCTAAAAAATGCGCCAGAAAAAGAGTGGGGTGGTGCATGTGGCTGCAGCATGCACCACCAGAAGCAGAGCTTGGCTGGCTAGTGTCATGTTCTGGCTGCCGGCCATGCTCCACATGCCTGGATCACCCTGCTGCAGCTGTGGGAGGCCCCCAGGACCCCAGGTAAGGCTGCTGGGGCCAGCCCAGGTGCTGGCTCCAGTCTTCTCTACCCCACCTAGGGCAATTTGCTCTACACCATAGTGCACATGCAGGGGCATGCCCAGGGACAACTAGCAACAGCACAAATGTGTGCTGTTGCTAGTTGTCCCCAGGAAAATGCATGTTCCCATGTGTGGTGGCGTGCTCAATTAGTCCAAATTCACAGCAAAAATCTCACTGAAATCAACAAATCTAATGCATAAGGACTTTTCATATTAGGAGAAGTAGGTTGAATCTGGCTCATATAAATAATCAAATTCATTTAGTAGATCACTTCGAACTTCATATGCAAATTGTTTATAACTACCTAACCAGGGAGCTAAAGCATGCTTAACTTTGGGGGAACAAACAGAATTATTTCTTTATTAAAAAAAAATCACAAGGTAAAACATTTTTGACAGCAGCTGAAATTACAGAATCTATATTTAACCAAATGAAAATTGCTTCTATTTGTTAATATTTTTATTTTAAGTGAACAGTACCTGACAGTACATGTTCTTTTTATATAAGCAGTAAGAAAAAAACTGTCAGATATTCATAAGGCAAATATAAGTTAAACTGCTGTGGGGGAAAAAAATTCTCAGTTGTCCCCTTTCCTTAAACAGTTCAATTGTTAGTCAAAAATTTGAATGAGGTTGATGCTTACATTATGGTTCATAGATAGTCACACATTTTAATATAGGTAAATGCAGCTCAAATCTAGGACAGAATATACATCACACTTGCAAGATGAGAGAGAGTATCCTGGAATTCAATGACACTAAAAAGGTCTTTGGCATCTGGTAGATAACCAGGTGATCATGAGCTTCTATAGTGATGCAGTGATAAGAGTGAACACAATCCTTGTGTGCAAAGAGGGTGGTTTTATCTTCTGTTTTATCTACTTATACTAGTGTAATGCAGGGTCCAGTTCTATTGTCCTTTACTTCAAAAAAGGATGTTGAAAACTGAAAAGACTACAAAACAACTACAAGACTGATTTGAGGTTTAGAAAACATACCTTGTGATGCAAAATTTATGCTTGATTTATGTAATTGATCCCAGAGATAGTTAAGACATGAGTAAATCACAGTTTACAAGCATTTGAAAGGGGAAGAGTGTCATCATGATAAGGCCTTGTTACATGGTAAGTTTAGGTGGCTCCTGGAGATCTCTAAAGGTATTAATATGCAGCCAGTCCAGTTAAGTGGCTTAAAGAATTTTTATTTATCTTAAAGTTATGCTAGTCCAGGGCAGGATTATTTCTAATCTGCCTAATTTTGTTCCTGTTCCATTACCATGTAGGCACCTCCGGCAGCTATTCCATCCAAGCTGAAGTTCTCCAGAGCCCCAGAAATAAGTGAGCCCTCCTGACTCAGGGCAAGTGGAGATGCCTGGGTACAGTGGGGCTGGGCACAGCACCTTGCCTCAACACCCACGGGCATCAGGCAGAGGCATTTCCAGAGTGCCCGGGTGGCCACGGAGCCTCCCGCCCCTGCTCAGACAGGTTTTGCTGCTGCAAGCAGTGGCACAACAGGCAAAATCCAGACAAAATAGAGATCAAGCCCCTCAGAGCTCAGGCAGTGCCTGGCTGGCTGGGAGTGAGCTGCCAAGCAGCCAGGCACCGCCTGAGTTCTGAGGGACTCGATCCTTTTTTTTTTCCCCTCTGGAGTTTGCCCCCCGACACTAGGCAGTGAGAGGATCCTGCTCCATCCTTCCCCACACAGTACAAGGAGCTGGGGATACTCTGCGCAGCCACATCATAGCCCTAGCGTGCTGGGAAGCAGCAAACTAGGGACATTCTCCCTCCACCCCCTGCTGGCCACTGTACGTGGCTGGGCAGAGTGTCCCCATCCCTCTGCACATGTGGAGATGAATTCCCCTCTCTCCTCCTAAATTTGCTGCTCTCTGGGAGACCTGAGCTGTGCTCCAGCTGGGCAGGGTATCCCTGGATCCATGCATGAGCGGAGAAGATATCACGCCCCACCTCCATGATTACTGCAGCCCTGGAGTTACTTGCTCTACCCAGCAGGAGCAATGAGCTAGTCTTTTTCCACACAAGTGCAGGGGGCCACAAATACCCTGCCTAGCCACAGCGCAGCCCTGGTCTGTCAGGAAGCAGAAAACACAAGGGAAATTCTCCTCCCATCTCCATTTGATGCTGCGCAGAAGACCTGGGCTGCCTATAGTCAGGCAGGGTGTCCCTGGCTCCCTGTACCTGTGTGAGGAAGGACCAGAACATGGCTCCTGCCAGGGAGATTGGCTTCAGCAAGCATGGCTGGGGGCAGCGAAGAAAATACATAGAGCCAAGGACACCCTGCCTGGCCTACGTCTCCGGAAGAGCAGCAAGCCTTGTGGAGGTAGAACCGACCCTCCCACCCCCTGAAAACACACATGTGCAAGGAGCCTCTCTGGCAGCCACTGTGCCAATTTCAGTGAGACCAATGAGCCCCAGGGAAGCTGCTTGCCCAGGTCTCTCTGGCCTCTCTACAGCTGATATGGTGGTGGGCCTCCTCCCTGCCCAGCAGAGAGGGACATGCTCCTAGTCCTGGCACTGCTCACCAAGCCTCTAGTGGCAGGTCACAGCTGTGCAGGTGAAGAACAGTTGGAGCAGGTTTTTTGCTTTACCATGTGAGTGCTCCACTAAGCTGAACAACACTTAGCTGATTAACTTTGTTTTCCTTATAGCATAAAGTCTATCAAGGCCCATAGAGAGTTCTATCTAGTAGATAAAGGCATAGTGTTTCCAGTAGCTGAAGGCTGAAGCTAGAAAAATTCCTTAATCTAGACAGTCTGATATGAAATGAAGCCCTTTTTTTTTCTTCCAATGGTGAGGGAAATTCAACAATGGAACAACTGGTGGATTTTCTGAAATCTTTATATTGAGACAATGTTTCCAAATTATACATTTTGCTCAAATAGGCATAGAGTGTGATAAATGAAGTGCTATGCCATGAAGGAGGTCAGACTAAATAATCACAATATTTCCTTATAACTTTAAAAACTCTAAAGGAATCTGGATAGTTTTCCTGATTTCCACTTATTTACATTCTCACTGACATCATGTCAAACTTTTAGCTTCTTTCATTCCTTGGAGATCTCAGAACAACTACTGACTCTCCCTATGCCTGAAGAAAGGTGCTTGTGCCTGAAAGCTTGAAAATAACTTTGTTCCAACTACTCAGTTGGTCTAATAAAAGATATCACAGCTACCCAGAGAACCTTGCCTGAATCTGGTTATGGACAAGAAAATAATCTTGAGACTTTCATAGTCTAACAGAAGTTGCAGAGGTGCGAAGATGATATCTCCCAGATTTCAGAGGAAATGAATTGTTTACAATCTTCATTGATTTAGTTTATTTTGTGGCCAAGAAAGACTGTCACTGAAGCCAAGTAGTCCTAATTCCCTACCTTTCTCTGAAGCACATTTGTTAATAATTCTCAGCTGATTCTCAGGAAATCCATTATTTTTTGTTTACACGGTTTGAACATAATTGACTTTCCTGTGTGTGTATACATTAGCTCTAATATTGAAGTGCTGCTTTGTGCAAATTTATAAAGCAGCCTGTACAACAATATAAGTATTGTTTTAACAAATATTTCACTTGCTTGTGTGAGGTAGTGCTCATGCTAAGCAAGGCCTAGCATAATTAACAGCGCACTAAAACTCCCAGAATGCTTCAAGGAGGTTGAGAAGTCAGCGATTAACATTCTGGTTTTCACCATCTGACCCTTGAATAAGAATGCTGACAGTATGATAAAAATTGCAAGCAAAGCAGTGCTTTTTTAAAAATACGGAAATGCAAGGCTAAACCGCAAGAACAAAA
>NW_017729022.1:42807503-42836519 GCF_001723915.1 Gavialis gangeticus
GCTGATAAAGTCTGGGGAGTATTATAAGTAGACTATTAGAAATTAACATAAGAAGCGTAACCAATTATAATAAAGAGCGTGTAGAATATAGATGAGTTAACTAGTAACCAATAGGAGTAGGAATTAGAAATGCATATGTATACGTGTTATCATATATAAGTAATAGAAAAGTTATGTTAGATGCCTCACTCAGAGGGGACAGTTTGTATCTTTGTCTAAAAAAGATAAGGGACTTCTTCAAAATGAGCTGTTGACCAGTTCTGAGACTACTGAATCAGGCAGCCGCACCTAGCCTTCGGGTTAGAAAGCAAGGGCTTGATTTGGGAACCTCGTGAACCAACAGACCTCCTTAGTTTATGACTTTGTGAAACAATAAAAAGTTTTAAATTGAACATCCAGGTCTGAGCCTGTGCTTAATTCAGTCCTTATATAATTCGGCACGAACTCACACAGCTTGAGGCCCTTCTCAAGTCCTATTATAACCCACAAATGACTTTTATAGGAGACCATAACCATCAAACAGTGATGTGTGTCACTAACTTCAAGTTAATATATGGCCGATCTATTGTTATACAAAGTAAAGATTCTAAGTGTTTATTGATTATAAAATGGAATGCTATAACATGGCATATGAATATTATGGAAAATTCTATAAATGTTTTGATTGTGAAATTCAGAAGACTATCTCAAGGGGTTATTGTTGACAAAAAACTCTGGTCAGAAATGTCATTTCATTATCAATTGCAATATCTCTTCTTGTACAATTGTGTTTATATGCATTGTTGAAATACCATTTCAAAACTAAGCTTCATTTCAGAAATGTTCACTTGTCTACTTCCTATTACAATTTAAAGATTAAATTGTAAGGAAGGGGAAATTAATGTGACTTCCAATTCTACATTCCTGAAGTAAGAAAAATTCTATACAACTACTTCTGCATTATTCTGTATCATCTCTGGGAAGGAAGGAAGGGAATATCATTTTCAAATAGCTTCTAAAAACTGATCTCTCATTTCAATTGGACAGTAAGTGATGAACAGGAGAAATATATTTGACTTCTGAAAACTACTCACATTTTGAGGGGAGGGGCAAATTCTTTTCAGGAAAGAAGCAGTGAGATATATAGATTGGTATGAGGAATCATGGGAACCAAATTATCTTTCTATCTCAGCTGCTGACTTGGCATCTGAGCCTAGATAAATCCTTTCACCTTTTTCTGCCACAATTTCCTTATCTATAAACCAGCTAAGAAGATGATTAGTTTCCTATATGAATGCATTTTGGATAAAAGTTATGGAAGAATGATGCAAAACTGCTATACTACAACCAAAAATCTTGAAAAAAATGATTGAATTGCAGCATGGAAAGTAGGAACTTGATTCACATGGTTTCTTTTCTCTTGTCTGGCTACAACATTTGTCCATGTGCCTTCTGAAGCAGTTTGCCTGTAGACTGGCTGGCCTACCATAGAATCATGGTGTCTTTCTAGTGCTTATGCATTTTGAAAGGTTGGAGGCAGTGTAAGCTAGCTCAGATTTTTACAAGTGGTGGGGTTACATAATTTTTAAAATAAAATAGTGCAAAACTATTGCTCAGTGACACATTCTGCTTCCTTTGAAAAGTGGTAAGCATAAAAAAAATCTATAGATTATTTCTAGCAAATGAGAAGTAGCAGAGGTCAGATCATGATTTCCTGTGTAAAAGGCTATGGACTGACCAAAGTTAGGTCTAAAGCTCTGCAGCCTCAAATCCCCATGCTTGTCTCCAACCCTGCAGAGAACCTGAGATCCACAGTGAAATCCCATGGGTTTTGCGGCATCTCTGATGGATCAAAACCTATATAATAGACAGAAGGTCTATATCCTATGCTGACAGGTGTGGGTCCCATTAAACCCCATTCGTGATAGGGATCAGGTATTGCAATTATTCCCCATGAACGAGGAATTCCTAGTAAGTGAGAGTCAGAAGCTCGTGTTGATTAAGTCTGACAGAAAAAAGCTTTAAAGCTGTGTCTATGTCCAAATTGCTGATTCTGTGAATCAGCATCGAATCTTCAGATTCAGCTGAATTGAATCAGGGGACAGTGATTTGAATCAATGAATCAAATCACTGTCCCTGATTCAGGCCAAATCCAAATCTGAATTGAATAGGGTCCACTTCGCACATCTTTAATGTGTACTCTGCCTCACATGTGTACACACAAAGCTAGGGACAGAAATTATACATAAACTGGTATAAGTCATCAGAAGCTGGTTCAAATCTGTAACACAACAAGTTCAGTGCATGCCAATCACTTTCAAAATGGCTGAAATCAGTTTAAAGGTAAATCTGGATGTATGTAGTATCACACTTAACTGATTTAGGTTAAATTGTTGTATTTAACTCCTGTCCCAGATGCCTTCTAGATTCAACTCACAGTCCCTCGGCATCCCAAGATGCTTTGCACCTACACTGCAAACCCTCCCCCTGCCCCTTACAGTTTGGGCAGGTTAACCTTAGTCCAAACCGTCTGCTCCAGTCTAGCAGGAAGATGTGCCGTAGTTCCCTTCAGCTTCTGGCCAGAGCAACAACAGGCATGTGGCTGCTTTTCTATCAAAATGAATATCTGTTCATTTGCTTATCAGTACAATCTACACAATTTAGACTAGCCTGGAAAGGTTGAATCTATCCAGCCTCAGGTGTTTTGACTGTCTGTATTTAGCTCAAGAGATAAAAAGCAGGTAATAAAAGTCTGTGGTTTGGGGACCATTCTAATTATCAGTGTTAATGTTTTTATATGGAAAATGATACCCCAAAATCTCCTCAAAGAAAGTTTAAGTGGAAGAAGGGAACCCCCCCCCCCAAATCTGAGCCTACAACAACTATCATATAACAGGAGTTAAGTAAATGAGCCAGAACACAAAGTCTTACTACATAATTGTCCAAACTTCTCATCAAGAACATGGTGATGGATTGTTAACAATTTTCATCTCAGTAGCTTTAGATAATTACCTTAATATCAGTATCCTCAGTACATTTTGCTTTTCTTATGAAGCATTAATGTAATTCAAAGAGAAGTACTCGGATAAAAGTTTTATAAAAGTTTCAGTCAGAAACTACCAATCAGGCAGAAAGATCCTACATAATTCAGTCATCAGCATTTATAGGTAATATACTGACTATGCTCCATATTGTCTGGTTTGTAAAAGTGGCAAAGACTGCTCAGCAAAGCATTACTGTGCAGGATAGCAGGAGAATACTAAGTAGAGTTCGTCTTTGGGGTGATCTGGGATTGGGCATAGTAATCCATTTACACTGAGGTTGTTTCCTTCAGATTATCCTAACTGGACTATAAAATTACATCATAAAACTGCAAATGAAAATCTGTCTGTACACGGAAATAAGATAGCTCTTGTTTTTTTCTCTCAGACAAACCCTGCTGTGGTGCTTCTATCTGAAAATTCTGCTTATCTAGTTTCCTCAAGATTAGACAAGAGGACCAACAACTTGGATTTCTAAGAAAACTTCAGATATATTCAACTCTCCCATCTTGTCCACCCCTCCGGTCTTGTGAACATAATAAAGGGCAAAGGTAAGGAAATAATTACAGTTATCTAGAACTATCCCTTTTCCATGGTTATATCTCAGAAAGTCATAGGAATTGGTGATTGTCAAAGTTTCACATGGACCAAGGCATTCTCTCTCTACCCTTTTGGGCTATTTCCTATACAGAGAAGCCTCGTCTGAAAGAGAAGTGTGCTGTTTCTGTGCCTTCCATCCAGGAACCTCACAAATCCCATTCATCTCACTGAAAAATGAGCCATTAAAACAGTACACATATCTGAGTTTTCTGACATTAAGGTAAAACTATTAATAGAAGTGTTTAAAATGAACTGGCTGTTCCTTTGCCTTGCAGCAAAGTGCTTTGCCCAGTGATAATACCAAGCAGCTGTTCAGCATAAAAAGGAACTGTTATCTCTGCATCCAAACTCTTTTCTATTCTTCTTAATCTGATGCTAGTATGTCATGAAAGGAAAAGGTACCCGTATCTGGATTGTTTGCATAAATCTGATTTAGAATAGGAAGGAATAGGAAAATACCTTAATGGTAGCAGGAAATCAGGTTCTAAATTGGTGACTGTGATAGGGTACTAACAGTACTGTAGTGAGAGCTATCAGGTTCTCCAGATAATGGACTTTTGGAATTAGTTACTGATTAGTTACTGGAATGTAAAAGGGGGCTTTTATATTGAGGGCAAAGCAACAGTGGTTTAAGCTTTCATTTTCTGCAGGGTAAAAGCATGTACATAGGCAGCTACTATGTAGCAGATGATGTGTGATGAATCCCCTTCTCTTCTGACCTTGCAGGAACTACTTTGTTTGCCTATGCATTAATCAGACAAAACAGGGAAATGAATCCCCATGCACAAAACCCAATGGTGGAAGAAAGCATTTCAGCTGCCGAGTGTACAGGGGTTTTGTGTTCTGAAGACTGGTAAAACTCATTTCTGTATTGTTGGAACAAGGGAAGTGTGTAATCAAAACCCTACACTTAAATCTGTTCATTTTACCTTCTTGGACAGTTCCACACGAAAAGTGAAGAAGAATAAATAGGACATAAGTAAACTGAAGGAGTACCGATCAGTAAACTGATGGGCAAATATATTATTACCCGCCTTCTTTTTGCACACCTGAAATTGCTATTTGGTGTTACACTTTCCTGGGAGTTCTTGTCCCATGTGCTGCTGTCCATGTCTTGCTCAGGGAGCAGTGTTAGCTAGCTTTGGAAGGTACAATGCTTTCTGAAGGCTGCCAAAATCTCTCTGAGGAACACGCATGGGAGAAGGAAAAGTGTGAATTTTTTAGAGCTATAGAATTCACATGAATATGAATGGAAGTTTATGGGAGAAAGATTCCCTGTAGACAGAGATTCCCCCTGATAAATATCAAAGACTAGCAACAGAATGGAGAGTGCCATTCAAAAAAGACTGTGAGAATCCTTCATAATGGAAAGCATTAGGCAAGCTAAACCTAAGAACATGACTGAGCTTCCCTTAATTGTACCTACGATGTATTTGTTGTAGAATTTTTGTTTTATTTTGTTTTAAAGTTGCATGGGTTTGGATTTAATTTATTTTTATAACAGTAATAAACAAAGTGGAAGGATAATGCAAGAAAACTGCTCCCCGGGATAATTTCACAAATAGATTTTCAAAATCAAATGCTAAATTAACTAAATAGATAGCTGAAATATCAACTAGAACATAGCTTCAGCCAGTCACCACTCTTTCTCTGGTAAAAGTTCAATCAATGACTTCAACAGCTTGTGCCATAGAGAAAGAAACTAAAAACATATTAATACACCTTATAATAAAAGCCCATGGTCAAGAAGAAAAGCAAGCAGTAGAAGAGTTATAACAAAAGAGCCCTTAAACCTGATCAAACAGAACTTAAATGCAGCAGAACAAGCTTTACAGTCAAGGTAATGACTAGCAAACTTCCAAAAGAAATAAGAGGATTGTAGCAACTATATATAGGAGATATATTGTGCAGGTTAGATGCTCCCCTACAAAAGAAGATCAGCAGACAAGTACAATGTATAATAAGTAGAAATATCAAAACACACACACAAACCACATGCATACAAAAATAACAGTATTAATGTTGCAAAGATAAACACTCAAAAGTCAGGAAATGCCAAAATAAAGATTGTTTATGTCACCTTAATCCATCTTCCTTGTGCATATGTATTACACAGTTTTCAGGTACAGGTTACATATTATTTGTTCCAAATTGTTTTCAGGAGACATTGACTGTTTTTAACTCTAATAATGGCTCACTAAGGAAGTTCTCATGTACTGCAACACAAATGAACATCCATTCACACTTACATTATTTCATCCTCTTCTACGGTGTTAAAAAACTACAAGGAAGTAGAACTATCCACAGTTTCATTCAATGTGAAAGAAATGGGGGCTTTTAGGCGTTACAGAAAGCTATGGTTCCCAAAAGTTGTGAACATTCATGAAGAAGGTCTTAAAGAACTGCAATACAGGTTTTTTTAGGTTCTTTAAAAAAAACAACCCAACATATTTTCATCAATGGACACAGAGCTAGCAAAGAAATTGAAAGGCACTTCGAAAGCACTTCATGTCCTAATGAAGAAATCCTGTATGACATTTTTCTTCTGAGGTGAAAAGGGGAAGGAGTTAGGCAGTTAACAGATTGAAGAGAATTTAAAGACAGACTCTGAATATGCTTTCAAGAACGGTGTGAGGTTCTAAGCCATGCATCAAACAGAAAGGCGACTGAAGAGGTTTCTGCAGTGTTACAGTAGAAGATGAGTATAAAGTGGGAAAGGAAACATAATGCCAAAGAAGCAGTGCCTGGGTGGGAGGTGGGCAATGAAGAAAAGCTGTCTAATTCTCCCACTGCATTCCTTTAGGACACAGGCAAGGTCTGTGAAGAAGGAAAGCGTTAAGTCAAGTCAGTCCAGAGGCCACTGTGACCATTGGGGCACCTTAGATGCTATGCATCATCGGTGATTCTTTGAGCAAAATGACCTGATGGCACCCATCTCCTCTCCAGGTATGGATGGCTGTTGGCTCACAGGGAGGTCATCTGCCCTTTGTTTTTAATTCTGCTGGGTGTTCATACACCCTCCTCACCCAGGCTGGCCCAGGTTGGGGAGCTGGTTTAGTCGCTGATAATCTGAATATGGAACAAGCTGTAGTGGTTTACATGGTACCAGATAGCAGACCAAGATAGCCTGGTCTGACAGGAATGTATTTGTTATTACACTTAAAAAAACCCCAAACTGCTTGTGTGTAAGATAATACGAGGCAGTGCAAGTTACCAGTTTAAATGTGAGAAATGTTGAATGAAGCCCAAGCCCTATTGCTTTTCTACAAGAAGTCCCACCTGATTTCACTGCAACACCCTGGGAGATTGTGCAGGAAAAAATAAGTGTTGAGCAAAGCCCTAATGTTTTTCTAAAGTTAAATGCATGCATGCCTCAGCTGACATGGGGGCTACTGCTGGAATTAGACAGTAGCTCCAATTTAGTCCTTACCATCTCCTCTGAGATTGCCAGTTATAATGGGAACCACTAGGAAATGAACTGAGTCACCAAGTCCTTTAATACAGGTCAAAAGAGGGCTTTTGAGAAGTTCTGAAGTTCTGGCATTACTTGCATAGACAGAATCAGACCCAGAAGCATAGAAGGAAATGTTCTTACGCAGCATAATCAGTCCCTTGAGCCATGTTGATCAACAAACATTAAATGAACCTTTAAATAACCACTAAACCAATTAATAACCAACAGACCATTAAATAAACCTTTAATTCAGTAAACACATTCAAAATGAAATATGCTGAGTTAAAAATAGCCTTATGTTAGGTCTTGAACTTGCATGCGCCCAATTACCAATAAAGTCAAAGGATGTTCTAGGTAGCGAGAATCTCCTCATCTTGCATTTAATTTTAATAGTTCTCAACTTTAACAAGCAAAAAAGGCAATTTCCACATCCAGTAAGGAGTTTGGACTAAATGAGTATAAGGATTAATAATGAACCTATGTTTATACAGTGCTCTTTCACTCCAAAAGGACCTAGAACACCTCATTTCACAAATAGTCACAGGACAAGAAAGAGAGACGAAAATAAAAAAGGCAATTTCAATTGCTCTTGGGAGTGAAATGTTCCTGGGTGCCTTAAAAATACCCTAGGTAATGTTCAGTCACAATACACAACAATTTGGGGATTTGATTTTTTTTTTTTGTGAAAGCTGTGAGATACTTAAAGTAAAATTTTATATGAAATGGATGGACGTAGAAAATGTGGCGTCTCCCAGCCTATACAAAGTACACATGTATACTTATACATATAGAACAAACCAAGTAGATTACCAAAGGTTAATGCATGTTGTGTTCTTGTATAGTGCTACTCATAGACTAAAGAAGTATGATGTTACTTTAAAAAGGAAAGAATATTCGAAGTGGAAATATATGTGCATAATAAAACATGTAGCTGCTTCTTTCCTGACAAGGTGAAATATCATTTATGAAAACAGTGCCTTTAGATGCTGGAACAATTACATTTCAGCACCAAGGGATTTAGCAGTACTGGTACTGAAAAATATGAATGCTGCGTATGAACAATTCAAAGATGGTACTATAGATGTTCAGGAAAGAGAAGGGAAATACATGTACTATCAGTGTGCCTAGAATAGTGTTGGCCAGCTTGCAGTACATGCACCACAAGTGGCATGGTCAGCCTCTGAGTGACACATGGCAGATCAGGGAGAGGCAGGCAATACAGTGGCAGACAGGGCAGGGAACAGAAAGCAGGGCAGCAGACTGAGTAGGGAGCATAGGGCAAGAAGTGGAGAGCACTGGCAGATCAGACAAGGGAAAAGGATCCTAGTGGTACTCAATAAGGGAAGGGTGTGGGGCTAAATTTGTGGCACACTTGCCAAAAAGTTTGGCTCCTACTGGCCTAGTATGAACTTCTTGTTATAGTATGCACAATTATGAGCAGGAAAGCCAAGTGTGCTCTAAAAACTGTAGTACGACAATATATTATATGCGAGAACAGCTTCAAAACCCACAATCCACTAGACAGCTATACATCTGGCATGAGTGATAAACTCTTTTCTACTATGTAGTGATGTTTCAGCATAATGCATGTATAATACATCTTAGGAAGGAAAGACATTATTGCTGTATTTAGGTTGAAAAGACTATTCAGAATATCATCCTAAGGTTTTTCTCTGGCTCCAGGTTTCCAGGAGTTTACAAACTGTTAATATACACTAAGTTCAAACATTCAAAAAGCCCAAGGCAGAAGTTATCTAAGTGTAGCACTTTACTCAAAGTGTGCTAGATTAGGTCAGGACAGAACCAAAGACATGTGTGCTGTTTGGTTGGCTGGGGTGGGGGATGGCTCCGAGTTTGTTTGCACAGGCTGTGGCTGGCAGCCTGGGGGGTGCTCTTTCAGGGGGCTCTAGGAGCAGCTGAGCACCAGTTGGCTGCTGTCAGCTCTGTCATCTAGGGTTGGGGGGTGTAAAATGGGAGGGGTGAACAGTCTCTCTGCCCTATGGACCCAGCTCAGCCCACAACCAAGACCTGTGACCACACGTTTGGGCAGGAGGGGGAAATCTGCACAGCAGAGAGGCTCCATTTCCCCAGGTTCCTGGCTGCAGCTGAGGAAATGAAGCCTCTCTGCTGTGTGGACCTGGCCCATACCTGTAAGTTTTGCGGGGGTAGAGAGGGATCCATGTGGCAGAGAGGCTGTATTGCTCCAGCTGCAGCCAGCAGCCTGGGGAACCAGAGCCTCTCTGCCACGTGGACTCAGTTTGTGCAGCTGCCAAGAGAGAGACCCAGGGTTCCTTCCCCTGCAGCCAACCCTGTTTGGCTGCAACATGCAACACCCCAGCCAGGGGAACTGTGAAGACAGAAACCCTCTTCCTGCACCCTTGGCCAGGCTCCACATGGGGCTGGGATCAGATGTTATCACTGACTCAGGTCAGTGACAGTCAAAAGGGTGGAGCTGGCTTGGTGTTTGGGCAGAGCATAGACTCATAGAAAGTTAGGGTTGGAAGGGACATCAGGAGGCCATCTAGTCCAACCCCCAAACAAAAGAACCATGAACAAAGTCCACCCCCTGAACAAGGGTACCAACAACAAGCACAAAAGCTCTGTCCAAGACTAGAGCACACCATCAGAGAGGACAGCGATTGCACTCTCAGTTAACTCTTGATGCATTCTGGCACAGATGTTTGATAAAGAGCTCTAACAGAAAGCACTTTAATCTGATCCCTCATCCATTTTAGGGTTAATTTAGAGTGCAATCTGCCATTTTAGAGTGTTCTAAGAGCCATGAATGTCTGTGCAGTTACAGCTGTAGAGTGCTTTCTATCTGCTTAAAGAAAGATAGATAGAACATCTGCACTGAGCCATAAGAATGCAGTCATGCTGTATATAGCACTCAGGCAGATAAAATAATATATATCTTCATAAGACTTTGCTTAAGCACATAAATATTTTCTGCAAGAAACATAGCTGATGCCTAATTAATTTAGTTGCATGCTTATTCCTTTAGAAGGATACTGCCCTCCACAATTTTAATTTCTAATTAGAGCTATATTAGAAATCCAACAATACTTGAATAACAGACATATAAGCTTTTTTGATTTCTAAGAAAGATGCTCAAGGCTGGATTATCCCTGACTAAACCACATGACTTGATTATCCCTGATTAAACAATATGTCAGTCTAACATGCTTTTGAAAGTTTTCAACATGGAGAATCCAAAATTTCTCTAGTTAGCTTGGTCCAATACCTGACCACTTTCATTGTCAGAAAGGTCCTCCTAATCTCCAGCCTAAATTTCCCATATTGCATCTTGAGGACATTGCTCCTAGTCCTGTCCCCAACAGCCATAGAGAAAAGCCCATCTCCATCCTCTCTATAAACACCCTTCAGGTATTTTAAGACTGTTATCAAATCCCCCCTCTCTTTTCTGTTGTCCAGGCTGAATAACTCTAGTTCTTAATACTGTCAATAGAATTGCCAATTGCAATGAGTATGCCTGTCCACGAGGAACTGAACTAAGACCACCAACTAATTCAATACGGGACAACACCAAGCTGTTGGATGTTATTGATCTTCTGTCACTTTTAATCTTATCTGAATTAGAACTAGTAATGTAGAGGGAAAAAGATTTGTGCGCCATAACCAATCTCCTGAGCCATCCAATCCCATGTTTTAAAAATGTAACATTATTTTAATTCAAGAAAATTCACAATATCAAAAAGAAAAACAGCCTCTTCTTCCGTACAGGATCTAGAAATAATTTTAACACCCACAACTTCATTCAAAGGCCATATTTCTCAAGACTATGGCTAATGTTTTAAAAACTAACACTTAAAATAGGCTTTGAATTAAGAAGTATCTCCCAATATTTACTTATAGTAAATATATCTGTGTGTGTGTGTGTGTGTGTCATATCTATACCTATATTGATATCGTTATATGGTGTACAAATATATAGTGTAATTTTTCAGGATTTAGTGCTTTTCATTCTGAAGGATTGCATATTGTTTAAAAATTTAAACTGAAATACTTAGGTTAAGGGAATTATTAAAGGGTTATGAGACTGCTTTTCAGATGAAGCCATCTGTAGGGTGAAAAGGTAGGAAGCACCTTAAAATAGTATAACTAGAAAGACAGATAAGAGTAAATGAGACAGAACAAATAGATTAGAGAGACAATGATAACCTATAATGCAATAGCTAAGGGTTAAGGATACCTCATGATGAAGACTAGATATCTATATAAATCTTCAACTGAAAATAATAGTTCAAGAGGTATTGACTATGAGCAGCTGGGTGTGGAGACCTATGTTAAGAATATCTGGCTTTGGAAGTCTTCAGTCTCACAATTATGTAGTAACTTGCATATCTGTATATATGTGGTACAAGAATACATAAAATAATGTCTAGGAAAAGTATACAATAAAATCATTTATATATCACGCTACAGATAAAGCACAGCAGAACAAAATAGTGAACAGAATTTGAACCTGTTCATGCTCCCAGGAGCTAATGGAAACATTCTTATACATTTTAATGTAAACCATGATTTACCATAAATGAGCTAACAAATAAATCACCACAAATAAAGTAAAACAACTACGGATGTAGTTAATTAAAAACTCTCATTGACCCATATTGTTCAATCAGGAATCATTCAGTAGTAGGTGAAATTTACAGTAACTTCACTGGCATTTCACCTGAATAAGGACAGGGGAATTTGGTCCACATGGGACTATTTTGATTAGAAGCTTTATGTATAAAAACAACACTGAAACCACAGTAATATTATATGAGATGGTAGACTTCGGTATCTAAGTATGCAGGATAAAGCACCAGCTGCTTTACATTGTCATATCTGAGAAAGAACAGGTGATCATCTATTTACAAGCAGCTTCACTAGGTATTTGGATAAGGAAGGGTAGAAAAGAACTAAAGGTTCATGCTCTGTTTATCTTTGGGTTTTGCTAAGTTTTGGGCCTTAGTTACATAACTTAAACATTAACATCATTTTTGCACTTCATTATCATTCATGGAAATCATGTAGCTAAAGATTTATGCTAAAAACATACCCTAGTGCATGTTGTAAAATCAATCAGGACTTTTGAAATTTTTTTGCAAAAGAGGCACCACTGGGAACTCTGTATTTGTTCTTTTGCTGGGGGAAAAAATCTGCTGTCAGCCTGCCTAATTAGTTGTAACACACTAAAGAAGATGAGAACATATTACAGAAAGCTTAAATGATTTCTACCTCTTGTTTGAAACATTAATAGTGGCATCTCAATGTGAGAAAAACAATCCAGTGGGAGACAAGCTCTGAAGAGCTCTTGAATACCTAAAAAGACAGGAAATCAATAAGGGCCATAATTATTGGCACAGAGATGTAATGAAGTGTAAAACTTTGGTGTAACAACAAATTAAAACTCCATTAATGTCCAGGGGTAATGAACAAAAAATGATTCAGAAAAATTACAGTATCTATCCTTTTCTCCTCCCCACCCTGCAGTTAATTCAACTAACCCTCCTTATGTAAGAAATAACTAAGACAGACATTTAGCCATAGTTTTAATGTGAATTTAAGATATATTACACAGCAACTGTAAGCACTTAATACATTTTGGGTTGAGACGATATTTTAAACTACTAACAAGTTTCCTTGAAGGAATTTGAAAATGAATATGAGAAATTTCTATGGGCAGGTTAATTGGGTTCATATCTTGAAAGTTTGTTATAAACTGGCAAGTCATTTCTTTACTTGTCAGGATAAAAGGTATAGGAAGCCACTGGCATTTGATTTGACCCTGAGAGGCAGAACATATCCTCAACCTTGACTGACAATAATGGGAATTGTAAAGCCAGTAATTTACACATGGGTGATAGAGGGATTATCAAAGATCTTAGTAGTTCACCTATACAGCATAACATAGGTGTAGCAAGTATTTTTAGATACACCAATAAATTCAGTGCCTCTCCACAAAGAGTCAGCTCTGCTGTTTAACTTGTTTCCTCATATAAATGGGGCTGCTGACTGAGCAGTATTGTACACTGGGACATTATTTTTTTTTCTTGTCCTCCACAGGTATAGAGAAACATTTTAAAGCATTAATTTATTCTGATGGATGTTACCACACTGTACTGCAAAAGCTAATGACCCTGAAGTGGAAGATTAGTGACAACATGCTCACTCCGTGCATCTTGTCTACAGGCACAATCTGTCTAGTCACATAATGAGACCTAAATATTGAAACATTTTATTATATGTGCACTAAGTAAAGCACACAGGGATAGTTATGAACCTTGGATTATCTAAACACTTTCATCTGAAATGTTAGAACGGCACCAACAACAGGATTCATATAAGAATATCAAATTAGGTAAATTACCACACTGGGAAAACATAGACCACATTGCTTTCCCAAGGTATTATTATTATTATTATTATTATTATTATTATTATTATTATTTACCAATAGCATGTTCTTTTTGAAAAAAGCAAAGAAAGAGAACAAGATTACCATCTCTGGAGAAATTGGACACAGCTGTCACAGAGGAGACCTCCTCTAAATAACCAATCTAAAGAGCCCAGATTAGTAGCAGAAACAAATTATCTGATTATCTTTGCTCATAAATGAAAAATAAATGTATGCTTTCCTTTACTGTTGAGTGCATCCACATCACCAGAAACATCATCCTAATTTGTAACCTATTGAACATACTTATATCTATCTAGGGAACAAATATTCTGTTCTTTGTAGTTTCTTCCATTAACCTCATTCCAGTAATATCTGAAGCCTTACCAGCAGTCTATTAAGTGACATGAATTACATTTATTACAAGCAATGTGTTCTGTTACTCCTCTCCAAAGAGTGGTCTTTGCAAAGAACTGTGTAAGTTTGATATTTTTTTGTTTGGGTGGGGTTCATTTGGTATCTTTAAATGTACATGTTTATGTTAGCCAAAGATAAGGCCCTGAAACCATAGAGCACCTATATACATGCCTGCTGTCTGCTCCAATGAGTGCTAATTAGCGATTAATCGAGTCTGCTGGAGCATGTTAATTAATGTGCTCCGGCACTCTCTGTGTCATGTCTATTCAGTGTCCCTGCACTTCAAAATGGTGGCAAGGGTGCTTTAACTAAAGCTCATTGAACAAGCTCTAGCTCAAGTACTCCTATTGCCACTTTGAAGTGCGGGATGCTGAACACACATGACACGGTGGACGCTTTAATTAGGGTGGCTCTAATGGTCTTAGGGTCTTGATATTTTTTGAAGAGAACCAGACCTTGTTGCCAACTGAAATGATGGGGCTGGGCTGTTGGTGTCAGTCATTCTACTCTTTATATATGGTCTTGGCTGCATCAAGATGAGCTTTTAGTTTTTGATGAACCTGTTGGAGGTCTGATATAAGGTCATTCACAGTGAGGACCCATGGGAAGGTAGATGATACAGGATGAAACTGGGGATAGAATCCATAGTTGGAGAAAAAGGGGCTCCGGCCTATGGACATATAGACAAAGTTGTTATATGTGAACCCTGAGAGAGGAAGCAAGGTCACCCAGTTATCTTGATGAATGTTTAAAAAGCATTTCATATATTGTTCAAGGGTCATAGAATCATAGAAAGTTAGAGTTTTAAGGGACCTCAGTAGGTCATCTAGTCCAACCCCTTGCTCAAAGAAGGACCATCCCCAACTAGATCATCCCAGCCAAAGCTTTGTCTAGCCGGATTTTGAAAACCTCCAAGGATGCAGATTCCACCACCCCTCTGGGCAAACTGTTCCAGTTTTACTACTGTCCTAGTGAGAACATTTTTCCTAATTCTTCCTAAACTTCCCGTGCTGCAACTTGAAACCATTGCTCCTTGTTCTATCATCTGCCACTACTGAGAACAGTTTAGCTCCATCCTCTTTTGAACCACCCTTCAAGTAGTTGAAGGCTGCTATTAAGTCCCCTCTCAGTATCCTCTACTTTAGACTAAATAAGCCCTGTTCCCTCAGTCCATTCATCCAGACCATACTTCCTTAGCTTGCCTGGGAGAATGTTGTGGGAGACCATATCAAAAGCCTTGTTAAAATAAAGGTACACCATATACACCAGTCTTCCCACACCCACAGGGCCAGTTGTCTCATCATAGAAGGCAATCAGGTTGGTCAGGCGTGACTTGCCCTTGGTGAATCCATGCCGACTGTTCCTAATCAACTTTTTCTCCTACAAGTGCTTAGAAATGGAATCCTTGAGGATCAGCTCCATATGATTTTTTCCAGGGACTGAGGTGAGGCTGACTGGTCTGTAGTTCCCTGGATCCTCTTTTTTCCTTTTCTTAAATATGGGCACTATATTTGCACTTTTCCAATCATCCAGGACTTCTCCTGATCACCATGAATTTCAAAGATGATTGCTGATGGCTCTGCAATCACATCAGTCAACTCCCTTAGCACCCTCACGTGCATCCCATTGAGTCCTGTGGACTTGTATACATCCAGCTTTTCTCAGTTGTCCCTAACCTGTTCTTTCAGCAGTGAGGGCTGTTCACCTCCTCCCCAAACTGTGCTGCCTAGTGCAGTAGTCTGATAGCTGACCTGACCTGTGAAGACTGACGCAAAGAAGGCATTGAGCACCGCAGCCTTTTCTGCATCCTGTCACAAGGTTACCTCCCATTCAGTAAAGGACCCACACTTTCCCTGATCCTCTTCTTGCTACCGACATACTTGTAGAAACCCTTCTTGTTACCTTTCACATCCCTTGCTAGCTACAACTCCAATTGTGTTTTGGCCTTCCTGATTTTATTCCTGCATGCCTGTGCAGTGCTCTTATATTCTTCCCTAGTTATTTGTCCAAGTTGCCACTTCTAATAAGCTTCCTTTTTGTGACTTAGTTTACTAAAGAGGTTTCTGCTAAACCAAGCTGGACTTCTGCCATACCTGCAAATCTTCCTGTCCATCAGGATGGTTTGTTCCTGCACTCTCAGTAAGGCTTCTCAGTATAGCCAGCTCTCCTGGACTCTTCTCCCCCTCATTCTGGCATCCCAGGGGATCCTGCCCATGAGTTCCCTGAGCAAGCCGAAGTCTGCTTTGCTGAAGTCTTACAGGGTCTTACTCTGCTGCTCTCCATCCTTCCTTTCCTCAGGATCCTGAACTCAATCATCTCGTGGTCACTGCTGGCCAAGTTGCCATCCACATCTACATTCCCCACCAATTCATCGCTGTTTGGAAGCAGCAGGTCAAGACAAGCACGGCCCCTAGTTGTACTCCAGCTCCTGCACTTGTGCACTGCATTTGCGCACTCTATGATTTGCGCACTGCATTTGTCTGATTTGTCTGTTAGTTTAAGGGTGGTATGTAGATGAGTGAAGAGGTTCCATGGCAAGGGCCTTAAAGAACTCATGCCAGAAATATGAAGCAAACTGGGGGCCATGATCATAAAGAACTTGAGATGGGCAATTGTTTAGGTGAAATATATGCCTCAGAAATAGATCGGCAGTTTCACTAGTAGTGGGGACAGACAGTGGGGACACCCGAATTGAAGGAAGACTAAGAGCTGGGCTTTAGTATGCCAAAAGTGACCCACAGGAAACAAGACATAACACAGCCTTAATAGTCTTGATCTTACAGAACCATCTAGGATGTACAGGCTCTCTCAGAAAAAGACCACCCCCCCGCCAGCCATAAAAAGTGGGTTGGCATGTTTCTGTCAGTCTGTGTAGGTTTTTTAGCAAGGGGCTTATTTATGGGGGCTGTTTGGATGGCTGAGAGGAGATTCTGCTCTGGTTCCCTAAATTAAGTTCTTGGGCTGGAGAATCGCGAAAGGTAGCAATGAGTCTAGTGTAGAGGGTTCCTTCTTACAGGATAGGGCACTTGCTTTCTAATTTTTGACTCCTGGACAATATGTGATTATGAAACTAAAACAGGAAAAGAAGAGTGACCAGCAGACCTGTGGTGAATTCAGTTTGTTGCTCATTTGGAGATACTTCAAATTCTTATGATCTGTAATTACCTGGATGGGGTGGTGAGCCCCTTCCAAAAAGGGCTGCCACTCCTTGAAAGCTACTTTGAGAAGTAGAGAAGTGAGATGTTTCCAGTCCCAAATGTCATAATTCCTCTTGGAGGGAGTCAGAGCCTGGGAATAAAAGGCACAAGGGTGTAACTTGTTCAGGTTATGTGAAGCCTAGGACACAATAGCTCCTATAGCAATTTAAGTCAGCTTCCACTATAAAAGGTCTTGTGTGGCCAGGATGCATCAGAACAAGCACAGAGGTGAAAGCCCTTTTTAATGTCCCAAAAAATGTTTGGGCTTCTTTAAACCATTTAAACAGTACCCCCTTTGCTAATAAGGGTAGTCAGTGGGGCTACTAGGTATGAGAGCCCTCTGATAAAACACCTATAAAAATTAGCAAAGCCCAGTAACCACTGGATCCCCTTTATATCCTGTGGAGTGGTCCAGTTGGTGCTGGTGGTTACCTTACGTGGGTTCATGGTTAAGCCCTTGGGGGAAATTAAATAACCTAAGAATTCAATTGAGATCTTATCAAACTCACATTTTTCTAACTTAATATACAGACAGTTCCCTCGGAACCTGAGCAGAACCTGATGCATATGTTCTGAATGCTGGGTCAGAATAATAGAAAAAATTAAAATATTATCCAGATAATTTATACCCAGTTGGTCCAGCATATATCAAAACATATCATTAACAATGTGCTGGAAGGTAGCTGACACACTGAAGAGTCCAAAGGGCATGACCGGATATTCAAAATGCCCGTAACAGGACCAAAATGTGATCTTCCACTAATCACCCTCATGTATACCAGCTAAATTGTAGCCCCTCACCGATCTAATTAAAAAAATCATGGCCTGATGTCCCTCAATAATTCATTAATTAGAGGTAAGGGGCAATGGTTATGAACTGTTACCCTACTTAAGGTCCTGTAGTCAACAGGAAGCGCCATCTTTCATAGCCTCAAACAATGCTGGGGATTTAGAAGGGTTGATGAACCCCTTATGGAGCTTCTCTGTAATGTGCTCCTTGAAAACCTTGAGCTCTGGTAAGGAAAGGGGATAAATACACCAGAATAGAATCTGTGCCCCTGGCAAAAGATCAATGGGGGGCAATCATAAGGATGCTGGTCTTCTCCTTCCTTGTTGAACACATCTGCCAAGTCTGGATATCTGTCAGGGAGAGATGGGTCAAGGTCCATTGGACAGGCATTCCCTGCTAAAGCAAGCTACAAATCTTCTATGGTTCGATTGAGGGACCTGGCATCTGTGGCCCTGTTTCTGGCCTGGGAGGAATCTCCTCCAAACAAGTGTTTGAGCAGTAAAGTGAGTTGAAATGGAACTCCCTTAACCCCCTCCCCACTTCCACACCCCACAGATGTCCAGATTATGGAGATATAGCCAAGGGGTTCTCAGGATAAACGAAAACTGAGAGGAATGGATAATGTCAAAACAGGGAGACTCCTGGCAGCTGCAACTGAATACTTCTAGCAGAAATGTCTTACTAGTAATGGGGCCTGAGGAGTGAGGGGATCAATTTATAGCTTCTACTACTTCAAGATTCTGTTTTAGCCTGACCAGTACCTGATGTTATTTCACAAAGATGAAGTCCATGAAATTACCAGAGGCTCCAGTGTCTAAGAGGGCCAGAGCAGAGACATCCACACCAGACCAGTGTTGTAGGTAAAGGGTGACTAGTAGTGCAGTGCTGATTCAATTGGGCAGAGATTTGGCCCAATCTGGTGGCCAAATCTCTGAATCTGAATTGAATCAGGAGACCCTTTAATCTCTCCAAACTGAATTGGAACCCTCTGGATTGATTTGGAGAGATTCAGAAAGATTTGTTGATTTGGACATAGACACAGCTTTAAATGATTTTTTTTTACATACCTCAAGGTACCAGGTGGCTTGTGCATGCTGAGATGGTGGGGCGGATGGAGCATCCCATGGTAGCATGAGGGGGTGGGGGTGGGAAGGGCTATCGAGCTTGGCAGTGGATCTGGAAGTGGACCAGAAGCACTTCTACTTCTGGTTTCCCTGCCAAGCATGCGGGGGGTCCCCCTGTGCTCCTGTGGGACACTCCATCTGCCCCACCATCACAGCATTCACAAGCCACACCTGGTACTTTGAGGTATGTAAAAAAAACATTTAAAGCTGTGTCTATGGCCAAATTGCTGATTCTCTGAATCAGCATTGAATCTTCAGATTCGGCCGAATAGGATCAGGACAGTGATCTGAAACAATGAATCAAATCACTGTCCTTGATTCAGGTGGAATCTGAATCAAATATGTCCTGTTTTGCACACCCCTTGTGCCTAGCAAGGGTAAGTCTCAGGGCTTGGAGATGCTTGAGAACTTTATGAAGGGGTTGGCTGAACAGCAGGCCTGGGTAAAAACACTCCTCTGAAAAAGAGGCGGGTATTCTCTTTCTTGGGCAAGTCTGGGTAAAAATGCCCTGACTCCACACACTAAAAAGCCTCATCTTGGATTTGAATAAGTATGGTATACTATTTATCCCAATCTTTAATCAAGAATTATAGTGATGTAAGTAATGCGAGCTTTTTAAAAAATTTCAGTGATCTTGTAGCCACATTGAGCCTTTTGCTGTTGGCTATTTTTGAAAGATAAACATCAAATTTAGTAATATATACAACAAATAGAGAATATGGACTGGATTTCTTTGTAATGATGGATTCTAGTGGCATAAACAAGGATTCAAGATCACTAATTGGAGGTTCCCACATACAGCCTGTACAACCTGTTCAAGTGGATGGGGGTAAGATGAAGACGGTAATGGACACAGTTTGTAAAGATGCATTAGTTCAAATTCTTCTTCAGTGCACCCTTTCCTGAACAGATTTTACCATCTGATTGAAGATATTAGTCTTTGGCAAAAACCTGAGGGGAAATAGTTCTGGGAAATGCAGGCATCCCCCAGCAGTGATGCATTGCACAAACTGAATCTAGCCTTATGGAAAACTTACTCTTTTCTTTCAAAGTATACTCTTTGTTGATGGAAATTGTCTAACCAACGGTGTGTAAAACCTCAAGTTACACTGTGTGATTTCTATCAAGTCAAATCTGCAAGAAGAAAGGAGTCTCTTTTTGAGTTTGTTTAGGTGGAAAATGCACTTTAGACTCAAAGCTGCAACTTTCCTCAAGCCTTTTCCTTCTGACCTAATAGTGGATGCTGCTATATGTACCACTGTATGGTAGACCTAAAAACATAACTTAATTGAAGTTGATTTTATAGTACAAAAATAGCAAAAGAAAGCTTAAGCTTAGGCTATATTTCATCATTCTTAATATACAGAGTGCTGCAAACCATAGCTCTAGGAAAACGTCAAATTTGAAATAGCAGATACAATCTACACAATTCTAAACAGAAAAAATACCTATTATATAGGGTGTACAAAAGGAATACTAGACGTCACATTTACCTCTTTAAAAATCAGACTCAATGGAGCACCAGAGTCCATGGAGCTAGACTGATTTATATGCGAAAAGGATGCAGCCTAGCATATTGCAATTTCAAGTACAGAGCAGAAAAAATACTTTTCAAGATATATCAGCTATTCAGTCTATTCCTGATTTATGGAATTACTAATAGGACAATGTTTTACTCCATTTTTATTCAAAAGTTAAGTTGGCCAAATTGTTTTGTTTAAAAATTATATTCTCTGAGAAAATTTATTCATGAATATGTATTGAAATTGCCAAATTATTTTGGCTGTAAGTAATTAAAACAGAAAAACAATGAAACTTTTAGACCTCTTTTAAATGAAACATTTTGATGTTCATTTGAAAATGATGCCTTTAGAATTTTCCTAGATTTTACAAAAAATAAACAAAATTTTCCTTAAAAATAAGCATTATGTTGTGAGTCAAATTAATTATTCTTTTTTCCCCCCTGAAATAACTTGTTTTTCCAGGTTTTGCTCTGATGATAAAACTTTATAGTTCTCATGTCAGGAGAAACTGAAAAAAAATGTTTCCTTTTGGGATTTGCAAGATTTTTATTTTCAAACAGGAAACTGACAAATCAATTATTTATATTATTGAATTCACAAGTTGTAGAAAAAAAACTAATAGGAGCTCTGCATTAGTGAGGCTTTCAAGATTCAGCACAATCAACTAAAATAAAATTTGGAATAAAAGCCTGCCAAAGTTCTGCAAAATCAACAAGAGTTTCAGTGGGATGAGCTTAGAAAATATTTGGCCTGTAACTGAATATTGGGTTTAGCCTTAGGGTGAAGTTACACATTACCATGATGATGATGTCTTCCAAGGATCTTAATAGTGAGTCCACAGATGGCTCCATAGCTCAATTTTAGATCCACATGTCTTGTCAGAGTGAGGATTGATGCTTCCAGGAGGGATGGGCACTGTGTTGCTGCATTGGATGTTCTGATTTCTAGCCCCCTCCCCATGTGGGGTGAGCAGGCTGGATTCAAAATAGGACAGCTCAGTCATGGGCGCAGGTGCCAAACTGTTCTTACTGCCTCTGTCCTTGAACAAGATGACTGAAGCAAACACCCACCACCTATGTGCTGATCCATGACTAGGAACTTCCAGATCTCGCAGTCCTGTTCCAGTTGCCACTTGCCAATCACCACAGGACTTTCCTGTTGTGCAGAGAAGATGTATAATTCCCATAAGGAGGATGCCTGCACGTGACTTCTTTTAGTGTGAGGATGCTGTTGCATGCCAACAAACACATGATCCTTGACAGATAGAGATCTAAGTCCAATGGCATGGAATCCAAGACTATTGGAGACCCTTGATCTGCTGCGGCCTTCATCTGCCTTCACAGCCTCTGAAAAGGGGTTTACACTTTTCTTCCTCCTGGTCTGCTGTTGAAGTCTTTTTGAATTGCTCTTAGTCAGAAACCTCCCTGTTTACCTTTCTCACCATGGATAATCCTACCAGGAGCATGAAGCTCCCAATGGCCTTGCTCTCAGGATCATTGGAACACGAAAGCCTCTCCACTACTACAAGGTGGCGATCCCCAGAGAGGATCGCATTACACTCAGACTGTAATAAGAGCACTTAAAATGTGAGAACTCACATATTAAAGCTTGTTAACTTGGTCTAAATGCCTTATGGCCATCTCAAATTTCTGAGACTTCAGGTGAGTGTTAACTTTGCACCATGTTACCTAGTTCACATTAGGGTAACTTCAGTCTGTTCCATGGAGATAAAACAAGCGATTTACAAATCTCTGCACTGCAGACCAGGAATAGAGCCCAGGTTTTCTGTCTCCTAGCGATGCCCCTGCTCACCAGCCCTATAGTGGCAAGTGAGAGCTGTGCAGACAAAAATGGTATTAACCCTTAATGTGCTTACAACTTTTTCTAACTCTAACACAGCTTAACATTCCACAGTTTAGTATAGTCTAAGTGTAATGTGTAACTTCACCTATCAGATTTTAGAAGTTAAAAAAACAAAACAAAGCAGTTATCATATAGGAGCAGACCCCACAACCAACTTGCTTGATATCCCGTGTCCAACAATGGCTGGTAACCAATGTTTGAGAGTTAGGGGTATGAACTTTGCAGTATATAGAAAGTATTTTTCCTCTTGAATTATTGTCTTAAGATCTTAATCATGAGATTTAATATCCCTTTGAACAACTTTATCATAGTTAAATTTGAAAATTTAATGGGCCTGCTACACTGCAATGGTATTTTGATCCAGATGGTACATTGCAATGGTATTATGACCAGAGTGTTCCCAAACATGCCCTGCCCACATAATCCTACTTGGATGTTCCAAACCAAGAAATATCTCAGTCAGGATGTTCCAGGCTGTCCCTCTGTCTCTCCCACTTGGAATCTGAAGGTGAAAGAGGAGGCATAAGAAAGTTGTGGTGCTATCCTGGCCAGACCATCCTGCTGGGAATGTAAACTGCAGAAAATCAGATTAAAATAAGCCTCAGGAACAATGTCCTTAATGTTAGAACAGTAGAGCACAGGACAAAGCTGCCCACGGAAGTTTTGGAATCTTTTTCAATGGAGATTTTCAAAGACAGATTCAATAAGAATTTTTCTGGGATGGTTTAAGAATAGCGCATCCTGAATCTTCTTCAGGGTTTGGTCTAGATGACCTTTGTGGTCCCTTCCGACACTGATTCTGTGCTCCATATATTCTTGTTATCCATAGACTGGAGTTATTTGTGTGTTATGTGTGTAATGAGAACACATATACAGTTTTCAAATATATACAAATATGCCTTTGAAAAATATGAATTTATTACTAATTTTAAACAAAGTGAAAAGAAGCAGTGGGTGTATACTGGGGTAGGAATGGGAGAACTGCAAAGTATTTTGGTCTTCTCTGGCTGCACTACTAATCTTCCCATTTTTCCCCTACTATTTATCCTTACCTCTTTTTTTTTAATTGTAGCCCCAATATTTGCATTGACCCACAGACTACCACAGAAAAAGCTATTCCTTTCAAAGCACCCAGAGATCTTGGTTGATTTTAAAGCAATGCCTAGCACATATCAGCCTGAAATGCCTTCATTTCCTTCCCCCATTATTTATCTCAGTTTTAACTTTTAAGATCCAAAACAGGCATCATTTATTTAGTTTTTTGTTATCTTACATTAAAATGTGCCTGCAGACTTTATGATTATGTCCTTAAAGAGAGTCTTCAGCTTTTCAGTTCACATTATTTCTTCCAGGTTAGCTTTTCCAGAGATTTTGTGGTCTCTTTAACCTTGTTACTTGTATTTAAATATCTATTTGAATGTATATTTTATTCATCAATATAGGTTTGCTTTTTGCACTGACCTGAATGAACCTCCAGCTAATATATTAGTTTCATAGCTTCATGTAAGAATACCCATACTACCATGCTGTATCATGCATGAGGAAAGGGAACCAATGGGAAATAATGCAAGCATAGATTCCTAAGAAAAAGCTCTTCTTCTACTAGACCCCAAATAGCCTGATTGAGGACAATGTAGCAATTTGTACAGGATGGCCTTACTTACTCTGTTGTATGAGAATTAGTTGCCAGGATCAGGTTCTTAAAGAAACAAAAGATGAAAGGCTGCTCTCACCTTATTTCCTCTTGTACTCAGATTACATTTGAACCATTGCAATTTTAAGTTGCTGTGGCTACAATATCCTTAATTAAAGCTTCTAGGCACCTGCAGGTTTGTCAATACCACTTCAAATTTAAGAATAGTCTACTTTCACTCTACAAACAGTTTCTAAACACTCACAGGACCTATCTGTACTGATGCAGTGAGTGGTCCTGGTGAGTACGCGGCTGACTTTGTAGTACCCAACCAAGTCTACAAGCACGCTGAGGCTGAGATGTGCACAAGTAAATATTAGTTTCATGCCTCCCAAACAACATTCTCAGGCTCATGAGACAGAGTTCAAGATCAGATGCAGAGGAATGAATCCAACACAGCATCACTGGCAAACTTCTGACCAACCACTACAATAGACTACCAAGATACCCTTCAACACGCCCATTTTTAAAAAGGGTTTGACCCACTGAACCTCTCTCCCAGTCGTCATCAAGAAAAGAGAGTGGGTTTAATCAGAATAATTCCTGCTCCAGTTGTGGATGGTTTATTTGGGTCCTTTGACATCAAGGAAACACTCTCCATATTTAATTATTTTCATAGAGTTTCACATTGTTTATATCTATGATTTGTATCAACATGCTAGTTATCATTTTTGTCATAAAAAGATATAATGTTTAACTTCCATGTTATTTGGTATATAACTTAGGGAAATGGTTTTGAGGAGCATCAGAAGATAATACCTATTAGATATCTGTTTTAATTTGATAAAATACAGAAAACTGAAAAAGGCCAAATCTAAAGGGTTTATTGACTCTGTCATCTCACATTGGGATAACTAGAAGTTTTATTTGCATAAGGCAAGAAGGATTTAATTTTTAGTATATAACTGCTTGCAGAAGTTATCAGCTGAAGTAGCTTAATACATAAACAGTAATACATTTGCATTGTAAAGCTCATAATTCTAGATGGACATTTTTTTCTTTTACTAGAGCTGAAATTCATGGCTTACCACCTGTCAAGTTCTGACTATGCTCAAAATACCACATATGTGAACTTCCTATTCTCCAGACACAAAATATGCAAATTCTGACCTACTGTTAGGTAGATCTAACAAAGTTTCTTTCAATTAAAATTCCTATACCATTTCCATATCTCCTGAACAACTGCACAGTTTCCCCAAGTAATAGCAAAACTATAGTGTCAATAGATTCAATTTCTGCAGCTGAGTTTAGCACTATGAGATTCCTTCATCTTTTCTGTCTTCAGGGAGAATGTCTTTAAAGGGAGAATATAAACAAACAAAGCACTTTCTTATTACTACTTATTCTGAGATTAATTGGAATACATGACCTAATTCATGATATAATTTCATCACAGTTCCTTGATTATATCAGTATCATATTTTAATATCATATACCTCTCCTAAATATTATACAGGCATGTTACATAATAAGCCAAATTAGGCAATTTGCTTGAAAAGCTCATAGTCAATAGAAAGGAACATCAATACATTAATAATGGTGATCTATCCCAGAAAAAAATTTACGAAACAGCTATCTCAGTGCTTCTAGCTAGTTAGTCATGGAAGTGGATCAAGGTTCCAGCTGCTCCCTCTATTGTCATATGCCAGTTTCACCCACTCGCTCAAGGCTAGGAATTTACAGACACTTAGCCTAATTTGCTGCTGCATATAGAGCTCTAGACTCCAGGAATCCCATGCAGATTTATTTATGTTTACATTCTATACTTGCATGGAAACAGAGTCAAAGACTCATCACATTTCAATCTATAACAACCTATCAGCAAGAACTATATGATAGCAGCTAGTTTTGAAATGAATAGTTTGCATTTAATACAGATTGCTATTCCTTCACATTGGGTTTACTGAAAGCTTTTTTTTCATAAAAATGTGGTATAAAATGAGTTAGGAAAATGCTGAAAGAGTCTATATCAGCATTCCAGTGAATTTTTTTAAACTTCCAAAAACATTTTAATTTTGGACACTTGTAGTGAAATCTAAGGAAATAATAAAAACAGGAAGTTCTCTTTAACTCACCCAGGATGTTGAAAACCTGGGTTCTTCTAAGGGAATTTGAAATCATATCTACTGCATTGTATTAAATCACAAGAAGAATTACTAAGATGGAACTTTGAAGGAACTGAGGAAAGCAAGGAGTGTTGTCCAACAAATCTCAAGACACTGAGCCAATGATCATTGTCTGTGACTGTTAGAGAAAATCCAATCTGTATTTGATACTGGAAACATCAGAGAGACATATGATGGAAACAAGAAGGCAACAGATCCAAATGAAATGAAGTCAGTTCCATTAAAAACAGAATCAAAGCAGTCATAACAGATGGAAAACAACAGATGGAAAGGTGGATAGAACACTATCTTGAACTCTATTCAAGTGAAAATGATGTCACTGACACAGCTCTTCTCTTTATTGATAGTCTATCTGTCCTTGAAGAACTTGGTGATATTCCAACTGTTAAAGACCTAAGTAAGGCCATAGACAATCTGGCCATTGGCAAAGGCACATGAAAAAATGGCATCCCCATGGAAGTGATAAAATACAGGATATCTGTGCTTCTTCCCCACTTATACGATCTTCTTACTCACTGCTGGTCAGTAGGGACATGCCACCAAGATATGGAAGATGCTAATATAGTTACTCTGTACAAGAATAAAAGCTACTGCAGCTTCCTTCCCTTTTCATGTCCTTGTGACAAGGTATTTAGCAGAATTCACAGTTTCATTGGAATCTGACATGGCTGCACCACAAGCACTTCTGCTATTGTGGTACAGTGACTGTAACTTTTGTGGTATTTCACTACTAATATTATCATTTGGATGGTGTTTACAAGACTTCAGATCCATACTGACTGTGTTTACCCTGCAGTGTAGCCTTAGACCTCATAGGTCAATGAATACAACCTTTTCCCTCTGACAAATCCAAGACAAAATGTAAGGAATAAAGGAGACTCCTCTATATTGCCTCCATTGATGTGACCAAGGCCTTCAACCCTGTCAGCAAAAAAAGCTTCTTCAAATGATTGGAAAAGAGGCAGAAGGCTGCTGGAGCACAGCAATTGCCATGCTCCACCAGACTTGATTAATCAAGTCTGCTCAGACACACTGGAATTCCAGAGCATCAGAGCAGCCTTTGTACTCATGTGTAGGTGCCTAAAAAGACCAGTGTTATGAGCCAGAACATGATTCACCACTGGTGATCACAATAGATGAAAACATAGTGGAAGTTATAAATAAACATATGTACCTTGGCTCCATTGTTACTAACAGTCTGTCACTTGAGGTTGAACTGAATACCTGTATTGGCAAAGCATCAAGTGTCATGAGGATGGAACAAAAACAAACTGACTCTTAAGACCAAGATTAAGGATATCATACTTTTATGATTGACACTTTTGTACAGCAGCAAATTCTGGACCACACACTCTTCTCAGGTAAAGTACCTCAATATTTTTGAATTACATTGCTTTTGCCTCATTCCAGGAATTTCCTGGCAGGGCAAAGTTACCCAGGCTGAGGTCTTGGAATATGCCAACATTATGCACAGCCGTTCTCTTCAAAGTCAGAGTCATCTTCAATGGCTTGGTCATGCAGGGAGAATGGGCAATGGCTGTATGCCCAAGGATCTTTTATATGAAGAACTCTTTACAGGAAGAAGACCACACAAGCATCCTTATCTCCAAAGATGTTTGCAATGGTCTATTAGAATGAAGAGTTTGAAAGGAAAGAAGAACCCAAATTGCAGAGGAAATAAGAAAACTCAGGAAGAACCCCATACCATATTCAGGACTGTACAATATGAATTTCACATTTGATAAATGTGGAAGGGACTGTCATTCAAGAATTGCACTCTATATTCACATTCACAGTTGTTTAATAATAGTGCCTCCCTTGGCACAAATCTATTGTCTCATGAAACAGACAGAGGCTCTCAGGCTATGCTAAACACTATGCTATGGGGTATTTGGGAGTGACTTTGCTTTGGATCCCTTCCATCGATACAATTCCATTTCCTTAAAAGTATTTAAGATTCAGTGAACTGGCATTGGAACTAATATGTCCTATTTCCCAGGTAAGTGCCTTAGCCACTAAACTATATATTCTCACTCTGGATAGTGAATACAAAGTGGAAAGTACCAAACAGTGAGAATGATGTAGGTCCACCCCACAACACATTATATGGTACTTAGGATATGTAGGTTCAAATCACTATCCCCATATGTGATGAACCCATATGTAAGATGAACATTGTACTCAGAGCCCATTCTCCCTTGAGTGTGCTCCCATTGAGCTATTAGGTAAAAATGAAAAAGACCATCAGCACAATATCAATGTTTTGTGAAACTACCCCTTCATGTGCAGACTTGTAAGGCGTCCACAATTAATTATTTTTAGAAGGGCTAGAATTTGCATTTTAAATATTTTGTCATTTTTGCTTTGACCAAAAACATTTTAAAAAATTGACCCAGAGGTGCAAATATTTTCTAAGCTCCCAAATCCATTTTCCAGTAAAAAAAAATATTTGCTAAAAATATTACACTCAATTGTAATTTTACATTATTTGAAATCCTGGAAGAGATAAAATTCTTCTTTAAATATGACCTGTGAAATATTTCTCTCAGATATGAATTTTAGAAATAAACCAATCAAAAAAGCCCACAGCAAGCAGATCTTGCTATCACATTGCCACAAAAGTGCATAGTTATTGTCTGATAGTGATGGTTCAAAAGTGTGCTAGTCCATAAGTTTAATATTGTTCCAGTTGTTTATCTACTTCTAATTGATTTATATGTATGTGGATGTACATATATATGCTATATACATATATTGTTTCATCACATATGGAGAGATGATCTCATATATATATATATATATA
>NW_017729022.1:42837107-42841301 GCF_001723915.1 Gavialis gangeticus
GACAGTCAAGTGGGTGAGAAACTGGCTGCAGGATAGGACTCAGAGAGTCATAGTGAATGAATCTGTGTCATCCTGGTGAGAGGTAGGTAGCAGTATCCTGCAGGGTTTGGTGCTTGGTCCAGTACTTTTCAACTTCTTTATTAACAATTTGGATGTGGGGGTGAAGAGCTCACTGGCCAACTTTGCGGATGACACCAAGTTATGGGGACTTGTAGTTACCCTTGAAGACAGGCTACAGATACAGGTGGACTTAGGCTAGCAAGTTGGGCAGATCGAAATCTGGTGAAGTTCAACGTCGAGAAATGTAAAGTGCTCCACCTCAGGACAAAAAACCCCCAACACACCTACAGGCTTGGTGACATCAAACTGACTAGCACCACAAATCAATGGGACCTGGGGGTAATACTAGACCACAGTATGAATATAAGCTGGCAGTACAATTCTGTAGCCAGTAGGGCAAATGATACTCTGGCATGCATCAGTTGATGCATCTCCAGCAAAATCAAGGTGATTCTTCTACTCTACTCAGCACTGGTGAGACCACAGCTGAAGTACTGCATCCAGTTTGTGGCACCACCCTCTAACAAGGATGTGAACAAGCTTGAGAGAGTCCAAAGAAGAGCCACCTGTATGATCAAAGTTTTACATGGCAAGCCATACAAGGAAAGGCTGAAGGATCTGGGACTCTTCAACCTGAAGAAAAGAAGGATGAGAGGGGACTTAGTAGCAGCTTACTGCTACATTTGGGGAGTACATCAAGGGCTCAGTGAGCAACTGTTCACCAGGACACCTTAGGGGAAAACCAGGAGTAATGGCCACAAACTCCTGGAAGACCGATTCAGGCTCAACATTAGGAACACCTTCTTCACAGTCAGGGTGTCCAGACTGTGGAATAAGCTTCCTTCAGAGGTGGTGCAATCACCTACCCTGGAAATCTTCAAGAAGAGACTCGACTGTCATCTTGCTGGGGTCACTTGATCCCCAGTTACCTTTCCTGCTTGGTGCAGGGGGCTGGACCCAATGGTTTTCCAAGGTCCCCTCCAGCCTTACAATCTATGACCCTATATGCATATACATGGCAGTAATTCAAGGTGGCTCAATTTTGGCACTAAAGTTTTACAAAAAGATTACAAACACTTAATAATCTGTTTGAATTTCCTTGGTCAAAAAGCTAGTCTATTGAACAAAGAATGTCTGTCTTGCCTTCCATGAATGTACAGTCACCTCTCATTCATAATACTGCAATTGTCTGAGACCCCAATTCTCTTATAAAAGTATGATAAAAAATGTTCAGCTTTGATGACTACTGTTTTTTTCATAAGGTTCTGCTTGAGCCTTTACAAAGGTATTGCATTTATACTTAAAGCCTTAAATCATAGAAAAATGCTGGAGTAAATAAATTCAATAAGGTTCACAGAAAAATGGAATATAAAATATCTATTAAATACTTCTATAATTACCCTTGAATAGTAATCATAGTCACCTGGGGCTAACTGCATGCTGCCATTCATTCCTGTGTATGAAGTTATTATTTTTTTAAATCCAAGTTCCCCTCAAAAGTTGATTATTAAAAAAAACTTGAACATCACTGAATGACAACTTCTATAGAGCCCTTCACTTATGAATCATGTATACACATTATTCCATAGATAAAAGACAAGGTCATTACATGAAGGATGGGTTTTTTATTTTTATTATTTCTTTTTCAAATCCATTTTGATTTTACATACTCCTGGGGAGTAAAATCTACATCAGTTTCCTCTTTGTAGCACATGCCTTGGAGTACAATGAATGAAGAGGAGGCTTCTGCTATTATAAATATACTTACCTCTGTAGGTAGGCATTTTGATGATGAAAAACACTTGATTTAGAGGTAAGTGTATATTTAACAGTGATCAACTCCAACTTCAGACACTTGGGGAATTTTTACATATGTAAGCACTGCAGCACTGGGCGCTTTGAAAAGCACCCAGCGCTGCAATGCATGCAGTTGTATAAGTGCTTGTGGAGAACACTTACCTGTAGCAGGAGAAAAGCGGTGGGATGCCATACCAGTGGCTGGCAACAGTGAAAGTGACTGTAGGCCAATCAGCCTAACTTCCATCCCCTAGCACTGGGATAAAAAGCACAGCAGGAAGGAACCCAAGAGGGGAGGAAGCAGAAGCGGAAAAGGAAGTGGTGTCCCCAACTTGCCTGGAGGGGTCGGGGAAGACCAAAGGTCCTGCAATGGAGGAGATGTGGTGGCACCCCAGAGGGGGAGCCATAGAAGACAAGTCCGGCCAGTGAGGGCCAAGGAGTCACCTACGAGACCGGCATGGAAGGAGGCCAGCAGTAGCAGTGACTGGGACACTTATGGAGACAACAAAGCCAGAATCTAGACACGGACAACGGGCAACAGGCACCGAACCTGGGGAGGGAGGAACCTGCCAAGGGGACCCAAAGCAGAGCCAGACCCTGTGTGAACCAGAGAGCACTGAAGGGCGGCGGTCAGTGCTCGGTGCCAGTGCCATCTGTAGTCCACCAGCCACAGCCCTTGAGAAACTGGGCATCAGTGAGGGCCAGAACACCAGCCCCGGTGGTTAACATCATGGTTGGCGTTAGGTGGGGTGTAGGGGAGGTGGAGCCCTGAAAAGCAAAGGCCATGAGGATGACCGAGGAGAGGTTCCAGGGGAGACGGGACCAAACACCTTCCTCCCGCTAGAAGACTAATTACCAGCAAAGACGTGGCAGGAAAGACCACAGGGTGAGCTGACCCAAGGCCACTCCCTGTAGCCCGACTGTGCAGCCCCAAAGGTGACAGCGAGGCTTAAAGGAGACCCAGAAGCACGACACTCAGGTGGATAGGCACGGAAAGCTACAGTGCTGAAATGTGCATCAGTGCTGAGAAAATGGTGGTGGCACGCTATTGAACTAAAACACCTCAGAGGTGCTTTACTTCAAAATTGCATCACTGCCATTTTCTGCTCACTGGTGCACATTTTGCTGCTTATGCAACTGCATGTGGCACAGTTCACCTCAGCTTGCATGTGGTGCAGACTCGATTAGTCCAGTCTCCTCCAAAATGGTGGATCTCCAGCACATTGAAGGAAAAAAAGTATGTGTATAAATGTCCTTGGAGTCTTGTCTTTTACCTTGTGTGTCGGTTACATTTGTAATTCTCAACTAAGGTGTCACAGCACCCTGAGATAGCTTGACATCCTTTCAAGGGTGCCATGGGGTGCACACAATATTAACACTGTTAGGTGTGCAAACATAATTTACAAGATAAACCCATTGGTCACCTACACATGTGCTCTGATGTGTTCTGATTAATCGAGTCTGCTGGATCATTCTAATCAGAATGGTCCAGCATGCTGCAGCGACTCATGTATGCAGCATCCCCACATTTCAAAATAGTGGCGGGGCACTTTAACTAAAGCTTGTTGAATAAATCGAAAGCGCCCTGCCACCATTTTGAAGTGTGGAATGCTAAATACACAAGATGCAGTGGGTGTTTTAATTAGAGCAGTGCCTGAGAACCGCTTTAATTAAAATCCCGCCACCCCATTCCTGGAGCACATGTAAAAATGCTCAGAGATTTCAAATAGGAATCCATAGTGTTAAAACCATTCTGACCTGTTGTGTTATTTCTGAGTTCTTTGCAACAGAAAAAAAAATGCTCTATGAAAAAATAAGAGTAAAAGCTAAGAGCCAGCATTTCCTGAGGGATACCTCAAGTCTAACAAGAGGTGCTTTGAATCTAAAAAGACTGAGAACCACTATATGTATGCAAAAGGCATGAACCATGGGGGTAAAATGCTACCAAGCTTGAAACTTGATTTAAATCTCATAGCATCGAGGGCTATGTCCTGTTTGCTTTACTCACAAAAGCTACCAATGAATTCAGTGGAATTGACTGCAGGAAACAGCGATGAAAAAAGTTTGGCCCTTTTAATGTAAAACCTGCAGACAATGCATAGTGAAGCTGTTTCCCTTTATGATTTTTTTTTTAGTTTGTTGAGTATATGCAGACTGTACCTATTTATCTTTGCCATTGGGTTTTAGATTGCCAACCTCCTGGATTTTCAGGCTGTTCAGAATTATTTAAGAGAAAATCATCAAGGCAGATAGCTATAGTTATCTATCCAAAGTATAGATGAGATCTCTTCCTGGATAAGCAAGGTTTCTCATCTGCTTAAACAGAAATAAGAACTG
>NW_017729022.1:42846301-42849464 GCF_001723915.1 Gavialis gangeticus
TGGTGGCAGGCCACACACCACATGGGTTGCACCAACATGAGCCATGGACTCCCTACAGCACACCTCACACATGCTCCTTCACTGAACTGTGTACTACCCTACCTTCCCCCCTCCCACTATTCTGCATGCACAGGCACCCCCATCTCATCCTCAGTTCTCCCACTGTGGGCTCCCATACTGCACCAAGGGTTGCATCACACCAAGCTGTCCCCTGGAATTGGGGCAGGAAGTGGAAGCCAGAGGAGGGAGGGGAAGCCTGGAGAACCTAGACGCTGCTGCAGCCAGAGCAGTAGTGGCTTGGTGGGAGCTTGGGGGCCACAAATTAATCCCTTGAAGTCTGAATGAGGCCCATGCACTGACAGCTGGGCATCTCTGAGATAAAAAATGGCCCATGAAGTGACTTATGTGCCATTTAAACTAGTAACAAATACAAGGCTCAATATGAAAGATATTACCAACACAAAATCCAATGAACTCTGAAGATGACCAAACATGTTTGAGGGAGATCTGAATTCCAGTTTAAAGTGCCCATTTCAATGCACTGAATTATTGTTTCTGAGTTAACCTGCCATTAAAATGTATTGTTTTCAACCCCTGGTCTGGGTGTTTTGGGCTGTCTAATTTGTGCGGAACAGCTAGAAAACTGCTCAAATGGGACTTCATCTCTGATGCTGTGTAAAGATGACACTGATATTTCTATAGAAGTGAAGGTAGGCAAGATTAGGCCAGATGGCATATGCCAAGAACTGTTTCAGCTGCCAGCAAGCCAAAAGATAAGGAAAGTTATGAAGGTCACTTAAAACTCCTTGACTTCAGTACATACATAGCATTTTGCTGTGGAAAACAGATTATCTGAATTACTGAGTGCTTATTTTAGGCTGAAATCGGAAACGTGGTCTTTACTTTCTTTAAGGTCTGAGATAAGACTGCAAGATCTTTGTTTATTTATTGCACATATCTATTCAAACTGGAATTCATGTTAAGGACATGTCATCCTCAAAATCAATGCAGTAGTTCATTTCTAAGCCACCATCTTGCTATGAAAAGTTATTTTCTTATGAATACATGTTCTTTGTAGAGGTTGTATCATATAATCCTTTTTGCAATAAAAATTTCTGCTTGGTAGCTCATGCACAGTAATAAAAAACCCCATAGCTCTCTACTTTACTTTCCAGAGTCCTTTAGGAATAATGTCAAAGGGCATTACCATTTGATTGATGTCACCAGCGCAATATTGCTCTTTTTGACAGCATTTAATGATTTGGGTCACTTGTCTGAACTATACACAACAGCTTTGTCAAGTACACAAACATTTTTGGAGTACAGGAATAGCATTTTGATTTGAGGAAAAAAAGTGAATCCACATCAGAGGTTTATTTTCACTGTTATTCAAGTGCATATGGGAAGAGAGTAAACCTATAGTAATCAATGCAAAAAGGTATGTCTTCATTGTTCTCATAAATGTTCCATAAAGGAAACATGTAAATAATTAATTTGGGGGCACGTAAAGAAACCATCACAAAAAGCAAATGGATTTAGTCCAAATCTTTATGAACTCATTTTTATTGAAGCTGCTCACTAAATAATTGAAAGGTGAGCAAAATCAACTACAATGCTAAATTCACAAATGCTGTTATAATTATGAGCAGCGGGGTACAACATCAGTGTCCACAGTTAAAAGGAAATCAATGATACCTAATTATAAAACCAGGGATTTCCTTTTCAAAAAATGGAAAAAATAAACATGCGTTTTCCAAAATAAATGCTGACAATCTGAAAACTAAAATAGCTGGTTCTCAATTCTAAAAAAACCCCGCTAGTCTTTTTTTTCTTTCTACTTTATAGAGAAATAGAGGTGCATCTTTAAAGCAGCCCAGTGAAGACAAATTTCTGTTGGATGTTCCCCCCCCATGAGTCCTTAGGATTAATGATGGTATTCTCTAATCAGGTTGCCTTTTCAGCTTCTGAGAATACAGACACAAGAAAATAATGAGTTCAATGGGCCAGATCCCAGGCTGAGGTAAATCAATCTAGCTCACTGAACTCAGAGATGCATGTATCTATATCTGCTAAAGAAGTTTTCCTCTGTATTCTTCAAGCTGCCCTTTTCACTTTCTCTTCTTTCAGATCTCTATGAAAAATCACTTTGTGCATCTGTGTTGCAAGGAATTGGTTAAAATCCTCAAAGTGAAAAAAAGGAAGAAAAATTATATCCAAATCGAACACTGCATTTATAGATAAATCTTGCTCCGTTATGTTTGAGGCAGAAAATTATTTGGGACAAGAACCTCAGTTTTACACAACTTTTAAATATTGTAAAATAATACCTACAACATGCAATACCTTTGATCATCCTTATTTAAAGTAATGTGTATGTGTAGACATGCATGCACACACATACACTCCTATTTAAGCACTAGACTGTGCCTTTGGTTACCACCTATACCTACAAACAAAAGGCACTGCCATGGGCACATGCATGGTCCCCCAAATGTATGAAAGACCTTGAAGTCTGCTTCCTCTCCAGCTGCCTTTTTATCCCCCTGATATACCTAAGGGTGCTTTCAAGGACATCTTCATCATATGGACACATGGGAAAGAGTCTCTAGAGAACTTTCACGTGCACAGCTTCCCCGCTTCCATCAAGCTGACTATAGAATACTCCACACAGAAAATTAATTTCTTAGACACCACAATGAAAGATTGCAGTGGCCACATCACCATCACTTTGTATTGGAATGTGACAGTTACCTCAGCACCACTAGCTTTTATCCTAAGCACACCACTAGATCCTTTGTCAACAGCTAAGACCCATGTTACACCCCATTCTACTCTGATCTACTAACTGGGATATACACCGTAGGGATCTGGGATAGGGATTCCTACATTTACGCTGCAAACTGCAAAACTGTAGCCATGCAAATCAGAGGCAGAGTCAGACCCCACTCTGACCTGCTACAATACCAGCCTGTAACAAGGACAACATAATCCCTTTGAGCATCACCTACAGTCCCAGCTTGGGCACATCATTAATGACCTCGAACCCCTCCTGGAAAATGATGGTCAAGGTAACCACGGGGAACAGCACTATTCTTACAGACAAGCTCCCAATCTCAAATGGCATCTCTCCAGCCATAAGCTACCTAATTCCTGTTCTTATTGA